>NC_140166.1:74889932-75257432 GCF_963971535.1 Notolepis coatsorum | reverse complement strand
ACTTCGTGCGTACATCTACGCACAGGTCAGACCTGGCGTACCTAGCGCCCAGTGGTAGAATATATTATTACAACAAGGAAATGAGCTTCTGTGCATAATAACACTGGATGTTCTGTATGAACCGTAGTTCATTATAGTTCATTGTAAGATAGCAACAGTAGTGTAATTATGGTCAAAACCCTATAAACAGCATTTGGAATAATAGATCTTTCTCTCAGAATGAATGCAGCATGGTTTATATAGCGTTATCGGAATATACGGGGTGTAGGCTACTGACTGACTGCGCTCCGCGTAGCTTGATTGATTGATTGATTGAAAAGTTTATTAACAGATTGCAGAATGGGTACAGTACAGTACAGCTCAGTACATACAATTGTTAATTGGGGATGCAGACCAACTTTCGTCCTGTTTACATCAGGGTCCCCCATTTTCAATTCATCATAAATCATAAAGCTCAACTCGTTATTATTTTGCGCACAGACCGCCGAAACACGGGAACGTTTTGATTATATTTAAAAGGCTTTACGTTAAATGAAACAAGTGGAATTTCGAAGCTGTAAGCAGAATAAGTCATATGAATATAGTGTTCTTCCCCCTTTTTACTGTACAAGAAAGAATAGAAAACGCATTGCAATGACACCATGCAGATAGTGGACAGACTATATGATGGGATTCAAGTTCGCGTTTTTGTTGCTCATAGGCATGCTGTCAGAGTATGATATCTTAATCAAACATTCTAGAACATTTGTCGTCACAGATCATGTCCTAATGGAACATAGGCTATGGCATGGATCGTGATATTGTGTGGACTGTTATTATTACTGTACGGCGGTACCACCCATTGTGACAGCAGCCTTGAGTCCCGCACACAAACATGATGGAATTCAAGTTCATGTATTGAAAGGCAGGATACATCATACATGCAGTGAGATTCATTGTTCTTGTATATGCTCTCGTATTATATTGTTTATATAGGCTACCCAATACTGACATCAAAATAGATTGTAGTATGCCTCTAGAAATCATATGCAGCAGGTAGAAAATTGACGGGAGATCCATCGCGATTTGGAATAGAATTGAGGAGAACTTTAATCCGTGGGTATTAATCAAACAACACGGGAAAAGGCAGTCATATTCCAGCGCGGTCTTTATTAGCCGACAACAAAATAGATGCCTCTAAAAATCATATAGCCAATCGAACACAACTAATAAAGGCATTCATATTACAGCACGGTTATAATGACACACAACCAACGCCAAACAGTGGTCAACGAACGGTCTTTATTAGTATTTTGAGCTGTCCAGGCAGAATTGCAGCAATGGTCTTAGGGAGCCGTTGATATCTGACATCACCGTTTACAAGTCCGCCTTTTATTTATCCCATAAATCATAATACGCGATAGTGTCTTCTTGGTTCGACAGCAGTGAATTCTCCGTGGAGTTTCTCGGAGTCCCGCTCGGGTCGGTCCATTATTTCACATCCCATGGGGGGTGTTTCCTCATTTTCATGACCATATATGGATAATCATGCACGAGCATTGACGGTAGAACAAAGTGGTATTCATCAACACGGCAGGGCATAGAGCCTGCGTACGCACGTGTGATGAATGCCGACTTCCCTGTGCGTACGCTAGTTCTACATTCCGTGCTTACGTGTGGAAGTAGGTCAAGTTCTACGTCCACGTTGATGCATGAGGGCCTAGGACTAGTTATGAAGTGGTGATGCTAATTACTAAACACCACCAGGGCTAATTATAAAGTGGTGATGCTAATCACTAAACACTAGGACTAGTTATAAAGTGGTGATGCTAATCACTAAACACCACCAGGGCTAGTTATGAAGTGGTGATGCTAATCACTAAACACTAGGACTAGTTATAAAGTGGTGATGCTAATCACTAAACACCACCAGGGCTAGTTATGAAGTGGTGATGCTAATCACTAAACACTACCAGGGCTAGTTATGAAGTGGTGATGCTAATCACTAAACACCACCAGGGCTAGTTATGAAGTGGTGATGCTAATCACTAAACACTACCAGGGCTAGTTATGGAGTGGTGATGCTAATCACTAAACACCACCAGGGCTAGTTATGGAGTGGTGATGCTAATCACTAAACACTACCAGGGCTAGTTATGGAGTGGTGATGCTAATCACTAAACACTACCAGGGCTAGTTATGGAGTGGTGATGCTAATCACTAAACACCACCAGGGCTAATTATGCGAATCACAAAATATGGAAAGCCATTTGCTGAGGGTCTAGACTGGCCTTGCACTGAATGTTGAATGTGTTGTTCTCTTTCTTCCAGGATGGCTGCTTGTAACCATTGGTAACCACTTTAAAAAAAATTCAATTGGTACAATTGGTTCAATTGGTAACCCCTCCCCTCGGGCAGACGTTACCGCTCTATCTCATGCTCTACCTCTCGGTTTACAAAGAGCTTTTTCCCCAGTGCTGTGCGGAGCCTGAATGACTCCAAAGGCTAGTTTTGTATTTTTATCCTATTTTGTTTCTGTGTTTTTATTAGTGTTATTAGTCAGGTTTGTGGAAGTGCTGTTTTTGTGTGTCTGTGCATCATGCACTTTGATTACAGTATATGCACTTTTACTGTAATTTGTGCCACTATGCACTTAACTATGATATGCACTTTTAGGGGATGTTGATATCAATTTTAGCATTTGTCCTTTTATACTGTCTGTGTTTTTACATATTTTTCCTGTACTGTTTCTACTCTGCTCCTCTATTGGATTAGTTGTAGATGTAGACACACAGTGTTTGCTCTGTACCTGTTTTCCAATGTGGATTCGTCCATACATGGCAAATAAAATCTTTGACTTTGACTGAATAATTTACAAGATCCAGTAATAAGACACAAAGACAAGATTATTTAGTTTTTGTTGATATTATTTCTCATAAATTAACACAACAGTTGTTTGTACAGACAGCCATAATGGAAGAAAGAACTCTCTGTGCAAGGCCTCGATTGACGATCATTTGAAAATAACATAAGAACTGCTTGACCCCAAGTCTTAAGGGTGTGGAGGGTGGATTTATTTCAGTCCGTCTCTTCAGTTCATATGCAAGCTGAAAAAGACGATTTCATTTTCACTTATTTTTTCATTTACAATAAATCAAACTGTGTGGGAATCTTTGATATTGTGAATAAGTATGTAAGGCCAGATAATAAGGATAGAATGGGTTAGAATAAGGCACTACAAAACTTGAAGTCCATGAGGAAATGACTACATCCATATTTAACACTGCCATTGGAAAGAGGAGCTTTTTCCCTATCCATAGATATGATTTGGCCATAATAAGGTCAAGTTCAAGGTCAAATATGAATTTATAATTAAAATGGATTATAATTTATTACTGTATCTACAAATCCTTCCGTTGAATCATCTTCCCTTTATTAATTTGTTTCGATTTTTTTTACACTTGATCTCAAGAAGGTGCTGAATGAGCTCAGTGAGCGAGGTCGGATGCGGCACAATTATAACATGGTGTTATTCACAGGAAAAAATTCAAAGAAAATCAACATTACATGTGTATCTTCTTAACACATTCAGGGCCATTCGATTTCCCCATCTAGCTATAGCTGGGCCAGCTTTCCATTACATAGTTTCACTGTGTGTGACGTTGTTTGTAGAGCTAAATCTATATTTTATATTATATTATATTATATTATATTATTGCTATGGATACAATACCATGGTCATTTGACAGTAACTATCTTCCGTTCAAGCAAAAAAGAATAAATCTTTTCATGAATACGTTCACGCATTATCCCGTGGTGAATATGAGTATAATTTTGGAATGATCCGGGCTAATTCCTGGGAGGCCGGCTACAGGGTGCAACGTGAATTCTATTAAAATGATTGGCGTTTCGTCCCTGGACACGCTACTATTTTCAAATCAAATCTATATCATAGGTATTATGTTTCATCATGAATGCATGAAAGGGGGGGAGAGGTCGTTTCTGATTATTTGATTGCCAGTAACGTCATTCGTTATTACCACGGCACACACCGATCAGGGGGATGGGTATGATAACCCTGCACGACCAAGCTGAAATTGACGTCAGATTGTCCTTACCTGTGGTCGGTGGTATTCCAAAAAGAATATTCCAATTATTTGATCGCCATCTGGTCCATCTTATGTCCATCTGGTCCATGACATAACCCACCACAACATACAATGCATCCGGAAAGTATTCATACCCCTTCACCTTTTCCACATTTTGTTATGTTACAGCTGTATTCCAAAATTGATTAAATAATTTTTCCCCCTCAAAACTCTACACACAATACTCAATAATGACAAAGTGAAAAAGCAAATTTATAAAACAAAATTAAGAATAAACAAATAAGTACATAAGTATTCACACCCTTTACTCAATACTTTGTTGAAGCACCTTTGCCATCAATTACAGCCTCAAGTATTCTTGAGTATGATGCTACAAGCTTGGCACACCTATTTTTGGGCAGTTTCTCACATTCTTCTTTGCAGATTGTCTCAAGCTCCATCAGGTTGGATGGGGAGCGTCAGTGCACAGCTATTTTCAGATCTTTCCAGAGATGTTCAATCAGGTTCAAGTCTGAGCTCTGGCTGGGCCACTCAAGGACATTCACAGACTTGTCCCGAAGCCACTCCTTTGTTATCTTGGCTGTGTGCTTAGTGTAACTGAGGGGTTACAAAACCCTGACTGTATTAAAGATTGTGATAGATTAAACCACTGCTAGTTATGTACTTTAATTACTGGCCAGACAGTACATCGAATATAGATGGTGAACACTCACAAGACCACGGCATTGACAAAGAAATTGTATTTGAGGGTATTTTATTATTATGCAACATTAGGTTACAGAATGAGAATTAGGGTCGCGCTTGTATGGCGAAGAATATGCGTAAAGTCAGTCAATAGCATGAGTCACTGGGAATAGCAGGAATCCTACGATGGGTCTAAGTTGATGCCACCGGTCGTATAATAGCAATTATAGAAGGCAACGCTGGTACCGCCTGGAGACACTGGGTTCCTCCGGGGTTGTAAGGCCTAGAGGGTAGAGGAATGTTCGGATACTCAGTCTGATTCAATGAAGAATAAAGAGACTCCACGTACAGGAGTCGGTCCTTGTAAATCCAACGATCAGCAGCAAAACAATAACTGTAATCCAAATGCTCGATAGCAAACGATGACAGCTAGCCAGCCTCTGTCCATGAGGCCAGCCGAGTGTAATCCTCACGAGGTTGAATCCCAAACGATAGTGGAAATCAACGAGGCTCTTCTCCGGGTAACACGTTCCAAATCAATATAATCCAACCAGTAATGGTTCTGCAATCGCCGCCGCTGGTTCTCCTGTGCACATGTCCAATGCTACACACGAACGAACTGGGTTGCACGATATACAATAATGAACGACTATTTACTTCACATTAAACTAGGTCGAACTTGACGTTACTGTATTAAACTCTGACACTTTACTATTCTATTCGCACATGTTCTCAACGCACGGTTGCTCACTTCACTGTTACCGAACTTGTCACACTTTAGACGAACTTGTCACACTGCTTGCTTAGACGAACTGCTGCTGTGCGCACCTGCGCCAGCATATATACTTAAGTGGCTTTCTAGTTCCAAACCTAACCACTTGCCCGGAATCAATACACTGCCAAGGGCATGTCCCGACTTGCCCCAAACTCGCCCCTTGCACCTGTCTGAGTGCGAGACTGCCTGGCGCCGCTGTCAGGGGCATTATCCATAAGGAAAGTGAATATTACTATGATTTACACGCAGGCTTAAAGGGATATAACGTGTATATATAAATAATATACAAGGTATATAAAACAATAAAGGTAGGTTCTCAGCTTTAATCTGGCCCTTCACAACAGCCGCCTCCTAATTAGTCCGCACCTAATTAGTTAAGGGAGACAGATTAATAGTCCAGTCAACTGATCAATATCTGTTGTGAGGAGTAGGGCGATCTACAAAGTCAGTGGGTCATGATCGTCATCAGGGGAGTCAGGGAGCTCTGGCAACTCTATCAGCCCCGCCACGGGTCTGGTGTAAGTCCGCCCTTGGACCATAACTTCTGCCATTCTGACCTTCCCGTCGGCACCAGTAATCATTTTGCTTACGCGGCCGGCCGGCCACGCAGCTCGGGGTAGTGACTGGTCCATGATCATAACGACTGTGTCCACCTTCAGGTTGTCCCTGTCCTTGACCCGCTTCTGACGGGCTGGAAGGGATGGTAGGTAGCTTAGGAGGAAGCGGGCCCGAGACTGGTTGATCTGTGCTTGGCTGTGTCTCCACATCCTCCGTCTGTTCCTCTTGTTCGGTCTGTACCCCGTCTGAGGAGGGGCCGGTTCCGGCCGCCCGATCTAGAGTTAGTTTGGGGTGCTGGGTTCGAGGTCAGCTACGTCGCTTGGAGCGCAGCTGAGGGGGGTGGAGTTCGGAACTCCCTCTTCTTGAGCCCACGGTTCTCTCCCAGGCTTCTCGTCTAATGTCAATAGCCTCTCAACGGGCTGTACGAGAGAGTGGCCTGTGTCGCTCACCTTTGTGTGCAGGCAGCGTGTAGACGTGGGTTGGCTGGAAGGCCTTGAGAGAGGGCCTTGGAGCGTCCAGCCCAGGCGGGTCTTGACCGCGACTGGGCATCCTTTGGGTCCGATGTGGGCCGCCTCGATTGGGACAATGAGGTCCGCGTGGTCGGAGCCTATGAGCAGGGTCGGTGTGGCGCCGTCGATGAGCGGTATAGGTAGTCTGCGTAGGTGCGCGTACTTCGCCATCAGCTGTGGGATGGGGTAGTTGTAGCTTGACAGACCTATGTCATGGCCTGTAAATGCCTTAGTGATGCTGTACCGCTTCTTGGGCTGCCCGACCGCTGCTATTGTGAATGAGACGTTCTTGCCCTTTATGGTTTTCAGGTCTCTCTGAATAGTGCGGATTGTCATTGTTTCTTTGGTGCCCCGCAGGCCCAACTGGGCTGCGGCGGAAGCGAGGAGGAGAGTCTTTTCAGACCCATCGTCAAGGACAGCGTAAGTGTCCAGGACCTTGTCCTCGTAGCTCAGGAGCACTCTGACCACTTTGATGAGCACTCGGGGGCTCCCGCTGTACTTGGGGTCTATGTGGAGCACTCCTGTTGGTGGGTTGCCGTGTCGGGCTATTCTTCGCATGTTATCCTCGCACAGGAATCGGCGGTGACCGGCTTCTGGGGGGTCCGACGCAATCCACTGCTCCATTTCGGCGATGGTCAGTTTCGGGAACACGTCGCACTGTGCCAGCCAGTGTCCTCTGCGGCAGTACGGCCAGGCGATCTTCCATACCTCTTTGGCCGGGGGGTTGTGACCTGTCTGTGGTGACACCGAATCGAGATGGTACGAGTAGCACCGTGACTCCCAGTGTCTGCTGCAACAGTCAGGACACCATGGGGGGGGTTCAGGACTGGTTTGTGGTGACACCGCCTCGGCCTGGTACATCACTGTGATGGGCCTACTTTGTGGTCCTGGCGGACGCTTGTTGGTCTCATGCAGGACGTCTAGATGGGCGCCGTCACACTTGCCGCATCTTTTCTTCAGGCGGCAATCGGCTGCTATGTGGCCGCGCGCGCAGCGGAAGCATCGGCGTTTGTCCTTAAGCCACTGACCTATTTCGGCTGTGGTTAAGTCTTTGAAGGCGTCGCACTGTGACAGCTGGTGTTCACTGTCACAGTACTGACAGACAGCCTTCCACTTCTCCTTGACGTGGGTGTTGTGGCTCGTCTACCGTGACTCAGCCTCGGCTTGGTGCATAACTGTCACTGACCGGCGGTTGTCATTGAACCTCCGCGGTCCATCTCTAGGGCTAGAGTCACTCCACACGAATGTGTCCAGTCGTAGACTGCTAACTTCCCTTGCGAGGAATGCAGCCAGGTCTAGGAGGGATGGTTCTGGGCCGTTGGGGTCACTGTGGTCTTTCTGCCGCCGAAAACGCTCTTGGCGGGCTGGAGGGAGCTTCTCCAGTATCCGCTCCACGTTAGAATTTGCATACAGTTCATATCTCCCCTTCTCCTTTTGGGCCCCCAGCATCCCCACGAGGGATTGTACCTTGATAGAGAGGTCATCCAGTGCTCTATTGTCTTTGGCTGGGGGGAGGCGGTCGATATCTCATATTTCTTGGATCACGTAATCCCATATGCGTCCATAGCGCGCGTCGAGGGCCACCAGAGCAGCGGAGTATGGGGTGCTTGAGTTGGAATATGCCAGCGCTATGTTATGCGCTCTGGGCACCTTGAGGAGGATGGCATATTTGTACGACTCGTCGTGGACATCGGACATTATAGTCTCTAAACACATGCGTAATTCTGTGTACTGTGCTCTGTCCTCGCACGTAAAGTCTGGGAACGTCGGTGTGCCAAGGTAAGATGCCATGGATGGCTGGGACACCGATGAGCATAGGGGGAGAGGCCTCCTGGGCGAGTCTCCCCGTACGGGTGGTCGTGGGTTAGTACTGGGTGGGTACCAGAGGCCGGGCCCCCAGGTGCTGTTCCTCGGTGTTGACTGTGTATTAAACTCAACCCTGGTTTGGGTCGGGGGTTCGTAACGCAGTGGCTCGGGGCTGGGGTCGGGGCTGTACTGGGCCTCCTGGTCCAAAGTAGGTTCGTGCTGGTGGGCTTGATATCCCTCCTCTTCCTCCGCTAGGTCTTGGAGTCTTCTAGTTAGTTTCTCGGCGACGTAGGCGGGATCTTCCCGGTTGCTGGGTCCCGTATAGACTGGTCGGGGAAGGGGCTCGGCGACGTAGGCAGGTTCTTCCTGCTGGCTGGGTCCCGTGTAGTCTGGTCGGGGAGAGGGCTCGGCGACGTGAACAGGTTCTTCCTGCTGGCTGGGTCCCGTGTAGATGTGTCGGGGAGGGGAAGGTGCCCTCGACCCGTGTCGTGATGATCTCCGGGAGCTCCGCGTGGAGGAGTGGGGGGTAGCCCTCTGGATAAATTGTTCTATCATCTGCGCCTGCAGGCGGTCCCGCTCCGCTTCGCGCTGTGCATTGGCGGCGTCGCGCTGTGCATTGGCGCGGTCTCGTTCCGCCTTGCGCTGTGCATTGGCGGCGTCACGCTGCGCATCGCGTTGCGCGTTGGTACGGTCTCACTGAATGGTTTCTTCAGCCTGGAGGCGCCTCTCTTCCAGTCTGATGGTCATCGCCGCGTCAGCCTGGAGGCGACTCTCTTCCATTCGGAGGCGTTCTCTTTCACTCTGTTGTTGCGCCTGGAGGCGCTCTCGTTCCGCTGCAGAGTGTTCGCGCTCACTAAGGGCTTGTGCTTGGAGTTGCGTGTGGAGGCGCTCTCGTTCCGCTGCAGAGTGTTCGCGCTCACTAAGGGCTTGTGCTTGGAGTTGCGTGTGGAGGCGCTCTCGTTCCGCTGCAGAGTGTTCGCGCTCACTAAGCGTCTGTGCTTGAAGACGGTCGCGCTCACCCTGGAGTCGGTCTCTTTCGGTTGCTGCTGTCAGCGTGGCGATCAAGGCTTGCGCCAGTCTCTGGTCAGCCTCGCTGGGGGATGACACTGATGGAGGTGATCGAGCGCCGACAGGGCTTGGTGGAGACCTGTTCTCCTGGCGCGCTCCGAGGTCTATCTCTTGAGCGCGGTACTCTTCTCGTGGTTGCGCGCCGAGGGCTGTCTCGGGTACGCGCTCTTGGGTTGGTTGTGCACCGGAGGAGACACACTAATACATTTCACTACACAAGCACAGCCCTCCCCCTACACTCACTCTCACTGTCACACACACACACCTACACACACACACACACACACACACACACCCTGGTACTCACCGGCACTAGATAAGGCCGGATCACATAAATTACCAGGATGCCACAAGCCGAATAAAATACGACTGGTCATCCAGTGGTCACATAGTCCAGTCTCCATTAAATCACAGATCGTTATCCTAGAGACACACATGCACGACTTACACGTAGATGTGCGTTACATGCACTCATGCACGCCGGACATACTGACTTACCAATACACACAGACACACAATGTGCACTGAGGAGAGACACCACATACACACACTGGACTAGGGAACTAATAAAGATCACCCTCACAGGGAAGGGGGACTTCACTCTTTCTACTTCTTCTGCTTGGACTGACTAGACGGAGGAGACTGCTGGACAATGACTTAAACTTTTATCTTTCCTTTTATATACTCAACCGGCCGGTTGTAACAATCTTTAGATTTCAATTGTACCTTGCTAATTTACTTTTATGTTAAACTGTTTATAATAAATACCTTCAAAAGTGTTTCATCTCTTATATTTTTAAGTATAGTTTACAACTTTCACGTTTGAATCTAAAACGTGACAGTGGCCAGCTCTAGGAAGAGTCCTGGTGGTTCCAAACTTCTTCCATTTGCGAATGATGGAGACGACTGTGCTCATTGGCACTTTCAATGCTGCAGAAACATTTTTGTACCCTTCCCCAGATATGTGCCTCGATACAATCCGGTCTCGGAGGTCTACAGACCATTCCTTGGACTTCATGGCTTGGTTTGTGCTCTGATATGCACCGTCAACTGTGGGACCTTATAAAGACGGGTTGTGTGCCTTTACAAATCATGCCCAATCAATTGAATTTACCACAGGTGGACTCCAATCATGTTGTAGAAACATCTCAAGGATGATCAGAGGAAACAGGGTGGACCTGAGCTCAATTTTGAGTGTCATAGCAAAGGGTGTGAATACTAAATATAATTTTTTTTAATACATTTGCAAACAATACTAAAAATCTGTTTTCATTTTGTCATTATGGGGTATTGTGTGTAGACGTTTTAGGAAAATAATTTATTTAATACATTTTGGAATAAGGCTGTAACATAACAAAATGTGGAAAAAGTGAAGGGGTATGAATACTCTCCAGATGCACTGTATGGATCGGGGGTCCCGAAAACGATTCAATGCGATTGGGTGAAGCCCTAGGTTTCCCATTACTAGAAAAGTCCGTCCGGAGACATTTGAGTGTAGCACCCGGTCTGGAACAGGGTTAACTGCACTCTCGATACTGCCTACTAGCAGGATCTGGCCGGTACTGCACCTTCAGAGTCCCAGTATGCCTTTTAACGGCAACATACAGGTCCCTGACATTGAATAGTATATTAAAATCGAAAAAAGGGAAAACGATCCAAAAACGTATATATGCGTTTTTGCCCGTTAACCGTTGCCGCCCAATAATGTGTGGATGGCCCCGAAAGTGTTAAGCTTTTTTTCTGGCTTGGCGAACATAAATCTACACAAGAATTCTTTGCTGGCATCGGTGGGGTTTTGTTGATTTTCTTTCTTTTCTTTTCGGGATTATGAGACAAGCAGACATACTCCAATCCTGTTTCATGTATGAAAGAAGCCATGGTGAGGTCTCTCGTCCCCTCCCTTCCATGTCTGGCAAAATGCAACTGGATATCAAACAAGACATTTGTGACAAGGCCACTGGGAGTGTTGGGGGAGAGGGCATTGGATTGTGGGATCAGTTCTGGTCGGTGCTGGTGATGGGTGGATGGTGGGATCAGTTGGAGGACGGTGATTGGCGGATGGTGGGATCAGTTGGAGGTTGGTGCTGGTGATTGGTGGATGGTGGGATCAGTTGGAGGTCAGTGCTGGTGATTGGTGGATGGTGGGATCAGTTGGAGGTCAGTGCTGGTGATGGGTGGATGGTGGGATCAGTTGGAGGTCGGCGCTGGTCATTGGTGGATGGTGGGATCAGTTGGAGGTCGATGCTGGTGATTGGTGGATGGTGGGTGCTGGTGATTGGTGGATGGTGGGATCAGTTGGAGGTCGGTGCTGGTGATTGGTGGATGGTGGGATCAGTTGAAGGTCGGTGCTGGTGATGGGTGGATGGTGGGATCAGTTGGAGGTTGGCGCTGGTGATGGGTGGGTGGTGGGATCAGTTGGAGGTCGGTGCTGGTGATTGGTGGATGGTGGGATCAGTTGGAGGTCGGTGCTGGTGATTGGTGGATGGTGGGACCAGTTGGTGTGAGGGCTGTGGGTGTGTGTGTGTGGGTCATGAGCAGATAATAGGGAATCTTAAAGTTATACGTAAAACGAATAACCACAAAACTGCTTACGCAGACGTTTTAGGAGAAGGGGGGAAATAAACAACACAAAACAACCTTTACAGGTGAAAGCCTCAAAGTGAGTATTCAAGAAAATAAGTAAAGTCCAAAAAACAGGATGACACTCATTAAAGGGGTTCAAGTTCAAGTTCTCAAGTTCAAGTTCTTTAATAGTTGTCATACAGAAGTACAGAATACTTTCATACAAAATGCTTCTTACTGTTACGCTCCAGAGACTGTGCTAGACAAGATAGTATCAAATAACATAATAACATAATATAGCATGAATTTAGAAGAAGAAAATGAGGTCACAGTGTTCGGTATAGACATATGTACAATGTTCTGAGTTACCATATAATATACAATACACAATACTATGCAGTGTACTAATGTACAGTACTATCTAGTGCAAAGCAGAAATGGGATGAGGTACAATTTTAGGTACAATTTACAGTAAGGTGTACGAGTTGTAGTGCAATCCTTCATCCATAAATATAAAGTGTGGGGAGTGGGTGCTACAGTGTGTTTGTTTAAAGTGGGTGTGTGCTATAAGTGTGTGGAGTGGGTGCTACAGTGTGTTTGTTTAAAGTGAGTGTGTGCGTGTGGATGTGTGTGCTATGTGCTTGTGTTTGGTGGTTGTTGTTGTGTAGTGTTCATTCATTGTTCGTTTAGCAGCCTGATGGCCTGGGGATAGAAGCTTCTTCTGAGTCTTTCTGTGCTCGCCTTGAGACTCCTGTATCGCTTGCCTGACCGCAGCAGTTCAAAGAGGCAGTTGTTCGGGTGACTGGAGTCTTTAATGATTCTCTTAGCCTTGCCCTTGCAACGCTTGTAGTAAATGTTCTGGAGGGTGGGGAGCCCCCCTCCAATTGTGCGTTCGGCTGAACGTGTCACTCTTTGTAGTCTGCTTTGGTCTTGTGCAGTGCTATTCCCAAACCAGGAGGTGATGTTGCCGGTCAAGATGCTCTCTATTGTACATGAGTAGAAGTTCTTAAGGATCTTCTGGCTGACTTGGAACTTCCTTAGGCGCCAGAGGAAGTAGAGGCGTTGTCGTGCCTTCTTCACAACACTGTTAATGTGTGTGGTCCATGTCAAGTCCTCGGATATGTAGGCTCCGAGGTACTTAAAGCTGTTGACTCTCTCAACCGGTGCCCCGTCGATGCTGAGGGGGCTGTAGTCCTTGACCCCCGACCTCCTGAAGTCCACAATCATCTCCTTTGTTTTGCTGACGTTCAGGGAGAGGCTGTTTTCCTGGCACCATCCCGCCAGGACCTTGACCTCTTCCAGGTAGGCCCTCTCGTCGTTGGCAGAGATCAGGCCCACCACCACTGTGTCGTCAGCAAATTTGACGATTGTATTGCTACTCCGCTGAGCCACACAGTCGTGTGTGTACAGGGAGTAGAGGAGGGGACTCAGAACACAGCCCTGGGGGGCCCCTATGTTGAGGGTGATGGATGAGGAGGTGCAGTTGCCTGCTCTCACCACCTGGGGTCTGCCAGTCAGGAAGTCCAAGACCCACTGGCAGAGGTCATAGCCCAAGCCCAGGTCCCTGAGCTTGGCTATGAGTATGGAGGGGACTATGGTATTGAATGCCGAGCTGTAGTCGATGAATAGCATTCTCACATAGTTCCCCTGCCTCTTGTCCAGGTGTGATGCTGCTGTGTGCAGCACATGGGATATGGCGTCCTCCGTGGACCTGTTGGGGCGGTATGCAAATTGCAGGGGGTCCATGTTGATGGGGAGGGAGGAGCAGATGTAGCCCTTTACTAGCTTCTCGAAGCACTTCATGGCTATGGAGGTGAGAGCTACAGGGCGGTAGTCGTTGAGGCAAGCAGGCTTGGATTTTTTGGGTACAGGGATAATAGTGGACTTCTTCAGGCAGGTGGGGATGACAGCCTGTTCTAAGGACAGGTTAAATATGTCAGTGAATACTGGGGCCAGTTGGTCGGCACAGACTTTTAGGACGCGGCCGGGGATGCCGTCTGGACCTGCTGCCTTCCTGATATTCACTTTTTTAAAGGTCCGCCTCACCTCATGCTCTGTTACCCTGAACACTGCGCCTCCATCAGCAGCCGACCCCCCCCCCCCCCATTGCCGAGGCTTGTGAGCTGGTGTTGTTATTACCAGCATCAAACCTCGCATAGAAGGTATTGAGGTCATTTGCTAAGGAGATGTCACTGTTCAGTTTGAGGGAGGCGCCTTTGTAGTCTGTCATCGTTTTGAGCCCCTGCCACATAGCTCTAGAGTCAGCTTGTTCAAACTGGAGTTCAATTTTATCCCTGTAGCGTCGTTTGGCCTCTGACACTGTCCTCCTTACGTTGTATCGCGCCACCTTGTGGTCATTCATGTTGCCTGCCTCTAGGCCGTCGTTGTATGCTTTGGTGCGCTCTCTCAGAGCTTCACGGACGGATTTGTCTACCCAGGGTTTTTGATTTGGGTAAACTTTCATTTTGGTAGTGGGGATTGTTTCTTTCACCCTAGTACAAACATAGTCCAGCACTGTCTCCGTGTAGGCATTAATGTTATCTGTGTCGCGGAACACAATCCAGTCTGTGTGGTGAAACACTGACCGGATCGTCTCCTCTGACGTCACATCCCATTTCTGCACCTCTCGCGAGACTACGGGAGTACTTTTAATTCTCTGTCTGTACTTTGGTGAAAGAAAAATGGATGCGTGATCTGACTTACCAAAGCCACTATCAGAATGAGCCTTGTAGCCACCTTTAAATTGCATGTAACAGTGATCTAGGATGTTACCGCCTCTGGTGTTGCAAGTCACATGCTGATATAAGTCAGGCAATACCTTTCTCAGATTGGCGCTATTGAAATCTCCCAGAACTAAAATGGCGGCGTTAACATTCGCCACTTGGATTCTATTTACCTCGTCGTGTAGTCTGGAGAGCGCAACCTTGTTGCTGGCTTGCGGTGGAATATACACTCCGACCAGGACGATCGCCGTTAACTCCCTCGGGAGGAAGAAAGGACGACACTTGATGGTTATATATTCCAGTTCTGGGGAGCAGTGGTTGGATAATTCCTTCACGTTAGTTGGGTCGCTCCAATTTTTGTTAAACATGAAGGCAATACCTCATCCACGTTGTTTACCGGACTCTGATGATGTCCGATCCTTGCGATGGATAAAGAAGTGATCAGCCGGTTGAATTGCGTGGTCTGGGACGTCCGGCGTCAACCACGTCTCGGTGAAGCAGAGGACGTTGCAGTCCCTAACGTCTCTTTGATATTGAATCCTTGCTCGGATGTCATCCAGTTTATTGTCAATTGATTGTACATTGGCTAGCAATATACTGGGCAGTGGTGTACGGTGGCGTCTGGATCTCAGCCTGTTACGGATCCCAGCCCTCTTCCCTCGCCGTCTGGTTCCTCTGTTCCTGGGGTCTAGGAACAAAGGATCTGGTCCTGATCTCCGGAGAATTTCTTCAGGCCATTGATGCGGTTCGGAAAGCTGATCCAGTGAGTAATCCAGTTGATAAGTTTCCCGTAATCCAATGTCTATGAGTGACTGACGGTCATATACATTAAATGCACCAACAGTTGGTACGAACAAAACTCTAAAAACTATAAATATTAACAAAAGTAAACACAGTCTCGACGGAGCGAACAGAGAGGCAGCCGGTCGGAGCAGCGCCATCATCATTGGGTATTGTAGAAAGAATAAATAAGCCACAAAGGCAACTCCTAAAACCAGAGTTTATATTGAAAACATAAAACAATAAACCTGCACCAAGGGAGTTTATGTGCAACGGACAGTTCCAAAAGAACAAAAGAAAACACTACCATAAAGGACTCAGCCTCTATAAAGTAAAGTGTAAACTAAGCCAGTAGCCGAAAACAAGATGGCTACAAAAGAAGGCTAAATGCTGAATAGGGCAGCACTACACTTAAATATAATGAGCCTGACCAAACGTATATCCAGCACAAGGAAAATGAAAAAGCAGTTGACACTGCAATCTCCAAACTTAAATAGACTCCACATGGCCATAGGCACAGCTGTACTGCATCAGGTGCAATCAAGCCCACACACCTGCCGACCCATGAGGCAATTAACCACAGGGAACAGGGATTGCCAGCTATCCCTCACAGAGAGGTGAAATAAAGCAAAAATAGACAGCTGTCCCTCACAGAAAGGTGAAATAAGGCAAAAACCATGACAGTTGGAGGTCGGTTCTAGCAGTAGTTAACGTAAGGTTATGTATATAACCTAGTTATATGAGTACTGGCTAAGCGTCCCGCTCTTAAGCCTATCGAGATATACCTCATCTCATGTACCTATTGTACTCCATCAACGAAAAAAACAAGTACACCCACACCTGCCGGGTCCCGCCCCTATGGAGGCGTAGCCTATAAGACAGTAGGCATGGTCACCAAACACTCTTCCTCGCCAAAAATCCCGTTTCCAGTAAAAGATTACCGTAAAAGGGTAAAATAGGACTCAGCAAAACCCCCACATTAGCTACCGACTGACCTTCATTGATGAACCGGGCAAGAGGAGGGAAAAGCAGCAAAATCCCACGGCGGAGACATTAGAACAGCGTAGCAGTAGTGTTAGCATATAACATTAGCATTAGCATGTAGCGTTAGCATTAGCTGTTTAGTAGCACGCTTCCAGGATCGTTTGGAACCCGTCCACTGCAGTGAACCGTTCACCAAACCATCCCGCCCCTGGCGCCGACACACAACATGGTTGTGTAACAAAACAAACCAGCATTACTAACACTAACATCAATGCCTCTGATGACACAGGGCCTACCTGTGTACAAGCTGGCCCGATAGCCAAACCTTGCACGCTGATCCTTGGTCTGCTGCCATCAGACGAGGAAACATCAACATAGGCCCGACGTGTCGCTGAAACATGCCCCGAAGATTCCAGGGGTAAGCAAACCTCCGGTAACTTTCAACATTACGCAATTTCTCATAATCTTTTCATAACAACTAGTTTACATAAGGTGCACTGCGACCGTTATGATGGAAACGAAAATAGAGTTAGAGTGTTTGGTGACCATGCCTACTGTCTTATAGGCTACGCCTCCATAGGGGCGGGACCCGGCAGGTGTGGGTGTACTTGTTTTTTTCGTTGATGGAGTACAATAGGTACATGAGATGAGGTATATCTCGATAGGCTTAAGAGCGGGACGCGATGGCCAAGTACGATAATATAACTACATTTAGTTTGTGAAATAGGCAACTTGAACGTTATCTTGCTGCTGTCAGATAGTTGCTATGGTTACATGTTGGGTTCAGTGGTAACATTGTTAATTAAACAGTGGTAATGTTGAAACCGTGAAACAAGCGCATACATTTTTTGCTGTGATGAGCCGTACAATATATCAAAAATAATCAAACGGTTAGCTCAAATCAAGCAATGTGATTGGTTCATAGCCGTAATCCACAGCTATGATTCTAATTCCTTTTCACAATATCTGGGTTTAATCAGTATCACTCCATTCTGAGGAACAAAACGTTGGCCTTGTTAATGAGACGGTCTGGTCTACGGGGGAGACTGGGGATGACGTCAGCATGCAGCTCAGGGAATCCCTCGCGTCACGGCACGCACGTATGCCCATATATGGACCAAGAGAGGTTAAAAAGGTCCGTTAGCGTCATCTGAATCAGACGGATAAAGCGATGGTTATTATTTTGACACTTCCACAAAATGTATAAATGTAGCTACTAACTGGGGAGACTGATAAATTACACAATAGAGCTGGAATATAACTGTTAGGGTGGTGTCTAGAGAACCCAAGAGCAGAACACAAGGCACAGGAGAAGGAGGCGGTTTAGGGTATTTAATGGGAAACCCAGAAGACGACAAGGCGGGCAGTGAGAGAATACAGTTGGGGGATGTGTGTGTCCATGAGGTCCCAGGATAGTGCAGGCTGGTGATGTCCAAGGGTGGGGGTGCAGGTCGGAGGTGTGTGGTCCTACACACAGGAGAACGAGGGTAAGTATGACGTGGAATACTGAGCATACAGGTAACACAAGGAGTACCACAGAATCGTGTAGCTACTATAGGTCCAGAGATGGTCCTACTACCAAGGCAGGTGAAAACAACACTCGGACCAGGGCCCTCATTTATCAACGTTGCGTACGCACAGATATGTGCGTAACCCGTGCGTACGATTATTTCTAAGCAAATTGTGTGACTTATCAATTTGAACTTGTGCTTGACTTTGTGCGTATATTTACGCTCAGGGCATGCGTACCTGGCGCCCGGTGGTAGAATATGGATACCGCAGACGGACGGCATATGCTCTCATCAGTTTCATGCATTAGTTTCAACGCGGAAATAAGCTTTTGTTCATTAGTTTGACTGACGTGTTCTGTATGACCCCCGTAATTCATTATAGTTCATTGTAAAATAGAAACAGTAGTGTAATTATGGTCAAAACCCTATAAATAGCATTTGGAATAATAGCCTAGGTCTTTCCTTCTGAATGAATGCAGCATGGTTTATATATAGCGTTATCGGAATATACAGGGTGTACTGACTGCGCTCAATAACTCAACTCGTTATTATTTTGCGCATAGATTGCAGAAATACGGGAACGTTTTGATTATATTTAAAAGGCTTTGCCATTGTTAAACGAAACAAATGGAATTTCGAAGCTGTAAGCAGAATACAAGTCATATGAACACCCACGATATAGTGTTCTTCCCCCTTCCTACTGTATAAGAAAGAATTAAAAACACATTGTAACGAGAACAGAGGTTATTTGTTGAGTTTATGTGTATACAAAACCCTTAAAAGCATACATGCTCTGGATACAGGTAGCATATATTGTGTGGGTGATATGACTTGTATTCTGCTTGCAGCTTCGAAATTCCACTTATTTCGTTTTGTGTCAAAGCCTTTTAAATATAAATCAAAACGTTCCCGTATTTCTGCAATCTATGCGCAAAATAATAACGAGTTGAGTTCTAACAAAGAACGTATTACATGCTGGGTAGGCTGATAGAGTAAACTGTAAATGAAATAGCCTATAACATTATAAAGGATAGGCTATGATAGCAGGGTCTTCCCAACCTTTATTCCCCAGAGCCCCACGATTCCTGGGAGACATATAGGAATATGATATATGATATATTATATATGCACAAGTTACTGTTGCATAATGTAGGCTATGGCTGCTATTATGTAATTCATATAGGCTACCTAATACTGACAACAAAATAGATTGTATGCCTCTACAAATCATGTTATACCCAGTAGCCAATCGAACAAAACTAATAAAGGCATTCATATTCCAGCATGGTTATAATGACACACCAACGCCAAACAGTGGTTAACGAACAGTCTTTATTAGTATTTTGAGCTGTCCAGGCAGAATTGCAGCAATGGTCTTAGGGAGTCGTTGATATCTGACATAACCGTGTACAGGTCTGCCTTTTATTTATCCCATAACACGGGTTGTGTCTTCTTGGTTGACAGCGCCTCCGTGAACAATCTCGCTCGTGGAGTTTCTCATAGTTCGCTCGGGTCAGTCCATTATTTCACATCCCATGGGGGGTGTTTCATTACCATATGGATAATCATGCACGAGCATTGACGGTAAGAACAAATGGTATTTATCAACACGAAGGAGCGTAGGACCCATGTACGCACGGTTGATAAATCCCGATATTTTCGTGCGTACACACATTCTAAATTCTGTGCTTAAGTACGAAAATAGAACACTTTCTAAGAATTGTTGATAAATGAGGGCCCAGGAGTGGCAGAGGTGCAGGCCTCTTATCCTGGCTCCTTGATGACGTGATGAGTCACAGGTGTGTAGACCAGCCCAGGTAGGCAGGTAGCGGGAACATGGAGGGACCCATATACTATGGTAGCGGGGACCTGCTGATAGACCGGGGAGAGAAAGGCCCTGGCTGTGGCAGTAACAATAACCTCACATTGAACGGGGATTCCCAGTTAACCTCTTAGCAGTCCTGTACATTTTGCATGAAATGTCTGTCGATTGCATACTGAAAGTAAATCAGAAAAGAAAAGAATCACTCCGAGGGTACTATTGTCATAGAGTTACAGAGGTTTGAACACAATGAAATACAGGTTTTTTTCATTTTTGTCTGAATTATTTTGCAAACAGATGCCTGCAGATCTATCTACTGATAACAATATATATATATATACATATTTTTCCTTTACACATCTTTATGTAATGGTATGTTTAGGTGTTTTTTCAAAAAGGAGTGAGATGAGTCAACACTACCTCAGTCCCCTCTCCCCCTCCCCCACTAATCTTTTGCCACATACACAACCCAGATTAGCGCAATTTGCACTCCGGAGAGACAGGTGCGCGTTCATACTCTTTTACCGCTTCACGGTCTCAGAAAACAAACTCAAGTAAGATGTCATTCTTTTCAGAATTTCATTGGCTACACAAACTGTCAATAATCTTCAGCGTCAGTGGTGATTTGTCCAGTCATTGAGAGGCGAAACCGGAGGTGGTCACTTTTTTTAAACTGACACTCACTGTTTGGTTTTATAACCCGAGATTGAAAGCACGTAATAGGTCAAGCGGTGTGTCAATCAAACAGCGGCCATTTTAGCTTTCAACCGATCTGTTGGTTGAGACGCAATAACACAGCGTGACGCCGACAGACGGCTGTAAAATGTGTTGCGATGTGCGACGGCCTGTGCACACGTCGGAACGTTAAGTGGTTAAACTGGGCATACGTAAACCCCAGTCCTGTCGCAGCCACACAATCTATAATAAATCTATAATAATGGTACTAGGTCGTACGTTAAAACAGCGCTCGGCCTTGGTAGGTCATATGTTAAAACAGCACTCGGCCTTGGTAAATAGTCGGCATATCTGCCTATGAAAAAAACAATGCCAGCTAGTTGTTAGTGTGTATGTTGCATAGCAACCACCTTGCAGTGCAGGCAGCCAGTAGGGTATTTTTTTTATTTTGAACATTATTATTTACTAATAAAAATGTACTAATAATAACAAAGATTTAAATGGAAGTGTGTCTTACTTTCATATTGCCATAGCCTACTTGGTAACCGTTAAAGCAATAGCTCACTTCAGGCCAGAGCGTATGGTTATTATGGTTATTATATCACAGCTAAAGGGCTGTCAGTCTTCTGTTTCGCATCGGGCCGAACTACGCCCCTGTGATACCATATATACCATGGCCTGTCATGAGCTATTGCTTAAATAATCAACACCCCTCCAGAAAAGAGTATTCACCCAGGCCATGGAAGGCCATGTAACCAACTATGTGTGTACCACTACCATGTCGAACACTCAGGGCTAGATCCACAAAGAATGGATTGCACGGAGCAAGTTGCACCCTTACTTACAATTCATTATGAATTGAAAATGGGGGACCCTGATGTATGAATGAATGAATGAATGAATGAATGAATGAATGAATGAATGAATGAATGAATGAATGAATGAATGAATGAAAACTTTATTTAACAGATTGCAGAATGGGTACAATACAGTACGGCTCAATACATACAATTGTTAAGGGGATGCAGACCAGAGAAAGACGTTTGTCTTGTTTCCATCAGGGTCCCCCATTTTCAATTTCAATGTAAACAAGACAAAAGTATTTCTCTGGTCTGCATCCCCTTAACAATTGTGTGTATTGAGCCGTACTGTATTGTACCCATTCTGCAATCTGTTAATAAAATTTTCATTCAATCAATCACCGTGCAGATCCATTCTTTGTGGATCTAGCCCTCAGTGGTACTGTAACTAGATGCATGCCATGCACTACATCGTCCCGTGTTTAATTTAGCAAAGGATCTGAGGTGTTCTGATAATTGTGTGTGTGGTTGTGCTAATTGTGTGTTTTGAAACACCGGGCCCCGTTTTAAAAATCATGCTTAAGCAATCGGAAAAAAAAGTCTCATAAAAAAGATATTCGATTTTGGGGTATTTTCCTGCCTTTGGTCCACTTTGCATTCACATCTCAAATGCAGGGTTCACTTGCAAGAGTGAATGAGCTTTCACACCACCCCAAACCAACCGGACTATCCGAGGAAATGAACCAGGGTTCGATTAAAGCTTATTATAGTTTATCACAGTATCATGAGCATGTCTTTGTCAGTGGACACTGGACATGGGTATGGATGGCTCCAGGTGCTGCTGCGTTAAAGTGCACATCTTCAATACCTATCTGTACTATTTAAAAGCACAGTGCAGGACACACTCAAAGGTTATCGCACCTCAGAGATGGCAGTGGACATGTATGACAGGACAAAGGCCATATGTAATGGCATCTTGTGGCACAAGCTCAGACCTCAGCTCAGGAGATCAGCTGAGACAGAGACTGTTCTATCCAGAGCTTGAGAGCAGGTTCTCATGAGTTGGATAACAACTTATGAGAGGCATACACAGGCATGTTATCCAGCCTCAGACCAGTTTCTCTCAGTGGAATTGCTGCAACCCCTCGCCACACATTACAATATCCAACTATTGCCAGAGGAGATCACAGTTGCAAAGTGTTTCCTGGTCAGGACAGGCAGAGATGCAGTCCCTACTATCCAAAGTGTCTTTTCCCTCCTGGATGATAATAATAATAATAATAATAATAATAATAATAATAATAATAATAATAATAATAATAATAATAATAATAATAATAATAATAATAATAATAATAATAATAATAATAATAATAATAATAATAATAATAATAATAATAATAATAATAATAATAATGCATTTGATTTATAAGGCGCCTTTCAGGATACAAAAAAAAATTCCACAAATCGGTGAATGAAAAAATTATAGGATCAAATGAAAACTACTTACTAAAAATTAGGGATGTCCCGATCCGATCACGTGATCGGAATCGGCGTCGATCACGTGCTTTTCAGAGTATCGGGGATCGGGAAAAAATTATAATAAAAATCGGCAGTCAAAAAAAGAAAATTTTTATTCAACAAACATGACCATGTCCACGTCTTAAACTCATACGGAGGCCTTAGTTTTGGTTTTAAATTACATATAATATATCATCATTAATGTATTTATTGTCACACAGAGCAGAATAATTATCCACAACAAACACATTCCCCTTTAATTTTCACCGTTGCAACAAACATTCCCTTTAATTTAGACGCTACACGCTACACGCGACCACAACAACAACACGTCGCTCCCGAAACACAGTTAATATCCACTGACTTGAGCAGCTAGACTTAATGTCAGAGGTTTGGAACTAAGCATTTTAAAATATAAAGTCAAGCCAGTTGCAATGTTTGCAAGGAGGAGATTCCGCGTGGAGGAAAAATTCATGAAGCAGCAGGCTGGAGGCGAAGTTTTCAGACTAAATTTTCACCTGGAGGATAACGTTACGTGACTGAGGTTTATCGTCGCCGTTTCAGACCAGAATGGACCATTACGTAAGTCGAACACTGAATGTATCCTAATGTGCAAACATATATTGAAACTTTTAATATTTCTCATATGAAGCAGAAGCACATGCACATTTCTCAGGGTGAATGTAATAATAAAAGCCTCCGCTCTCGCGCCCCGGACTATTATAGGCAACAGATGGGCTTGTCTCGCTCTAGTTTCTGACAAAAATGCGTCAAAATTGATTACTAATGTGAAAGATCGGATCGGAAACGATCGGATCGATAGATATTTAAAATCACATGCTCGGGATCGGATCGGAAGCAAAAAAAGGCGATCGGGACATCCCTACTAAAAATGGATTAAAAGTACTTAAAACCAAAAGAAAAATACCAAACACTAACAAACATTCAGCACAGACAATGGGGATGCTGACACATAAAAAAAAAAAAAAAAGTAAAAAAAAAGAAAAAAAATGTAAACAATTTTTTTTTTTTTTTTTTTTAGGTCCGGGGCTAGGAGAAAAACATCCGGGGCTAAAGCCCCGGAAGCCCAGGCCTAACGACGCCACTGTGTCCCTGTATCACTTGTCTCTGCTGCCCTTTGATAAAAAAAAAACGTCCCTATGTTAGTCACAGCAAAAGTCACCTAGTAAAAGTGAGATAATTGACAATATCAAAACATGCTAGGGCTGTACCAAATAGTTCGAAGCTTCGTTCATAATGTTGACATTCGAATTCTAAATCAACATAAAAAATTGTAAAAAAATTAAAAAAAAAATCTTTTTTTTTTTACATTTTTATTTGCCAAGGTATGGCGAGTGCCATACCTTGCCATACCAAATGGACGCCCCTGCTGCTACCAGTGGCGAGAAAAGGTTAAGCTACCACAAACCCACCACACCACTACTAAAGCAAGCCCTGTGTGGTCTGCTGCTAGACTTAAGATGTTTCATGTGGCAAGCACTACCGGAGTCTCATGGCCTGTACAGAGAGATTCAAAAGGAGCTTCTATCCCCAGGCCATCAGGATGCTCAAAGGACTCTATTAATGAGTATATATATATATATATATATATATATATATATATATATATATATATATATATATATATATATATATATATATATATATATATATATATATATTAGGGCTGTCAGTTTATCGCGTTAATTAGATTAATTAATTACACAGCAAATTATCGCGTTATGAAAATTAACTCAAAATTAATTACAAAAAAAAAGTTTTTTTTTTTTTTTTTTTTTTTATTATAATTTTTTTTTTTATCTCATTCATTCCATAAGAACGTAGAATACACATTACAGACTTTTATTTATATGGTCCATTTGCATGTTCTTGGTATCTGATTCTAGGGACATCTATGGATCTCAGGGAATGTATTCCCAGTGTCCGAAATACTGTGTCTGTTACTAGGCAAATGACATGTCGTCAGCCTGTGACTGCAACTTGTTCCTGTTTGCGGACGACTCAGCCCTGCTGGTCTCTGACAAGAACAAATTGCAGGTTGAAAAAACCCTCAGCACGGAACTAGGCAAAATCTGCATATGGCTCGCTGATAACAAACTATCATTACACATGGGCAAAACAGAGTCCATTCTCTTCGGTTCAAATAACAAACTCAGCAAGACCGACGGCTTCTCAGTTACAGTGGGTGACAATATTGTCACAAGGAAAGACGAAATTACCTACCTGGGTTCCATCCTAGAGGCAAATCTTTCCTGTGACAAAATGGCATCCAATGTAATAAAAAAAGTCAACCAACGAACTAGATTCTTGTACCGGATCTCCTCTCTGGTAAACAAGAATACCCTGAGGACTCTGGCAGGAGCACTCATTCAAGGGTACTATGACTATGCGTGCACCTCATGGTACCAAAGCACCTCAAAGGCGCTTAAAACAAAATTACAAACATCACAAAACAAACTGGTCAGACTACTACTTGACCTGAACCCCAGAACCCACCTCACCCCTGCCCACTTTGCCAACCTAGGATGGCTTAGAGTAGACGACAGAGTACAGCAACTTGCAATGGGCCTGGTCTACAAGATACACTATACGACCGGGGTGCCCATGTACATGTCAAAATACTTCCCAAAGGTCAGTGAATACCACAACCACTACACCAGAGGAAGCTCAACAAATCATGTTAAACCCAGATTCGGCTCAAACAAGGGACTAAACACGTTTCGCAATTATGCCACAACAATGTGGAACGCCCTACCCAAAGCTGTAAAGGAATGTGAATCCCTGCCCACATTCAAAACCGCCCTTAAAGAGCACCTACGGGAGGCTGCAATTCGAAACTGGCCACCGTAAATGCCCAAAACCCCCACCACCTCCTAATAGACAGTCTCCTCCCCACCGCATGTATATATTCCCTCCCCGCCGTATGTATATTCCCCTCCCACCCACCCACCCCCTCCTAATGTACAGTCCCCTCCCCATCATATGTATATACTCTGTCAGGATCTAGGGGTAACAGTACTGTATATTTGAATACCGCCTATGTCACAAATGTATCAGTACTAAATACCTGTATGTCCCTATGCCATAAATGTCATGTATGTTATGTATGTCATAAATGTCTATATGAATTGAAAATGGGGGACCCTGATGGAAACAAGACAAACGTCTTTCTCAGGTCTGCATCCCCTTAACAATTGTATGTATTGAGCCGTACTGTATTGTACCCATTCTGCAATCTGTTAAATAAAGTTTTCATTCATTCATTCATTCAGGCTTGAGTAAATTGTAATGAACCAAATGAGAATATCAATAAAAAAAAAATTATCTTTGACTGTGAATAACACTATGCTCAAATTGACCAGACCTGAAAAATCTAAGCAAATTAATAGATGGAAGATGATTAAACAGAAGGTTTTGTAGATACAGTACTGAATTCTGCCATCCGGACACATGCAATTTTAAATATGATTATAGAATATAGAACATCAGGCATAAAATGGTTATGCGATTAAAATGCGATTAATTAGATTAATTAATTACAAATCCTGTAATTAATTAGATTAATTTTTTTAATCGCCTGACAGCACTAATATATATATATATATATATATATATATATATATGCAACACTAACCCATCCATTCTACATTAATTGCACACACACATTGTAGGGGCGACAGTGGCTCGGGAGGTAGAGCAGTCGTCTGGCAATTCAGAGGTTCCCGGTTCGATTCCCGCTCCTCCCGGGTCGATGTGTCCTTGAGCAAGACACTTAACCCCTAATTGCTCCCAATGAGCAGGTTGGCACCTTGCATGGTTGCCTCCGCCGTCGGTGTGTGAATGTGTGAGTGAATGGGTCAAATGTGAGTAACAAATATATAAAAAAGCAGCCATTTACCATTTACATCCACATGCACACACTCACTTTAAACATTCACCTTTAACAGACACTACACTCTACACTACAACATATTTGATCTATTTATTACTAAAATATTTGCACTACATCCCTACCCGCATTTGTACTTCATTTTGTACTTTAGTTTGTATATTATTGTATATTTTGTATAGTGTTTAGTCTTTATTCTTTTAACTTGTTTTACTGTATGAAGCACAATATCAGGGGGCTCATACAGAAGCAAGCATTTCACTGTAATGTACATGTACCTTATAATGTGACAAATAAAAAAATAACTTGAAACTTGAACTGGAAACTTGATATTGGTATAATTCTTGACATAGGAAAACATAGGGAGGTTCGGCGTGTGGATATCATGGAAAAGTGAGAGCTAGTGTAGTAACTTCCTAGCTTTAACTCCTACTCTGCGTTGTGATTTAAACCTTACAAAGCTTCTTAGAAGAACTACTCTTTCCAAATGCAGATAACCAATGTTTAATCTGGTTTCTGCTTACCCTGAGAGAGCACACGGCGCGGCCGTTGAAATGAAGCGAAGTCGGAGCAGTTTGAAAAAGGATCCGTTTTTAATGAAAAAAGGATTTCAATCAGATTACAAATCAAATATTTGAAAGAATGGTGCAATGAATTCTACCGGAAGCAGTCGCTATGCCGAAGGTCAGTAGAATTCAGTCTAAACGTTCAATATCTAAAAAGCTTGTAGCTGCTCGTTGTTCGTTCTTCAAAGATGTTTTTTGCTGCGTCCGTCTCTCTGCTGCAGGGTCCTCAATATCTAGTGGAGAAAAAGGGTGTGTTTGTTGCTTCCTGGGTCTGTGGGTTGTCTTTTTGTCTCTCCTGGCGAGGAGTTTTGGTTATATCCAATTTAGGCTCCGCCTCTAATTTTACGGCAAGCGGGCGTTTCCAAAACTTGCCTCGAGCGTTTCTATTGGAGAACACTTATTCTCAGCTCTCATTGGCTAACTCACTACCGTGACGTTTTGAACTAATTTAGGTCACGGAGTGGCTTCAAATGGTCTTTTCTTTGATCAACTGCTTCTTTGTTTCAACAGAGACAATCTGGCGTCTCTCAAGGCAGTTTCTTTGTATTCAATCTGTTTAGACCATTTGGCCTAGGGCCCTGGGTTGTAAAATCACCCATGTTATTGACTTTCCCAGGAAGATCAAACGAGACACTATCTCTCACTCAATAAGCGTCTACCTGTTTCAACCCCCCCTCCACAGAGATAGAGGAAGCCTGAACCAGCAGCTGCATTACTAAATCAGCGATGTGTCTCATTTCTTGTATTTTTAGGAGCGGGGGAGAAAAGTGTATGTATTTTACCTCTGTGTTTCCGCCATTCTGGTTTTGTTGTACACATATACACATATACAGTTTGGTATTTGACAGAAATCTACCACACTAGCATGGAGGGTGGTGGTTTTGGGACATTGGAACTAACTGTTGAGGCTTCCCGAGGTGTCGTGGGCCTAACTTGACGAAACACCAGTGAAGGGAGGTGCCCACTTGATAACCCTGGTGATATGCTGGCTTTCACTGCCTATATCTACACGTTGGGTTGTGATGGCCATTGGGTTTCTTCATTGAGTGTTTGTGAATGTGTGTGCTTCTGTTACATCATTCCGTGGCATGCTGGTGGTAAAGTCAGCCCCTTGCATCCACCAGCACTATGAAGTAAAGGCTAGCATGGGCTTATAGGGTACACAACATAGCCTTTAACTGGCTGATCCCACTAAAGATCTATAACCGACAATCATAATCTATCACAAATGTTTATTTACAAAAAATACCCCCACAAGGTCCTATCTTAACAACACACACACACAGACACACAGAGCTGTCTGACATATTATCTTCCAGGCAGTAAGTAGAGTAGAGTTCTAGCCTAGGACACATCTCAGTCTTTGTCACTGTCCAGAGGTAATCAATACTGCTGTAATCGGCCCCGAAGAGGGTGCATGATGAACTACCATACGCTACACAGAAGAAAGAATAGTATCAGTTTATTTAATAACAAGGGATACTGGATATGTTATTATATCAATATGGTAGCAAATAGTACCTGTTCCATACTAAGATTAAATGGACTGTTGTTACTATCCTGTAATGTTACCCTAGTATTACCATAGTGGGCTATGATTTACATCAACTGGATAACGTCATTACATTAACACACCCTTACTGGACTATATATATGTATATACACAGGGGTGTAGCTCCAGATTCTGGGCCCCATGAAAGAATGTATTTGTAGGCCCCCAGTGAATGCCAGCGCGCGTAAGCGTGCGAGCGAAAAAAAATTTGGCAATTTTTGTATTGATGAAAACGCATAATATGGTTTTTACCTATACATTCGGATCAGCAGTTCAGCACCTGCACTGTTGGTGGGTGAGCCTAGTAAAGGATGTCGCATTGCGTTCATCTTCAATGAATGGACCAATGCAATAGTCTACCAAAGCCCCCCCTCTCTCTCTATATATCTCACACACACACACACACACACACACACACACACACACACACACACACACACACACACACACACACACACACACACACTTCAGAAACAAACATAGTATCAATGAGAGCATCAATAATACACCTGAGTGATGTCTAGTAAAACAAAAACAAAAAAACATTTTTTTTGGGCCCCCCCCCCCAGTGCTGGGCCCTTGGAATCATCCTAAGCTACCCCCCCCCCAGCTACGCCCCTGTATATACACTCTTCATACGTGTTCATACTCCACTGTTCACTCTTTTTGCACATTACTGCTCAATTGTAAAAACCCTTTTAATTCGAATTAGTGTTTATACTCGACCACATCGTTCACAATTGTACAGCCCTGGCCTATTCTATTTCATTCTACTTCATAATTCTATTCTATTCTATTGTACTTCTATTTTTATTTATATTGTTTATATTATATTATATTATATAAATATTTATATATTTATATTCCATATACTGCTAAGGGAGGTGGGTATATACTGCTGAGGGAGGTGGGTATATACTGCTGAGGGAGGTGGGTATATACTGCTAAAGGAGGTGGGTATATACTGCTAAAGGAGGTGGGTATATACTGCTAAGGGAGATGGGTATATACTGCTAAAGGAGGTGGGTATATACTGCTAAGGGAGATGGGTATATACTGCTAAAGGAGGTGGGTATATACTGCTAAGGGAGGTGGGTATATACTGCTAAAGGAGGTGGGTATATACTGCTAAGGGAGATGGGTATATACTGCTAAGGGAGGTGGGTATATACTGGAACCATTTTAATGATGATTAGGATGATGGATGGTATACACTATGTGGCCACTGATACACACACACACACACACACACACACACACACACACACACACACACACACACACACACACACACACACACACACACACACACACACACACACACACACACACACACACACACACAGTCTGGTGTACAGTCTTGGAGGTGATGAGGAGAGCAGGGGTCCCACATGGGTAATCAATACTGCTTTACGCAGCACTGACAGCAGCAGCAGCACGTTACCATGGTGACGACATAACTCTACAGGGGGCATCGATGTAGGAATTCCAGCAGACACAGCCGTCTTACGGAGCCGCCACAGGCACGAGGAGCCTTCACCAGACATACAATACAGGCATGACAAGCTGCTACAAGACACCTAAACGGACAACGTATGAAGTATATCACCTTATGCACATCCAAACCCCCCCCCCCCTACCCAACCCCCTCCAATGTACAGTTTCTTCCCCCTCAAATGTATATACATGTACTATCTTTTAGAAACTCTGTCTCTTAAACAGTACTGTATAGTTGTATATCTTGTATGTCATAAATGTCTGGATGTAACAGTACTGTTTATCTGTATGTCGTGTATGTCATAAATGTTACGATGAATTGAAAATGGGGGACCCTGATGTAAACAAGACGAAAGTCTTTCTCTGGTCTGCATCCCCTTAACAATTGTGTGTATTGGGCCGTACTGTATTGCAGCCATTCTGCAATCTGTTAATAAAGTTTTCAATCAATCAATCAATCAATGCATACTGCACCTGTGTATACTGTATACTTACTTACTCATAGTATATATTTAGATTATAGTCTATTGTAACTATATTTATTGTAATGCAAATATAACTGATAGGGCATACAGACCCTCATCTGCACCTTCACTTACACTGCCTACCTGCTCATACTCAGAGTTAATTATATTGTTATATTGTTTATGCTCTCGCCCAGTGTCTTTGTTCTCTCTTTATGTTACATAGTCTTTAGAGTATCTCACAGGTCTCTGAATGTTGGATCTGGTTCTAGTGTGTTTTGGGGTTTGGGTGTCTTGGTGATATTCTGACTCCCCCCTTGCGACCTGTGGTTCCCTATTCTCTGGTGTGTCTGTATCAGTCTCTGTATCCCCGTTGATTTGTTCTTCAACAGGGGATATAGGGATCTTTTCTGTCACTGGACGGATGTCCTTTCGGTTACGGCGGTATTTCTTTCCCTTCACCAGAACGATGTAAGAACGGTCACTGTGTTGATCGATGCATGTTCCGAGTGACCATCTATTGTCTGGGTCTTTGGGGTGAAGCAGTTGTGTATGTCGTAAACAAGGAGAGAGAGAGGGGGGGGGGGGGGGGGCAGGTGGCGCACGGAGACTACGTTCGTCACCAACACCGGGAGACACTGGATTCGCCTGTTCGAATCCAGCTCCCGGCGTTGCTATCAGCTTGGCTGGCCTCTCACACTGATACAATTGGCTGTATCAGGGGGTGGGAAAGCTGAAGGGTGGGTCCTGGGCATTGTGGACAGCGACCCCTACAGTTCGGTCGGGGCGCCTGCTCAGCAAGGGTTGGAACTAAGGAGAGATAGTGTGGCCTCCCACACGCTACACTCTCCCCGGTGAGAACCTGCATGGCCAGGTTGGCCTGCCCCAGGCTGCACATGCGTCGGAGGAAAGCATGTGACAGTCTCCGGTCTCCCGGACCAACAGTAGGGGAAAGTACGCAACAACCAGGAAGGGTGGGATGGGAGAAAAATCGGGAAAAAAGGAGGGGAAGAAAGATAAAAAAAAAAAAAAAAAAGGAGAGAGAGAGGCTCCTCCTCCTGCTTGGACAGAGAGACACAGCGATCGCCTGGAGATTTTGTTGCCTGAAGCCTATAGACATATAATGGCGATGACGATGCGATCACTTGGAATTATTCTTTTTGGAATACCTTCTGGCTAAGGTAAGGTATATTCTATGTCTATTTTATAGGTATATACCTTTGATTTGGGACTATTTGGGGCTTTAGGCGAGCAACCAGAATGATTTGGGCTTATTGCATATAATATGTCATATCTCGCGATCTATGGAAAAAGACTGGATTATTTTGGAAATAGGGCGATGTTTAGCGTGTAGCGTGTAACAAACTACAGTGTGTAGAAATTAACTGATTAGTCAGTAATGGACTATGAACAATGCCTGTAAAATGAGCCATACTATTGCCTCCATAGCTATAATACAGAACACACGATGGGTCTGCAAACATCGCTAAAATGGTCATTAACGCTGGCCCCAAACAGTGCAGATGGCGATAGCTGGTGGCCGTCAATGAGTTCATATTTAGAGATATGATTTGAGCAATTTATCTTTCAGTGAATTTTTGAAGGTGGAGATGGATTTTGACTGTTTCAGACTCTCGTCAAGCTCGTTTCAGATCTGCGGGCCCCTGCATGAAATACTTAGGCTGGCACATTTGAGCTTTCTCCTCTTACCAAAGATAAGATGCCTATTCCTAGTGTTATGAATAGGCTAGTGTCGTGAATTTATCTAAATAAAACAACAAAAAATGTACAAAATGATAAGACAAAATGCTGATTTGCAAGAAGGAGCAGGAAACACCATGTTGGTGGTAAGAGGTTGAGACAGGGACTCCCCCGACCAGGGCCAGATCATTAAGGTCATAAAACTGACCCCTCGGGACTATATTAAGATAGGGCAGGAAGGAGGTATGTACTTTAGCTAAAGAGGAAACAAAAGCTTACTCAAAAAAGGACCCATTTTCCCCCACCGGGCGAACCTATTTGGTAATAAGAGATAAAAGAGGAAACTAATTATCTTAGAAACTGGAAGACCAACTGAAAATAACAGTTGGGTTTCAAAAGGGTTTATTGACACTAAGCTAAAGCAATTTCAGGTTACAACTGCAGCTGCTGACTAAGGTCCAGAGGTCAGAGATATGACACCGACGGTTGGAATCTCCCTTACACATCCAAGTAGCATGCCACCAGTTAAAACAGTGCAAATCAATAATGTACTAAAAAGTTATCTGTCGTACAAAATTACATTAGATAATAGGTTTAGCAAAACCAGAAAAGTTGATAATAAGTGAACCAAATACTTAGTGATCAAAATAGAGCTACAACCTAGATTACAGATTACTTTAGAATAGACAATACAAACAGTAGGATGTAACATTAAATAGACAATTACATGAGTTACAATATGGGCATAACTTAAAACTATTAGGATAACGGTAGTCACAATAAGGAATAAAAACTCTTAATGCTAGAAGATAAAACTATACAGTATTGGTCAAGGGTTAATCAAGAAACAAAGTATTCTAATGAAGGACGTATATGGGTTATTATCTGGGCATCGAGAGCCAGTCTGTTTCTCCAATCTAGACTGGGTAAACATTGTGTCACAAGAAACGTAGGACGTGTTACTCATTGAACGGATTCCCTAATAAGGTAATGACTAAACTGCTAAAACAGCCCGGCAGATTCTATTGTGAAAATGTTGTGTCAGCAGACCAAGGCTGACGTGTCAGGACGTGTCACTAACAGACAAGTTCCTACTAGAAGGAATTTGGCCAATGGGGAAGCCCGATTGTGGGAGTGACGTCACTAGACAGGCAGGGGAGAGGTCTTTTTCTATCTCATTAAAAAGGGCAGGCAAGGAGACAGAGAGGATCCTGGAGAGCGAGACACACACAGGCGGAGAGAAGGATCCTGGAGAGCGAGACACACACAGGCGGAGAGAAGGATCCTGGAGAGAGACTGAGACACGGACCTGGAGATGGACTGAGAGACCGGCCTGGAGACCTCGAGAGCCGAGCCGGAGACGCACAGAGCTATGGACCCAGACGATGATAGACTATCGCCTCGCAGCAGGAGAGCCTGCCCCCGAGGGTAGACGAAACCAAGCGCTCCCAAACCGCTGAAGATCCGAAAGCAAGGTTGCCTTGGCGACCACCACTAAGAGAGGACTCGGGGTGTCATGGGAAACCCGAGAGACAACAATACAATCACCGGAGAAGAAAGCTCGGATCGGCCCTAGCTGATCAGATCATGGACAGACCTGCCACACCAAAGAGACGATGTACTTGTTTGATTCATAAGCTGTGGTTTATTAAGGAATAGAAATAAACACACCAGTTTGTTTTAGTCAGACCACCTCGTCAGCTTCTTTCCTTAATTGAACCGAACATCTGAAATACCAAACAATGCAGAGGAGAAGGGTAAAAGACTATACGATCACAGAACTTAGATATAGGTATAAATGAAGAGAATATACTTCAATTTGGTGCCGAGACCCGTGCTGCATTCGACCGAAGCCGGTTGAAGACGACGAAAAGCTACTTCTGGAAAATGGACCGAGAGATTCTCGCCCTCATCGAAGCCCTCTACGACTGAATGATTGTCACCACTTCAGCCGAGGACAGCGAGCGGGAAGGTAAGTAATGATGGTGCGTTTAAATTGGTGATAGTCGAGCAGTCTCGCCATTGGGGTTGCTATAGGTAAGAATGAATGGTGTAAATGGAACAGGATAATGTTGGTGTCGGAAGAGCACCGGGGTCCAGGGTTCACAACCTGGCTCTGGTCTCAGCCACACACCAGCGCTGCACTTAGAGAGGTTAGGGTATAGAGGATGTTCGGTTAGAATACCTGATTGGTACAATGCCAGGTGTGGTAGGACTAGTCTGGGTAGAATCGATGATATTGTAATGAAGAAAAGGGGCGCGATCCGAGTGAACGGTACAGTAGTGAGGAGGCGCAAGGGGAAGTGTTTATGAGCCACTGTGGAGCTATAAATAAGGAATTGTTCAGGGAAACAATTGAAGGTCTGGGGATAAGTGACGTTTTTGGTTTATGAAAGGGTTAAATGAAGCGCTGTTCGGAGGAACAGGAGTACCATTGTGGATTTCAAGCCCTTCATCGAACAGTATGGTGACTACCAGTGAGGAGAGGATATAGATGTCTGTATTTGGTTCAAATCGCGCCGACCAGGAGGGTATTTCCATGCCAGTCCGCTTAGCGAAGCGTCTCTTTTATGAATGAATGAATGACCTTTATTTATATAGCACCCTTCACAGCACGAATGCACAGGGTGCTTTACACTACAGCTTAATATAAAAACACAATAAAAACAAAATCAGAAATAAATGACAACAGACAAACAGCAGTTAAAAACAGTGAAACCAGATAGAAAAAGTAGAATAAAAGAATTTGGATAAAATCATGAGTCACTAATTAAAACAACACTATAGAACAGTGAGGACAAGAAAAAGGCGCCTATGTGTGATCAAAAGCCTGCCTGAACAAATGTGTTTTTAGTTGTTTTTTAAAAGAGTTCTCAGAGGGGGCAGTTCGCAGGTCCAGGGGGAGAGCGTTCCAGAGCCTTGGTGCTGTCACCTCGAAGGCTCGATCACCCCTTGTTTTTAGCCTGGTCCTGGGGATCACTAGGAGGTGCTGATCGGCAGATCTGAGTGAGCGGGTGTTGGTGTAGGGATGGATGAGTTCCGTGATGTAGATAGGGGCCTGACCGTGAAGTGCTCTGAAAGTGAAAGTGAGGACTTTGAAGTGAATTCTATAGTGTACCGGGAGCCAGTGCAGGGATACCAAAATGGGAGTGATGTGACATGATTTTTTTGACCTTGTGAGTAGCCTGGCTGCAGCATTTTGGACCATTTGTAGTTTATCTGTGGATGATTTGGTGAGACAGGTGAAAAGTGAGTTGCAGTAGTCAAGCCTAGAGGAAATAAAAGCATGCACGGATAGTTCTAGTTCAGAGTGAGATATGATGGTGCGCAGTTTTGCAATGTTTCTGAGGTGAAAGAAGCAGGTGCGTGTGAGTGTTTTGACATGTTTGTCTAGGTTCATGGCCTGGTCAAAGACAACACCCAGGTTTCTCAGGTGGGGACGTATGTTGTCTTTAAGGGACCCCAAGTGAGTGGCCACTCTAGCTGCAGTCTTTTCAGCTGCTATGATCAGCACCTCCGTTTTATTTGCATTTAACTGGAGGAAGTTACTCCCCATCCAGCTCTCAATGCCGAGCAGGCACTCCTGGAGAAGGCTGAGTTTCTCCAAGTTGTCGGGTTTAAAAGAGCAGAGTAGTTGTATGTCGTCTGCGTAGCAGTGATATTTAATGCCGGTGAATTTATTGATGAGGAGGCCTAGGGGAAGCATATAAATGGCAAAGAGGAGTGGTCCTAGCACCGATCCCTGTGGTACCCCACATGAGAGAGGGGTGGGGTCAGATTTAAAAGGACCCACAGCCACCGAGAACGTTCTCTCCCTCAGATAAGAGGCGAACCAGTTTAGAGCGCTCCCAGAGATGCCCACCCACTCCCTGAGCCTGTCCAAAAGGATGTTGTGGTTGACCGTGTCAAACGCTGCGCTCAGGTCTAACAGGACCAGAACAGAGCATTCACCAGAGTCAGCAGACATCAGGAGATCATTGGATACTCTGAGAAGGGCAGATTCAGTGGAGTGGAGTTTGCGGAAGCCAGATTGGAATTTGTCACAGATGTTATTCTGTGACATGTGGGTGGTGAGCTGGTTGGCTACAACCTTTTCTAACACCTTTGATGCAAAGGGCAGCTTGGAGATGGGTCTGAAATTATTATGGATGGTGGCGTCTAGGTTGGGCTTTTTTAGGAGTGGCTGTACGACTGCCTCCTTAAAATAGATTGCGCGCCGAGTCTTTTAGACTACTCGGCGCGCAATGCAGACGAACGTTGGAAGACGTTCCACGCGAATCTGTCTAGACGTGATCCGACATCATCTGCTTATGATTCACCTTTGGATTTAATCTAGGAAGGTATCGACTCGTGGAGGAGAGAGAATCGGAGAAGTGGGGTTTGTGGTCGGAACGGTGAGGTTGGCGAGGCAGACCACCACTTAATGCCGTCAAGAGGCCTGCAAAGACTCTCCACAGAGTGACGATATGAAGATGGAAAGAGGGGTGGGGTATAGCGGGGTAAAAATACGTGTTCTTGGAAAATATGAAGCACTTTGAAGGAAGGAACTGCGCTTGTGATGGGAACATGGGAAAGAATTGTGTGAAATGGGCGAGGTAGGAAATGCGCTTAGAATGGATGTGGCCAAATGGATAGTATGATTATGAATGGGATGTTGTTTTGATAAATATATATGTTTGGATGAATGTGAGTTAGAAGCTATGAGTGAATGCCAATGTATTTTTTGTATTATTATGAAACGCTGGTGACCGAGACGGCGGCGGAGAAACCGTAACACTGTCCGTGGGAAGGGGCATTTATTTAGCTGCCGGCGTTAGCCAAGGATGGCAGGACTAACGTATGGACGCTGTGTTGCGTTATCGAGTGAATTGAATGAATGGCAAGAGTGATGGAACCAGAATGATGTGTGAAGTTCGTTGAAATTTTTCGAATCGGTGGTGTTAAGGTCTAAATTTAATGTAGAAGCGATCAAAGTAAACAGAGTTTTTGGAGCTGATGACGTCACTGGGAGCGTCTAGGCTTGGGGAGCGTTGGATTTAAAATACTGTGTATTTCGGCCAGGCGGGGCCAAACGGGCGAGCGTGCTAGGATAAAGATAATGATATATGTTCTGTAAACGGGGGCTAAATAGGATTAAAGTTATGTTGCGGGGTATAACAGGGGTTGTGTAAACGTCGCGATGTGTTGTGCCGCTCGGATCAACAGGATAATGGGCCGTTTAGGAGAAGTTATGATGGAGGCTAAGCTAAGCTAATGGAGCTAGCAGTACTGAGCTAACGATGCTAAAATGCTAAGCTACCTGTGCTAACAATGTAGCATGATTGAACTCTCTGGGAATATCGCATGTTGCTACTCTTGGTGGCTGGCACGAGACCTTGGAGAGGCGTGGACAGGGACTTCCGGTGTAGGGGGTTCTGGGGATTGTGGTTTTATTATTTGACGTCAGGTGGTTGTGCTGCGTGGTGACGCACTTGCAGGGGAGGGTGTGGGCGCCTCCTGCAGGACGTTGTGAATACTGTAGTGCAATGGAGGTGATGAACAAACGTTCCAGCGGAGGGCGGTGTTGCCTCTTTGATAGTTACACCTCTCCTTCACAGGTGAACGGGGGTGCAGTAGCGGACATTTTGTGGTTATTATAGGTTTTAGGTAGCGACCATCTTTGGGAATTTGTAATTCTTTTTATCGGTTTTTCCAGTTGTTGATGACGAATGTATATACTTGTTTAGTTATCGATCTATATTTGTTGTGGGCCCAGTATAATGGCACTAGTGGGATAGAAATTTGATGGGTGTGTGAGTTTGTTTGTGACTTTGGTTAGGGTAGTTTGTTCAAATGATAGGCTGCTGATGTGAATGACGGGTTGGGACATGTAGACGGTATGTGTCAGTCTGCGCATGCGCGCCGCGGTCGGTCGGCGCAAGGGGGATGGACTGTGGGCTTTTGATAAGGCAGTGGACAGTGAAGGGCTATAGGGGGCGATGTTGGACGAGACTAGTTGGAGTGAGACGTGTGTGCTGTGCGGGACTTGCGTGAAACCCCCCCCCCCCTTTTTTTCTCCTCTGTCTCTTTCTCCCTCTTTCACACTCTCCCCTCCCTGCCTACCTCTCTCCCCTCCCTCTCTCCCTCCCTCCCTCCCTGCCTCTCTCGCTCTCCCCTCCCTCTCTCCCTCCCTCCCTCCCTGCCTTCCTCCCTCCCTCCCTCCCTCCCTCCCTCCCCGCCCCTCTCCTCTCCATCCCTCTCTCCCAGCTTGACTTTGTTGAAATGACAGGTTCGCAAAGGAGGTTTTGTTCAAGATAGATTGTCTTTGTGGTGGGGCTCGGAGTATTGGTTATATTAATGTAGTGTTTACTTTCTAAATTAGGATTACATGAGGATAAATAAGTTAACTCCATGCAGACTCTTTTAGTCTGATTAAAGTTAAGGTTTGATTTAAGTTAAAGTTGGCAGCAGATGATGGAGATAGTGTTTGAAGTCCTGTGGGTTAACTGGACCAGGCAATACGGGGAAGTCTACTAATTAAGTATAGACGGTTTTGGTTATAGTTAATGTTGAATTGTGATCCCCCCCCCCTTCCTCCCCTCAGTCCCTGTATCCCTGTGTCCCTCCCTCCTTTTTCTCTTCCCTCCGCCCCCCCTCTGTCTCTCCTTGTATTTCTCCCTGTGATTCTCCATCCCTAGCTTTGCGGCATGTTGTGGGTTATTGGTTGTGGGTTTATTTGAACTGCGTTGTTATTGTGTATGTGAGGTAGGTACCGGATGGGCGCTGGCCTGTCTAGGTGCAGGTGATGGTAGGATGAGTTGTGATATTCTTTGTGTAATGGAGCTTGGGGTGTTTCCATTCAGGTTCGAAACTGAAGGGGGAACGCTTTGGGCTGTGAGTTGACGGTTCTTTGTGTATTCAAGGAACTGGGAGGATATTGCTGTGGGTATAGTGCGGGGGTCCATGAGTTTAATAACATGGACAAACTGGGCTATATGACGGTCGGGGTTTTAGTGGTCTAAATTACTAAAAGTTTATTGTTTTCCCTGGTAGGTAGTTGGGAGCAGTGACAACACTAAGGTATTTTTTTAGTGTTGTGAGGGGGAAGTGGTTGTGTGTAAGAATGTAAGTGTGTGTGTGAAGATGAATGAAATTGATGTTGTATGGAGCGTGTGAAGCGAAAGGTTAATATTACATTTAGTCAATACGCTAAACGGTCGTTTAAGGTATGAAATAGTGTCAGGATGAACGGATTCATCAAAGCAAAAAGAAATTGGAACGGATGAAGGACCAGGTTTACCAAGATTATTAGACAATTGATAAGAGGGGACTAATGATTATGTTTCCCAGAGAATCAGGTGAAAAGAACACACAGAGGATTGGAAACCTCCAGTGTTCCTGTTGGAGGAACGGACAAACACAAGATAAGCTGTATCGTTATATTCAAGCAGATTACACCAAATCTCTCTAAATATATTAGGATAGTGTTGCCCGACATTTCCAATGCATAACAGATAGTGGAAATAACAGGGAAATGCCACTGATGTTAAGTTGGATGTTTTTACTTTCTTTCTGCACAGGTGCTCGGCCGAACAGTTGGAGCTCTAACGATTTCGATAACCAACTGGGGAAACGGCTATATAAGCCTTGGTATAAGTATGAATGATAAGCCAGTTATCAGTCCTTGTCTGCACAGTAAAAGTTTGACAGTGTGAGTGGTTTTAACTCAAGTAAGTAGAAATAGTTTTAGAGACGGAGAAACTTGTTTTTTCAAACGGTTATTGCAGGAGTGTTTGAAAGGTGGAGTGAATGACTGTAACATAGGAAGTTCACCTTAGTGGAACATTGATAGGAACAACTGAAGTGTTAGATGCAATAACAATAGAATAACAAAAACGAGGGTAAACAATCAGACTGTTTCAATAACCTGTAGTATTAAAAAAAAAAATATATATATAGAAATGGCCCACGGAAGTTATGTCAATGGTGGGAGAAAGCCGAGAGCCTCTGCAGACATTTCCCAGATAGACTTTACCAGTGATGAAAAGCTGATTGATTGGAATAGGATGGACTTCTCTCATGTGACCAGTACGATAGAAGGACTTGAAATGTTGACTTTGGTTCCAATACAGGGGAGAGAACCAGTGACAACGGTATTACTCCAACCAGAACCATTCCATGCTGGGGTGTCCGTTGCAGGCGACTGCAGTTTTACCAAGGGACAGAGAAAGAGACTGAGAAGAGCGGCGTTGTTACAGCAGTCCCACGGAGTCCACTCTGGCCGTATGGCTGGAACTGAGACCGACAGCAGGTATGGAACTATACACGAACAGTTTCTACAGCCCACCCGTTTCCCATGTCCAGTCGTCCCTCGAGACCAAAGCGGGGATGAGAGGCGTGGGCCGGTGACGAGGGGCCAGCCAGTGAGGGCCAGGGTGGAGGAAGAGGAGAGGCTGACGTGCCTCTCTCCAGAAAGACGGAGAGCGTTTGTAGAAGCGTTCGAACGACATGAAAAGGTTCATCGAGACTTGAGGAAGACAGAGCGGGCGTTTGGTCAAGCCGCACACGAGATGCGGGGACTGGAGCAAGAACTGGCTGAAAAGAATGTACTGTTGAGTGGTACAGTTCGTGATGTCATGCTTCGGGCGTCTGACCTAGGCCGCCGGGATCAAAGAGTGCCCTGTGCTCCGTTGCCCGGACAGGGAACTGGGCCGCGACAGGGTGAACAGAACCGCAGGAGGGGTGAGTTTCCAGGCCCCTCCCAACAAGAAAAGGCCCGAGGAGAGGCAGCAGAAAAGGACAGGTATGCCCCTCTCTCCTCCAGGCAACAGGACATGCAACCAGAGCGCAGGAGGGGGGTGGACCTGGCGGGAGCTGTGGGATGCCAGCCGAGAGACTGCTGGAGTCGTGGTAAACTGGGACCGCCTGGATGGCCGGCGTCGACTGTGTGCTGGCATTGTGGGGAGATCGGCCATCTCGCTCGGTCATGTGACAAAGGGTGGCGGGCTCAGCAAGAGTCCAATAGAAAGCAAGAGTCCATCAGAAAACAGAGTTGCTGGACATGTGGAAAGTTGGGACATTTTCAGAGGGGGTGTAAAGAGGTTGTGTCTGCAAAGGCCATAGGTTGAATGAGAGCGAAGCGGAAATGCACAAACAAAGCCTTTTGAGTGCTCGAGTAAATAGAGTTATTAATAAATTAAAATGGAAAATGAGACTGATTAGAATAAGGATAGAGACGAAGATACATAGATAAGGTTTGATTAGGTGTGCAAGTTACTAAAATGGTTTGGAAGACTAACCAGGGAAAGTTGGGGCTGTAGATGGGATGAAGTAATTGGAAATTGCATGGGCTAATCGTACTAACAAAAATGATGGTTTTAAACAGGAACAATGGAACATTTAATATTAGACAGAGTTAAAAACAAAGGACCATTTATAGTGGTGATTACATACTTGATCCAAGGGTGGTCAAGGAGACTTAAAAAAAAAAAAAAAAAAAAAAAAAACACAACATTATTATTTCATTACTTATTTTGTTTCTTTTTGGATTTTTAATTTTGCTGTCTTAGTTTTTACGGGGGTAATTATGCCTCTAGATGGTAGTTTAATTCTGTTGGATGGGTTTCTTTGTTTTTGTTTGACACTCTATTTTTTTTAGGAACTGGCTGGCTGGGAGGGATCTCTCGCCGGTCAGGGATAGGCAGGTGGTGGTGACACAGCGAGACTGGTAGGAAGTCTGATCAAATGAGCTGGAAACTGTGGATGGACGGGAGCTGGTTCATGGTTTGTTTTCCGCTCATTAAGAGTCCAGATGTAGAATCTGGGGGGTTGTGTCACGTTTTGGGATATGGTGAGTGTTGGGGAAGCGTGTTTCTCTGTCTATAGGTAAGCTCTGTAGGTTTTTGGTCGCCATTGGCCAAATAGTGTTCATGTAGGGTGCAGACATGTGAATTTGTTGATTGACTTATGGGAGACTCTGCACCGGCTTGTTGAAGGCTGGCGGAGTATGTGGGATGTGTGTTTAAAGGGACTGTGGTTTGTTGCCATGCACATAGGTTCTGTTGGTGATTGGCCTCGTCTAGAGCTGACTGTCCGGACCGAGGATGCTGTCTGGAAACAAGGTATTGATAGTGAAATAATGGTTATTCCACTTTCAAGGGTGGAAGTAGTATTGTGTTGAACTTGAGATATTTGATCTAGTAAAACAGTACAGCACAAAAAGGAATGAGACAAAGGTGATTTGATTGAATGCTAAGAAGCTGTGAAAAATATAGATAATTAATTTGGAGAAAAATGTATTGTCAAAATGCAGAACAGTAAAGATGTATCTGTGAGAAGAATGAGACCTTCCAATCCATTGTGTGTTTGTAAATAACAATCCAAAATGCAAAAAGGACAGAGGGAAAATCGTTTCCTTCTGTGGAAAATCGGAGCAGTACCAAAAACTGCATACAACAAAGAAGATGCTGTGGTTAGCACAAAATACAACAAGAAGAAAACAGTCAAAACAAGTTAGCAGTAAAGACCTCAGGAGGTTGGAATAGGGATAAATGACAGGGAGGAAAGTGAAGAATAATTGAGGCCTCAGTGGTCTTTTCAAGGAGAAGAAATGATTTGTTTGCTTGTTTGAATTTCCCTCAATGTTTAGAGTGTTAATCTTTTATTGGGGTGATGTATTAATCTTTTCTTGCAGAGTCAATTACACAAAACAGACACATTGAAGCTAATTACACGGATAATGTATAGTCATAATTGAAATAAGCTGAGAATGGTACGATGTTCTTTTTGTATAAAGAAACGGACCTAGAACTGGATGTCGTATTAATAACTGATAATGTGTATAACTGTGCAAAGAAGAAAAGGTAGGTGAAATGATGAATTTTGTAACTGTACAGATGAAAATGGGTTTGGTAGTTCGATTTGTGTAAATTTTGGATTTTTTTGAAATTTTAGAAAATATTAGCAAAAATGGTAATTATGGTTTTTAACATGTTTACTTTAGAACATGGGTGCTATATAGTGGGTTATGGAACCCACTAAGGGTGGATTGTGGTGAATTTATCTAAATAAAACAACTAAAAATGTACAAAATCATAAGACAAAATGCTGATTTGCAAGAAGGAGCAGGAAACACCATGTTGGTGGTAAGAGGTTGAGACAGAGACTCCCCCGACCAGGGCCAGATCATTAAGGTCATAAAACTGACCCCTCGGGACTATATTAAGATAGGGCAGGAAGGAGGTATGTACTTTAGCTAAAGAGGAAACAAAAGCTTACTCAAAAAAGGACCCATTTTCCCCCACCGGGCGAACCTATTTGGTAATAAGAGATAAAAGAGGAAACTAATTATCTTAGAAACAGGAAGACCAACTGAAAATAACAGTTGGGTTTCAAAAGGGTTTATTGACACTAAGCTAAAGCAATTTCAGGTTACAACTGCAGCGGCTGACTAAGGTCCAGAGGTCAGAGATATGACACAGACGGTTGGAATCTCCCTTACACATCCAAGTAGCATGCCACCAGTTAAAACAGTGCAAATCAATAATGTACTAAAAAGTTATCTGTCGTACAAAATTACATTAGATAATAGGTTTAGCAAAACCAGAAAAGTTGATAATAAGTGAACCAAATACTTAGTGATCAAAATAGAGCTACAACCTAGATTACAGATTACTTTAGAATAGACAATACAAACAGTAGGATGTAACATTAAATAGACAATTACATGAGTTACAATATGGGCATAACTTAAAACTATTAGGATAACGGTAGTCACAATAAGGAATAAAAACTCTTAATGCTAGAAGATAAAACTATACAGTATTGGTCAAGGGTTAATCAAGAAACAAAGTATTCTAATGAAGGACGTATATGGTTTATTATCTGGGCATCGAGAGCCAGTCTGTTTCTCCAATCTAGACTGGGTAAACATTGTGTCACAAGAAACGTAGGACGTGTTACTCATTGAACGGATTCCCTAATAAGGTAATGACTAAACTGCTAAAACAGCCCGGCAGATTCTATTGTGAAAATGTTGTGTCAGCAGACCAAGGCTGACGTGTCAGGACGTGTCACTAACAGACAAGTTCCTACTAGAAGGAATTTGGCCAATGGGGAAGCCCGATTGTGGGAGTGACGTCACTAGACAGGCAGGGGAGAGGTCTTTTTCTATCTCATTAAAAAGGGCAGGCGAGGAGACAGAGAGGATCCTGGAGAGCGAGACACACACAGGCGGAGAGAAGGATCCTGGAGAGCGAGACACACACAGGCGGAGAGAAGGATCCTGGAGAGAGACTGAGACACGGACCTGGAGATGGACTGAGAGACCGGCCTGGAGACCTCGAGAGCCGAGCCGGAGACGCACAGAGCTATGGACCCAGACGATGATAGACTATCGCCTCGCAGCAGGAGAGCCTGCCCCCGAGGGTAGACGAAACCAAGCGCTCCCAAACCGCTGAAGATCCGAAAGCAAGGTTGCCTTGGCGACCACCACTAAGAGAGGACTCGGGGTGTCATGGGAAACCCGAGAGACACCATACCACCACCCAAGAAGAAGGCTCTGATCGGCCCTAGCTGATGTGGCTGAGCTAGCCACATCAAAGAGACAATAAGATTGAAGTAAAGAGCTTTTACTTGTTTTGATTCATAAGCTGTGGTTTATTAAGAAATAGAAATAAACACCGCAGTTTGTTTGATTGGACCACCTCGTCAGCTTCTTTCCTGAATAGAAGTTATTTAATTGAACCGAACATCTGAAATACCAAACAATGCAGAGGAGAAGGGTAAAAGACTATACGATCACAGAACTTAGATATAGGTATAAATGAAGGTAGTTTACTTCACTAGCCTATAACTTAAATGCATGCATATCCTACATAAGTTGTCAGGAAAAGACTGTGAATATAACTGTGTGTCCAATAGATTTGTGTGTGTCCTATCAATCATGGGTTTGACTTAACCAATAGATGAGTATATTTGGCTGAATTAACTAATTGAAACAATTATGTAATATAATTCACACAAATGTTGCTGATAAGACTTGCAACATCTCGCTACCTAAGTATTTTACTCAATTACTGTACCTTTTTGAGCTACTTGTACTTTATGTGAGTATTTTCATTGTAGGGAACTATTTTACTTTTACTCCACTACATTTTAACGAAAATATTGTACTTTTTACTCCACTACATTTATCTGAACCCATCAGTTACTAGTTACTTTGAAGGAAATGATTTTGCATAGAAAACATAATATGCACAACATTTTAAATGCATGAAGATTATATTCTTTCACATTTGAAGCCTGTCAACTTCAAGAGGACGTAATCAGAGCAGCTTAACTGGACCACATATCACTTTAACACAACCTATAGAGGTCAATGGATACACAAACATCATGTAGAATTACGTTTTACTTCAGATACTTAAGTACATTCAATAGCAAATACTTCTCTACTTTTGAATGGAGGACTTTTACTTTTACCAGAGTACTCATTTATCTAAGTACTTTTACTTTTACTTAAGTAAAGGAACTGTGTACTTCTTCCACCACTGTCAAACACCATGTTTTGCACTGCTGTTTTACACATACGTATAGTTATTCTGCAATTACGCACACAGTATTATTATTATTGTTTCTTCAAAATGAAGCTAGCAAAACAGATTGGAGAGGTAATTTATTCCTGGATTTGCATAATCCCTTCAGATCATGGCACATCCCATCTCGAAATCCAACTCGCAACTAATGACTGTACTTGAGACTACGGCATACATATACCAAGACAAATACCAATCAACCATGTGTTGAAATGGCAATAAAGTTTTCTATTCTATTCATATTTAACTCAATGACCGCCGGGAATTAGACGGAGCCCGTCATAGCACTGCCACGCTTTAAAAGATGGGAGTGCGTCACCTTGTTTGTAGAGCTATAACTATATTCTATATTATAGCTATGGATACAATACTATGGCCCATTTGACATCACCTATCTATCGTTCAATATGTGAAAAAGATAAAAATGTTCCATCCATATGTTCCTGTGTTATACCGTGGTGAATATAAGTATCGTTATAGCGTGGTTTGGGGTAATTCCCGAAAGGCTGTGTTATAGCCTCATATGTGAATCCTACTCTAAGCGTTTCTGATTATTTTATTGGCAGTAACGGCATTCGTATTGAACACAAAAAATGCTGATCAGCTGGATTGGTATAAAAGCATTGCAGGATCAATCTCAAATGTACGTCAGATAGTCCTTACCTGTGATCGGGAGTATTCCAAAAATAATATTCCAATTGTTTGATCGCCATCTGGTACATCCGATGTCCATTTGGTCCACGGCATAACCCACCACAACATATGGATCGGGGATATTTGACACGCTTCAATGGAACCGGGAGTACCGTTCCATTCGCCCGACAAGGAAAAGTGAAACCAGAGACATTTGGCTATTACACAGGCCAAGATACAAGGTTTCAAAGGGTGCTCGATACCGCCTTCTAGCTGGATGCGGCCGGTATTGCACTTTGGCCAACTCAGACTCATTCCCTATGGTAACACCAAGGTCCCTGGATGAATAATGAATACAAACATCGAGAGAAAAAAAGGAAAAACTATCAAATAACGTATATACGTGGTTGGCGTTCAACGGTTGTTGGCCAAACGTGTATATAAACGTGGATGGCGCAGATTGAGTTAATGTGAACAAGAAGTTATTGATTTGGGGACAATGAAATAATAATAATAAACTTTATTTGTATAGCACCTTTCATACAGAAACTGCAGCTCAAAGTGCTTCAAAACAGAAAAAAGACATAAAATGAGCACATAAAGTGGAGACATATAAAATCAGTTATTCACATTAGGATCTAACATCCAAATAATAATAATAATAATAATAATAATAAATCAAATTTCTATAGCGCCTTTTAGGAAATCCAAGGTAGCAATAGGGAAAAAAGGGGGGGGATGAGGGCAGGCAAGGGATAATGAACCTAATCTAATCTAAACTAACTAATGGAGAAAAGCCTTGGTATCATTGTTATGCCGAAGATACTCAACTCTTCCTCTCCTTCCCTCCCTCAGATATCCACGTCTCTGAGCGGATCTCGGCCTGTCTGTCCGACATCTCCGCCTGGATGACGACCAACCACCTCAAACTGAACCTAAGCAAAACAGAATTGCTCCACCTGCCGGCCAAATCCTCCCCCTGACCGACCTTTCCATCACAGTCGAGAATGGCGTCCCCGACTGCCAAGAACCTTGGTGTTGTCCTCGACGACCAGTTGAACTTCTCTGCTCACATCGCAGCGACAACCAGAACCTGCAGATTCCTCCTGAGCAACATCAGAAGGATCCGCCCCTTTCTGACAAAAGATGCCACCCAACTCCTCGTCCAATCAACAGTCATCTCCCGCCTCGACTACTGCAACGTACTGCTTCCGACCACTGCCACCAAGGCTCTTCAACTCATTCAGAACGCAGCCCGCCTGATCTCAAACCTACGGAAGTCGGCCCATGTCACCCCACTTCTTAGAGACCTGCACTGGCTCCCCATTGCTGCACAAATCCGCTTCAAGGCTCTCGACCTAGCATACCATGCGGCAAAGGGAACCGCTCCCGCCTACCTCCGGTCAATGGTCTCTAACTACACACCCTCAAGACCCCTACGCTCTGCATCTTCTGGCCGCCTCAGACCTACTCCTATCCAAGCTCCGGGAGAGTCATCAAAGAGAAGTCGCCTATTCTCAGTCCTTGCCCCACAATGGTGGAATGAACTACCCACCCCAGTTAGGACAGCCGAAACCTGTCCAATCTTTCGCCGTCGACTAAAGACGCACTTCTTCAACCATTATCTGAAATAAAATAAATTTAATAAAAGAATATAACCCTAACTAACCTTACTGTCATCAGTGATGTACCTGAACGCGTTCAATGAACGATCGTTCATGAACGCGTTCGTATTTTGGGCGAACTTGAACTGAACGTACTGTATATCCGCTAAATGAACGTAATTGAGAACGCGTTCATTCTCAGCCCTGTGTAACGGAGTTCAAAAGTGCGTTCATTCTCAGCACTCTATTATAACGGCGTTAAAAGATGTGCCATATTTCATAATGCATTTCAGCCGAAAACTCGAGTAGGCTCGCCTCGGAGCCTCGGTCCAGATTGGAACTTCCGCCCTGCCACAGGATTATTACTCCTGTGACAGGGCAATGCGCTGATTGGCGGAAAGTACGGAAGTATCTCGAAGTACGTCTGACGTATCTCGAATTACGTCTGACGTTTCTCTACGTTAGCGAACGTTAAACGTTGTATTCATAAAATAATATAAATTCAGCAGCATGGGGAGGGCCGGGGGGAGGGGAGGTACAGGTAGTAGAAGACATAGAGGTACAGGTCACATAATTATAGTACAGTGGAGAAGTAAAAATAGAATAAAAAGGCAGTGTAAACAATATACCGAGAGCCGTGGGTCTGCATTGTATAGAGCAGATCCCCCGGCCGTATTCAAGCGCTGGAGCGCTTTGCGATGGATCAAACTGTATTAATATAGTAGTAATAATAGTAGTTGGCTAGTTGCGCGCTTCTGGCCACCTCCCGCAGTGCGCGCATACACACATACTGTCTGTAGCCTATACAGTACGTGCAAAATTAGTTGTCAAGAGCCAATCGCACAGGTTGCCTCATCTCATCTGGCTCTGCAAATAGATCTAGAGTCTGAATATCATATATAGCCTGCTGATGATCTCTCTCGAGTCAAATCCATTCTGAGAACGGAATGCAGTGCCCGCGACGAGGGTCTTGATTGATTGATTGATTGATTGATTGATTGATTGATTGATTGATTGAAAATTGTATTAACAGATCATGCTGGACCTACAAAAGGCCTTTGACACTGTCAATCACTCCATTCTTGATTGAACATTTTATTAACAGATTGCAGAATGGGTACAGTACAGTACAGCTCAATACACACAATTGTTAAGGGGATGCAGACCAGAGAAAGACTTTCGTCTTCTTTACATCAGGGTCCCCCATTTTCAATTCATCATAACATATGACATACACAACATACAGATAGACAGTACTGCTACATCTATACATTTATGACATACCAGATTTGCAAATACAGTATTGTTTGTGATACAAAAAGAGTCCAGAAAAGAGAGTATATACATTTGACGTAGAAACTGTACATTGGAGGAGGTTGGGTAGGTGGGGAGGGGGGACTGTACATTGGAGGTGGTTGGGGGGGGGGGTTGGGTAGGAGGGGTGGGTGGGTGGCTGACACTGTACAACTGTACAAGCAAAACTGTACATTGGAATATTGACAACCATACTTGGTCATTTACTGTACATTGGAGGGGGTTGGGTTACAACACAGGAGCAGAGTATAAACAACAGTACAGTACTGTTTCTCATTCCTGTACTGTTGTTTATACTCTGCTCCTGTGTTGTAACCCAACCCCCTCCAATGTACAGTAAATGACCAAGTATGGTTTTGTCAATATTCCAATGTACAGTTTTGCTTGTACAGTTGTACAGTGTCCCCCACCCACCCACCCCTCCTACCCGACCCCCCCCCCCCCCCCCCAAGGCGAAAGTCTTTCTCTGGTCTGCATCCCCTTAACAATTGTGTGTATTGAGCTGTACTGTACTGTACCCATTCTGCAATCTGTTAATAAAATGTTCAATCAAGAATGGAGTGATTGACAGTGTCAAAGGCCTTTTGTAGGTCCAGCATGATCTGTTAATACAATTTTCAATCAATCAATCAATCAATCAATCAATCAAGACCCTCGTCGCGGGCACTGCATTCCGTTCTCAGAATGGATTTGAGAGAGAGAGAGATCATCAGCAGGCTATATATGATATTCAGACTCTAGATCTATTTGCAGAGCCAGATGAGATGAGGCAACCTGTGCGATTGGCTCTTGACAACAAATTGTGCACGTACTGTATAGGCTACAGACAGTATGTGTGTATGCGCGCACTGCGGGAGGTGGCCAGAAGCACGCAACTAGCCAACTACTATTATTACTACTATATTAATACAGTTTGATCCATCGCAAAGCGCTCCAGCGCTTGAATACGGCCGGGGGATCCGCTCTATACAATACAGACCCACGGCTCTCGTATTATAATGAGCCCGCGAGGCGTGTTATTATTAGAGTTAATAATATTGTATATTGTTTACACTGCCTTTTTATTCTATTTTTACTTCTCCACTGTACTATAATTATGTGACCTGTACCTCTATGTCTTCTACTACCTGTACCTCCCCTCCCCCCGGCCCTCCCCATGCTGCTGAATTTATATTATTTTATGAATACAACGTTTAACGTTCGCTAACGTAGAGAAACGTCAGACGTAATTCGAGATACGTCAGACGTACTTCGAGATACTTCCGTACTTTCCGCCAATCAGCGCATTGCCCTGTCACAGGAGTAATAATCCTGTGGCAGGGCGGAAGTTCCAATCTGGACCGAGGCTCCGAGTCTGCAGCTGGACCCTATTGGAAAACTCAGTTAAAACACTGTAAACAGGCTTAAAAATTATGCGTAAAACCACCCGATCTGGCAACGTGCCTGTCACCCCCTGCTACGTCATCAGACTCCTCCTCACAACAAGCAGTGGACCAGCTGAATCTGCGCGCAGAAGCCAGAGCAGCACTCGCTCAGTCAGAGTCAGACTCTACCTAGTCTAGACGTCGCGTCGGCGTATGCATTTAAAAGAGTTTACAATTCAAACTATTTGATAAACTTCTACTTTCAGCCCGGAAATGCATTCTGATAAACTGGATTAAGGATAAGCCTCCATTTTTACAAATGTGGTATAGACAGATCTTCGGTGTGCTACCCCATGAAAGACACTGTGCAATGCATAGAGGCAACAACGCTTCCTTTCAGGAGGTGTGGGCCCCACTATTAGACTACTTTCCTGCTGAAATGTATCGGATCCTTCTAAAGGCCCAGTGCCCCATTGTATGGACAGACCTAGGATAGGAAAAAATAAATATATGTATGTCTATGACATACATGACAAAATGGCATCCAATGTAATAAAAAAAGTCAACCAACGAACTAGATTCTTGTACCGGATCTCCTCTCTGGTAAACAAGAATACCCTGAAGACTCTGGCAGGAGCACTCATTCAAGGGTACTATGACTATGCGTGCACCTCATGGTACCAAAGCACCTCAAAGGCGCTTAAAACAAAATTACAAACATCACAAAACAAACTGGTCAGACTACTACTTGACCTGAACCCCAGAACCCACCTCACCCCTGCCCACTTTGCCAACCTAGGATGGCTTAGAGTAGACGACAGAGTACAGCAACTTGCAATGGGCCTGGTCTACAAGATACACTATACGACCGGGGTGCCCATGTACATGTCAAAATACTTCCCAAAGGTCAGTGAATACCACAACCACTACACCAGAGGAAGCTCAACAAATCATGTTAAACCCAGATTCGGCTCAAACAAGGGACTAAACACGTTTCGCAATTATGCCACAACAATGTGGAACGCCCTACCCAAAGCTGTAAAGGAATGTGAATCCCTGCCCACATTCAAAACCGCCCTTAAAGAGCACCTACGGGAGGCTGCAATTCGAAACTGGCCACCGTAAATGCCCAAAACCCCCACCACCTCCTAATAGACAGTCTCCTCCCCACCGCATGTATATATTCCCTCCCCGCCGTATGTATATTTCCCTCCCACCCACCCACCCCCTCCTAATGTACAGTCCCCTCCCCATCATATGTATATACTCTGTCAGGATCTAGGGGTAACAGTACTGTATATTTGAATACCGCCTATGTCACAAATGTATCAGTACTAAATACCTATATGTCCCTATGCCATAAATGTCATGTATGTTGTGTATGTCATAAATGTCTATATGAATTGAAAATGGGGGACCCTGATGGAAACAAGACAAACGTCTTTCTCAGGTCTGCATCCCCTTAACAATTGTATGTATTGAGCCGTACTGTATTGTACCCATTCTGCAATCTGTTAAATAAAGTTTTCATTCATTCATTCATACATGTGAATGGGCTTGAGGCAAGTGCAATAATGTACAGTGCCTGTCTTGGTCCTTTTTGCTTGTTTTTCTTTTTGTTTTGTTTTTGCTTGCTTATGGTGTGGATGATGGCATAGAGATGAACTGGCGGACCCCCGCCCCTTGTCCCAATGTGTGTTTTTGTAATGTAAGTAACTGTACGTGAAAAATCTATAATAAAAAAAAATAAAAATAAAATAAATTCGTTCATTTTTGAAACCATGAACTTTAGTTCAACATTTTGAATTATGAACTATGAACTGAACTAGTTCATTTTAAAAATGTTGAACTGTGAACTGAACTAGTTCATGTAGAAAGTGAACTTTCCCAACACTGACTGTCATGCACTTGTCCTAATAAACTAACCTACACTGTAGCACGCAACACTTTTTTTTTTATCCACTTTTTCTCCCCATTTTCAATTTTTTCTCACATCCCGATTTCGTATTATCCAATTCTTCCCTCCCCTGTCTTGAACGTTGCTAGACTATGCCTCCCACTGGTCGGTTGTAGTGAGGACAGAAGCCTTGCATCACGTGTCACGAGGAGGCAGCCTGTCTCATCTTTTCACAGCAGCAGCTCGAACTCAGTGGCGAGGAGTAACGCGTGTGAGGCTCACGCTGCCCCCGCTACTTCCTGCTTCCGCCGCACCGGCGTCACCAAACCGACCTGTAGGAGTTGCTGTCCACAACGTCCAATCCCCACCCACCGGCTTTCCCACCCTCTAACACTTGCCAACTGTGTTAGTATGAACGACCGGCCAGCCGGTAGCAACGCCGAGAGCTGGACTCGAACCCAGCGTCTCCTGCATTAGTGGCGAGCGCCTTGCCCACTGCGCCAATCAGCCGCAGCATGCAACACTTTGATGAACATTGTTACTCAGCTGATAGAGTTGTACCCTTCCTGATGACTTGTCGTACAGAACTTGTAAGTCGCTTTGGATAAAAGCGTCAGCTAAATGACTAAATGTCAAATGTACAGCCGGTCTCGGGGTATGTAGGTGAACTACAGCTGGTCTCGGGGTATAGTTGAACTACAGCCGGTCTCGGGGTATAGTTGAACTACAGCCGTTCTAGGGGTATATAGTCAAACTACAGCCGGTCTAGGGGTATGTAGTTGAACTACAGCCGATCTAGGGGTATGTAGTCGAACTACAGCCGATCTAGGGGTATGTAGTCGAACTACAGCCGATCTAGGGGTATGTAGTCGAACTACAGCCGGTCTCGGGGTATAGTCAAACTACAGCCGATCTCGGGGTATGTAGTCGAACTACAGCCGATCTCGGGGTATGTAGTCGAACTACAGCTGATCTCGGGGTATGTAGTCGAACTACAGCCGGTCTCGGGGTATGTAGTCGAACTACAGCTGGTCTCGGGGTATGTAGTCGAACTACAGCCGGTCTCGGGGTATGTAGTCGAACTACAGCCGTTCTAGGGGTATATAGTCAAACTACAGCCGGTCTAGGGGTATGTAGTCGAACTACAGCCGATCTAGGGGTATGTAGTCGAACTACAGCCGATCTCGGGGTATGTAGTCGAACTACAGCCGATCTCGGGGTATGTAGTCGAACTACAGCTGATCTCGGGGTATGTAGTCGAACTACAGCCGGTCTAGGGGTATGTAGTCGAACTACAGCCGATCTAGGGGTATGTAGTCAAACTACAGCTGATCTAGGGGTATGTAATCGAACTACAGCCGATCTAGGGGTATGTAGTCAAACTACAGCCGATCTAGGGGTATGTAGTTGAACTACAGCCGGTCTCGGGGTATGTAGTCGAACTACAGCCGTTCTAGGGGTATGCAGTCGAACTACAGCCGGTCTCGGGTATATAGTCGAACTACAGCCGGTCGCGGGGTATATAGTCAAACTACAGCCGGTCTAGGGGTATGTAGTCCAATCCAACCTCTAGTCCTAACATTAAGTGTACTGTAGTATTGAGGAAATGGAAGACATATTAACAGTAGGGTTAGCTTACCATGATATCATGTACACAAAATCAGAGGAATGGCCAATCCTGTATTGTTCTCGACCTGAAGCATCCCTTTTTCAGGACAACCTGTGCTATCAGAATATATATGGTTCAGTTTAGTCAGATCAAGGTATACATGAGTTATACACCACTATTTATTTATTTAAGTTTATTATTATACAAAAAAATTACCCAGGGACAGTGCACATTAATCAACATCTTCAGTTTTCACATCAATGTAAATGTGCCAGAATTATCTAATTAGCTAGTTTTCATCTGTAGTCCCTGTCTAACATGCATGTCTTTATATAAATAGCATAAAGCAAAAAGGGTTGGTGGCCCAGCTTCGGCGCTCGTGATGGCTTCCTTTTGAAGTTGGCTGGCTTCAAGTTTAGTACATTAACATGAATCGACTGCACGTTTTGTATGCAACCCTTTAGATAAAGATAACTATAGCATTTGTGAAATAGATAAACAAGAGTTGAGTAAATATAGGCTAGTGGAGTTAAAGTCCCCACAGAAGGGAAACGTTACTCTCAAAGTTTTACTTGAGTAAAAGTACTTAGTTACTATTGACACCCTGAATGTGCATCCCTACCCTCGAGACTCGGAGCTGAAAGTGGGTCGAGAACCCTGCAGAGAGAGAGAGAGAGAGAGAGAGAGAGAGAGAGAGAGAGAGAGAGAGAGAGAGAGTTTTGAAATGTGTGAAACAAAGTCCCCCTGTGAGGAAAAAAGTGATCACTTCAAAGACAAGACTATCTTCCTCTCTGTGTTCTACTGGGACTTAAATACCCCCCAGTGAGAGGGGGGGGGGAGAATGAATAAAATAAAAACATTAAATAACTGAAGTTATTTCCTACACATTCCATCTCATTAACTCCTAACACTCATTCGGATATGTAATTCCTGGAGGATGGGCACTTTGACTGTAGAGGGAGGAGAGGGCGTGGTCGTTGGCGTGGCCTGTGGCATGTGAACTGAGCATGGCCCATTGGACCAGGCATGGCAGGCATTGATAGCACCATTCCTAAGGCCCCCCGTTCTTAATCCATTTATTTTTGTTGGATCTCTATGGTACGTTGGAAGTAGGGGTGTAACAATGCATCGATGCATCGCAATGCATTGATCTTAAGGTTGAATCTCATCGAATCGTGCTAAAATGAAGAGATTTCATGATGCATTGAATCATTGCCTGAAGAATCGTAATCGAATCGAAGTGGGGTCAAATATTTACACCCCTATTATTGATGTATATTACATTCATGCTGAGTGAATAAGTTCCCCTAGGCACATTTGTGTATTAAGATTTTTTGGGGGAATTAACTGATCGAAAATGTATCGAATCGAATCATGGTCGAATCGTGGCTGTTCTGACTAGAGCTCGACTGGATTTTTAGGGCCCATTCCCATTTACATATATATATATTATATATATATTATATACTGTATTATATAAATAAATAATAATAAAAAAATTATATATATATATTGTGGTGTTGGGGAAACGCTGTTTGGGGCAACAACACACTGTATTTAACACATTCCCTGCCAAAATCGCTTTACAGCGTTATTGGCCGCCATGCGTTGACCGCCAGACCTTGCTCTACAGCGTTATTGAGATCATATTTCATTTTTTCGCCATGGCATTTATAATTCAGCCACCCAGCCTCTGGTGATCCAGTGGGACCCTGCACAATATTGCAACGCCTCAATACCGCCGCCTGGTGGATGATCAGGCGAGTTACATTCAAGTCAAACCGGAAGTGGCAATCGGTGCATCTGGGAAATCCGTCCGGCAGTCACATCTCGTTACGGTACTCCAGACAAACACTGGCGTGCATATGGATCGCTGCCATAACTCAATACTCGATATGATTTTGGCGTTTATTGCGCCATACAAACCGGAAATGGATCTAGGAGTTCGACGTCAAATAAGTGGGATCTTTTTCCTCCAGTCTCGTCGGGCGAACGGTAAGAGGCAACTAACGACGACTTCCGGTTTTGAGATGGGTGGATAGGAGACCACTGAAAGAGCTCCCGGTCAAATAACTCGAGAAAGGGAAGTAAAACCGTCTAAAACAGAATAAAAGGTGAAAATTCAAAGATATAAGAGAAAAGGAAGGATGTCCACGAGAAAAAGTGAGAGAAATAAGACCCCAGAAGACGTACAAACACCGGAGGAAAAATCTAACCTCGAGGAAATGACTGAAGAAATGGCTCAGACGAGCGTGACGCAGGGAGGCAGGGAAGGAGACCCCGTGGAGCCCGCCTGGTTAACAAGAATACAAACGACCATGCTGGCTGGGCAGGAACTACAAGCCAAGGCTAACCGAGAGCTACAAGCGAACGTGCAGGCTAATGCAAAGGCTATTCAAGCTATACAAGACAGCATACAAGTTAGCACACAAGCTAACACGAGGAACGTGCAAGCTAGCGCGTTGGCTAGCCAACAAGAGTTACAAACTAGCATACAAGCTAGCGTGATGGCTAACCAGGCGAGCACGCAGAATATCCAAGACAGCATTGATGGACTGAGGGAAGAGTTGAAGAGGGGACAGGACGAACTCAGAGGGGAAATGGATAAAGGACTCGAGGCAATGAACGGAAAAATACAAGAGCAAGAGAAAGACATAAAGATGTTGGAAGAAAAGACGGCCGATACGGAAGAATGGAATACAGAAATGCATGATATTCTGAAAGAGACGCTCGAACAACAGAACATGATGAGAGGAAAGCTATTGGACTTGGAGGGGAGGTCGAGGAGAAACAACATACGAATATGGGGTCTGAAAGAGGGGATGGAATGAGATTCGATGGTCAAATATGTGGACAGCCTGATTCGAAGAGAATTAAAAATGACAGCCCTCGACAAGACAGGGATTCAGAGAGCGCACAGGACTCTGGCGCCGAAGCCGCGAGAGGACAAACCACCGAGAGCAGTTATAGTAAACTTCTTGGAATTCGAGGTGAAAGAGAACATTCTTAGAACAGCCTGGCAGAAGAAGATAGAGGTGGGGGGACAGAGAGTTACTTTTGACCATGATTATGCAACGGAGGTGGCGGTAAAGCGTCGGAGCTATGTTCAGATAAAAAAATCTCTGAAGGAAGGCGGAATCAGATTTCAATCACCAATGACCACGCTGAAGGTTCATTGGAAGGAAGGCGCAAAGGTGTACGGAGACGTGCGGGAGGCGGCGAGGGACATGAACCAGAGAGGATGGAAGGTGCTGGGAGTAGGAGACGAGAGACCTACGCTGCTGCAGAGGTTGGAGAAGGCGAGGAGATGGACCAGGGTCGGCGGGGGACGAGGAGGAGACGAGGAGAACGGGAAGGTGAAGGGGATCTGAATTGATTCAAAGCAGATCAACTGAGAAGAAGGACGCAAGGACACGGAGAAAGGGGGCGGAGAGGAGACGAGACGGTGATCAAAGGGTGGATGAGTACAATGCACACACACAAAATATATAGTGAGAAGATGGTAATGTACATGAGATAATTATAGGTAGACCAAAATTTAGAAAGGAAGGCATAGAGATTCGAAGCACATTGGACTGATATACGTATGACGCACATAATGCAAGAGAGTGAAAACATGAAAGAGACTTGTTGAGCAGGAAGAGTATGACAAAATACATGGGGGATAATTAAACCGAACGTGATAAAAAAAAAAGGGGGGACATGTGCATTCAAGAGATATATGGAGACGGACATTAAAGGGACTCAGGAAAACACATGTCGCATAACACAGCTAGACGGAAACATGAAAGTGACTAAAACGGAGCTTTTTGACTGGGAGCTCGGTCAGACCACACACAGAGCTGGACATATATAGTGCGCTCAAGGTAGCCACTAGGGGGGGCCCTCTCACTAGGAGAGCCACTACTCCCCACCCACCAGCGGGGAAAAGAGGGGAAAGAATAGGACCCTCAAATGCCATGGAAGTTCAAAGAGTGAATTTTGATGTTGATGTTTATTATGTAAATATGTATGTAAGTCAGAAGGAGATAGCAGAGGCTACAACCACAAATATTATTTTATGTGACATGGGTAGAACGGGAGAACAATTGGAAAAGAAATATGACACAAGTTAAGGGTGTAAAGATGATGTCGTTAAATGTGAATGGTATGAATAACCCGATAAAGAGGAGTAAGGTGATGACGAAACTTTAAAAGGAAGAGGCGCAGGTCATTTTCTTGCAAGAAACACATCTTATATCACAAGAACATGAAAAGCTGAAGAGATTCGGGTATGAAAACCTGTTCTATAGTTCTTTTAAACAGAACCTTAGAAGAGGAGTGGCTATACTAATTAAGAACACAGTGAAATTTGAGATGATCAAGGAAATAAGGGACAAGGAGGGAAGGTATGTGTTGGTCAAGGGGAAAATGGAAGGTCAAATGGTAACACTAATAAATGTATATGCTCCACCGGACAGTGAGAAATATCTATTTGAAACAATCTTTGATATTATAGCGTTGGAAGGGGAGGGGGTCCTAATCTGTACAGGTGATTTCAATGTGGTACTGAATTATGACATAGACACGACTAGCACAAAGAAATGGAGGACAAACATTAGCAAATATATGAATATACATATGGCAGAATTAGGAATCATAGACATATGGAGAGCAATGAACACGCTAGATAGAGAATATACGCACTATTCACACCCGCACACAACTTATTCAAGGATAGACTATTTTCTCATGACAACAGGGGACAGATATCGGGTGGAAGAATGCAGGATAGGAGTGACGGATATTTCAGATCATAGCGCAATATATCTGACAGTAAATCTTAAAAGTAGACGGAGGAATACAGTTTGGAGACTGAATGTAGGACTATTGAACAACAAAGGTTTGGTTAACCAGGTGAAGGAAGACATAATTAGATATAGAGAAGAGAACGATAATGGGGAGGTAGATCCAAACATTTTATGGGATGCACTAAAGGTAGTAATACGGGGAAAATTGATAGCAAAGACGGCATTACTCAAGAAGGCTAGAATAGGGACATACCAGAACTTGATAAAGAAGCTGAAAGAATTAGAGAAAGAACACCAAAGCTCAAAGAACCAGGAGACACTTAGAGAGGTTAAGGAAGTTAGAGGACAGATAAACAGGGAGCTGCTGTCAGAAATAGAGAAGAAAGCTAGATACATGAAACAGACATACTATGAAGGGGGACCGAGGGCGACCAGACTGTTAGCTAGACGAATTAGGACGCAACAAAAAATAAACACAATACATACAATAAGGGACACAAACACAAACAAAATACTGAGAGAACCAGCGGAAATAGAGAAGGCATTTGAAGAATATTATAGGAAACTATACACACAACCGATAGCGGCAGGGGAGGAGGAGATAGAAACATTTTTAGAAAAATTGGATTTACCATCAATAGGGAAGGAACAGAATGGAATATTAAATGCAGAAATCACAGAACAAGAAGTGGGGAATGCGATCAGTAGGGCAAAGAGTAGTAAGTCACCGGGTAGCGACGGATTCCCCTCGGAATTCTACAAGACATTTAGGCAGGAACTGAGCCCCATGTTAGAAGCAGCATTCAGACACACAATGGAAAAAGGCACAATGCCACCTTCATGGAAAGAGGCCATAATTACTACAATTCCAAAAGAAGGGAAAGATAGAGAACTGTGTAGTAGTTTCAGACCTGTGTCCATACTTAATGTAGATTACAAGATGTATACATCAATAATATCCAAAAGATTTGAGACATTTATGACAGATATAATAGACGAAGACCAGACTGGATTCATTAAAGGAAGGCAGACACAGGATAACATAAGGAAGACAGTGCAGATAGTAGAGGAGATACAAAAGGAAGGAGGAAGTGCAGTATTAGTTAGCCTAGATGCAGAAAAAGCCTTTGATAGTGTAAGCTGGTTATTTCTATATAAAGTATTAGAGAGATTTGGATTAGAAAAAAACGCTATGAAAACAATTAGGGCATTATATCAAGAACCGACGGCTAGGATTAAGGTGAATGGTAGTCTGATGGACCGGATTAAACTAGAGAGAGCTACCAGACAGGGTTGTTGTCTTTCGCCGATGCTCTTCGATGTATTCATCGAACCACTGGCCCAACTAATTAGACAGATCAAAGGGGTGGAGATAAGGGGGACGGAACATAAATTGGGATTATTCGCAGATGACGTGATAGTATATATGAGACAACCAGACATAAGCTTCCCGACACTGATGGATCTGCTGACAGAATATGGATATTACTCAGGGTATAGACTTAATGTGACAAAGACACAGACATTAGCACTGAACTACACACCAACGATAGAGATCAAAGAAAAATACAAAATCAAATGGGACATGGACAGGATCAAGTACCTAGGGGTGAACATCACAAGAGGGGGGGAGGGGCTATACGATGCAAACTATACACAGATAAATCAGAAAATCAAGAGAGATCTAGAAAGATGGACAGTGATGCCCCTAGATTTCAGTTCAAGGATCGAAATCATTAAGATGAACATATTACCAAGGTTACTATACCTATTTCAATCCCTACCTATATTAATACCACAAAAACAATTTAGGGAATGGGATAGACAGATATCAAGATTCATTTGGGGGGGGAAAAGGCCAAGGATCAGATATGTGACTCTACAATTACCAAAGGAGAAAGGAGGGATGGCAGTACCCAGTTTAGAAAGCTATTACTATGCAGCACAGCTTAGAACAGTAGCATGCTGGTGCAATGTGAACTATGAGGCCAAATGGAAAGATATAGAAACCAAAAGAGAGGGATCCAAAGTGCAGACACTGATAGGAGATAGGGAGCTGTTCAGAAGACAGGAACAACTACTAGATCCAATTACCAGATTCACTATAAACATATGGAACACAATAGTAAAGAAATACAAGCTAGAAAAAGAATCTAAGATACTGAGATGGATAGCACACGACAACAAATTCAGACCAGGGATAGAAGATCATGGGTTCAAGAGGTGGGAACGGGGGGGTATAACAGCAATGTGCACGATGACGGAAGGAGGGGAGATGCAGACTCTACAAAAATTGAAAGAAAGATACGGACTAGAGAATAGGGACCACTTTAGATATTTACAGATTAGGGACTACTATAACAAAGAAATAAAGCAAGATAGAGACAAAGAACAGAATGGGGTAATTAAGATAATGGTAAAGTCATACGAAGGACGGAAGGGGAGGGTGATATCAGCACTATATCAGGCAATAATGGACAGTAAGGGAAATACAACATTGTATGTGAAAGAAAAGTGGGAAAGAGAGTTGGAAATAGAGATAACAGAGGAGGAATGGTATGACACATGTAAGACACAACAAACAACCACAGGATCAAGGATATGGAGGGAGTTTGGGTGGAAAAATATAATTAGATACTTTATAACACCAGAAATACAGGGCAATTACACACCAGCAAAGAAAACATGTTGGAGGGAGTGTGGACAGGAAGGGGCGAACCATACACACATATTCTGGGGATGTCAGAAGATAAGGCACTACTGGGAAGAGATAGGAGGGATAATAAATGAAATAATAGGATACGAAATACCCCAGGGAGGCCAAGTGTTGTATTTGGGGAATCTGTCACAGGAAGGAATCCAAGGGGAAGACAAATATTTGATTAAGATATTGATAGTGGCAGCCAAGAAAGCTTTAACTAAACTGTGGTACAAGGTAGAAGTGCCGACAAAGGATCAATGGATAGAGTTGGTAGAGGGGATACAGGAAATGGAGAGAATCACACATCTGCTGAGGCTGCAAGAAGAAAAGTTTGAATGGAAATGGGGAAAATGGGAAGAATACAGGAGGGGAAGTAACGACATCACAGAGGTTTGAAAAGGATACAAGGAAATGAATAAAAATGTAAATAAATAATGCAAATGTAGAAGGGACCAAAGGACCCATGTCACACTTTTTCTTTACCCATTTTTTGTCTATTTGTTTTAATTTATGTACTGTGTATTGTCTATGAATGTTGTCTATGTATGTTGTTGAAAAAATGAAAATAAAAATTTTAGTTAAAAAAAAAAAAAGGCAACTAACGTTATTTTCAGCCCGATTGTACATTTCTTTATTTACAAACCATCTGATCAATAAATCAACCCATACTACATAGTGATGATCAAGGAATTATAAACGACCCCCCCCCCCCTTTCCTTCACGCATGATGAAGCATAACTATACCGATCATATACATTTGAATTTTTTTATATAGCGTGTCACGCCAATCACGTTCTAGGAATTACTGCAGAAAACGTTAAAAACATACTTATATTCTAGAAGGTATTTTTGTATGAATGTATGAATGAAAAAATATAACGTTCCCACATCCTGAACGATAGATAATCGATGTTGAATGGGCCATAGTAATGTCAATATAGCAATAACATTTAAAAAGTTATAGCCCTGCAAAGAAGGTGAGCCACTCCATAGGGTTATAGTGCTGGCAGAGAGGGGCATGAGATGGGCAAACTGCCCGGCGGGCAAAGTGTTAAGGGGCAAACACCATATTTATTGTCCAAAGGGAGGGAGAAGAGTGTCAGAAGCCTCCTTTTGTGTGGCTGCTGACGAGGCCTGATGAGTTCCAGCTGTGGCTGCTGAATGCCATGCTGCCTGTTTCTCCCAGCTCTCTGCTGTGAAGCTCTGTGAAGAGAGAGAGAGAGAGAGAGAGAGAGAGAGAGAGAGAGAGAGAGAGAGAGAGAGAGAGAGAGAGAGAGAGAGAGAGAGAGAGAGGGGGGGGGTGGGGGGGTTTCATAGCTAAAGTGTTTATGTCTGGGGAATGGGGATAAACTGGACGTGGCAGGGTGCTCTGTGTGCATCTAGGATCATCATTCGTTTGGGTGCCTCTAATATAAAAGACCAATGTCAGATGTCAGTATATTGTTACACTGGAGTGTCTCGCATGGCCAGACCTCTCTCCACATCCATGTGAAGTTAGTGTCTCGCATGGCCAGACCTCTCTCCACATCCATGTGAAGTTAGTCTCTCTCCACATCCATGTGAAGTTAGTGTCTCGCATGGCCAGACCTCTCTCCACATCCATGTGAAGTTAGTGTCTCGCATGGCCAGACCTCTCTCCACATCCATGTGAAGTTAGTGTCTCGCATGGCCAGACCTCTCTCCACATCCATGTGAAGTTAGTGTCTCGCATGGCCAGACCTCTCTCCACATCCATGTGAAGTTAGTGTCTCGCATGGCCAGACCTCTCTCCACATCCATGTGAAGTTAGTGCTTGTGTCAAAGAAGATGAATCAATATCTTCCTCTTGAATAAAATATCTCAGGAATCAGGATTGTTAAAGCTAATCAATGTCAAACGAGCCTATAGCTAATTTACACACACACACACACCAACGAGAGAGAGAGAGAGAGAGAGAGAGAGAGAGAGAGAGAGAGAGAGAGAGAGAGAGAGAGAGAGAGAGAGAGAGAGAGAGAGAGGGTTAATGGCTTATAGCAGACTTAATGATTTTAGAATATTTCAGCTAATAAAGTGAAATATTTTTCATCATCAACTATCCAGTTTTTATATTGTTTGGCTACTTAAACTCATTGAATGTATGAGAGAGAGAGGGTGAGAGAGAGAGAGAGAGAGAGAGAGAGAGAGAGAGCGAGAGTGAGAGCGAGAGCGAGCGAGAGAGAGAGAGAGAGAGAGAGAGAGAGAGAGAGAGGGTTAATGGCTTATAGCAGACTTAATGATTTTAGAATATTTCAGCTAATAAAGTGAAATATTTATCATCATCAACTATCCAGTTTTTATATTGTTTGGCTACTTAAACTCATTGAATGTATGAGAGAGAGGGGGTGAGAGAGAGAGAGAGAGAGAGAGAGAGAGAGAGAGAGAGAGAGAGAGAGAGAGAGAGCGAGAGAGAGAGAGAGAGAGAGAGAGAGAGAGAGAGAGAGAGATGGTTAATGGCTTATAGCAGACTTAATGATTTTAGAATATTTCAGCTAATAAAGTGAAATATTTATCATCATCAACTATCCAGTTTTTATATTGTTTGGCTACTTAAACTCATTGAATGTATGAGAGAGAGGGGGTGAGAGAGAGAGAGAGAGAGAGAGAGAGAGAGAGAGAGAGAGAGAGAGAGAGAGAGAGAGAGAGAGAGAGAGAGAGAGAGAGAGAGAGAGAGAGAGAGAGAGAGAGAGAGAGCGAGAGAGCGAGCGAGAGCGAGAGAGCGAGAGCGAGAGAGAGAGAGAGCTCGTGTGGCACTGGCTCAGCAGAGTGGAGTCGTCACAGGGCTGAATAGCTTCTAAAATGGAAGGTCCGCGCTGATCTGTGTGCATTATGAAATGACAATTCTGAATTCTGATTTATATTTCTATCTGGGTTAATCAACCGAGGCAGGCCATTCAGGTATAGCTTACATATGGGAAACACGTGGTACAAGGCTGCGATCCATCACCTGGAAGTCAATAGGCATGGGAAGAGGACTAACAAGCCAACTCCAAAACACTCCCCCAGAGATGGGGGTTGGGCTTGGGGCCAGCGACCCCATCCCGTAAAAAATAACCTATAGCTACAGAAACATTGACGAAACATCCTTACGTCTTGTGAAGGAAGCCTCTTCAGCGCCCCAAGCTAAAGAGACTATGACGGTGTGCATGGAAAACCACAAGGAGACTGTACGTTCGAAGCTTCTGACCTCGAGGCGACCCACCACAATAGCGACATGGAATGTGAGGACCATGTATGCTGGAGGAAAGGCAGCAGTGATTGCAGAGGAGATGAAGAGGTACGGGATATCTCTCCTTGGTCTGGGAGAAACCAGGTGGCCAGACCATACTCTACTCGGGACATCCAAAGGACTCTGCCCCACACACTGAGGGAGTAGCGTTCATGCTGTCTAAAGAAGCACAGAGGGCCCTTATCAGCTGGGAACCCATCAACTCACAGATCATCACAGCCAAATTCCAAACCACACACAAGAAAATAAACCTCCAAGTGGTACAATGCTACGCCCCCACCAATGACACTGATGATGAAACCAAAGATCAATTCTACAACCAACTATACACCATTCTCCAGGCCAGGAAAGGAAAGGACATCATGATCTTGATGGGAGACATGAGCGCTAATATAGGGGGAAATAACAACGGCTTTGAACCAGTAATGGGTAGAGAAGGACTACTGTAGGCACCATAAATGAAAATGGAGAGAGGTTCGCAGCAGCCTGTGCAGACAACAACTTGGTCATCGGTGGGTCAGTATTCCAACACAAGAACATCCATAAAGCTACCTGGGTGTCTCCTGACAACACCACAGAAAACCAGATAGACCACATCTGCATCAGACAAAAGTGTAGGCACTCTTGCTCGATGTCAGAGTCAGAAGAGGAGCAGACGCAGGATCTGACCACCACCTCCTTACAGCCAAGATCCAGCTGAAGTTAAAATGCATGAAGCATAGGGAAGGGTCAAATTCAACACATCTTTTTCATGATATAGGTACATCAGAACTCTACAAAGTGGCACTACACAACTGGTATCAAGCATTAGAAATAGAAACTCTAAATGAAGTGGAGGAGATATGGAAGGGTCTGAAAACCATGTGGAAAGACACATTTGAGAAAGTGGTAGGGACAAGGAAGAAAGCCAACAAACCCTGGCTATCCAGGGATTCAGACAGAAAAGTGATTGAGAGGAGGGCAAAAAAAGAGGCAGTCAATAGAAGTAAAACCAGAGCCACCAAGGCACAGAAAGAATATGCAGCCGCAAACAAGGAAGTGAAAAGAAGCGTAAGCAGAGACAAGAAGAAATACATTGAGGATTTAGTACAACAGGCAGAGGAAGCAGCGGGAAAGAACCTGAAGGACCTATACCTAACTACCAAAAAGCTCACATGCAAAGTCAGACACACACAGGCACACATCAAAAACCCACAGGGCGTACTCCTCACAACCAAGGAAGAACAGGTGAACAGATTAAACACTTCAGAGATCTGCTCAACAGGCAGCCTCCTCAACTAGAATCAGATATCCCACCAGCCCCAAATCTGTTGGAGATAAACTGCAACCCATCCACCAAGACAGAAAAGCCATTAAGGCCTTAAGAGGAGGGAAAGCAGAGGGACCAGACGGGATCCCAGCAGAAGCTCTTAAGGCTGACATTGAAACCTCCACCAACATGCTCCACCAACTGATGCAAACCATCTGGGAGAAAGAAAATGTCCCATCTCACTGGAAAGATGGCCACATCGTGAAAATCCCCAAGAAAGGAGACATCAGGGAATGTAAAAACGACAGAGGAATAATGCTTGTTTCAACACCTGAGAAGGTGCTCAACCACATCCTGCTGGAAAGGCTCCAGAAGTGGGTCAATGAGAAACTGAGGGAAAACCAGGCTGGCTTCAGGAACAACCAATCCTGTGGAGACTAAATCGCCACCCTTAGGATTATCATCGAACAGTCCATTAATGGAACTCTTCTGTCTATGTGAATTTCATAGATTTTGAGAAAGCCTTCGACAGCGTGGATAGGGAAATGCTGTGGAAACTGATGGCCCACTATGGGATCCCAGCAAAGATCATCAACATCACAAGGAACACCTACCAAGGGATGAGATGTCAAGTCCTCCATGAAGGATGCTTTCGAAGCTTTCGAGGCCCTGACTGGTGTGCGGCAACAGAACAACCGGCATACAGTGGAGGTTGACAGAGCAGCTGAAATATCTGGATTTTGCTGATGACCTGGCACTACTGGCTCACACACATGAACAGATGCAGGAAAAATCAGGAAAACTGGAAGAAACTGCTGCTCTGCTCGGGCATAAAATAAACTCATCAGAAAAAACCAAAGTAATGCATATCAACAGCAAGAACAACACACCCATAACCATGGAACAAAACCCATTAGAGGATGTAAACAGCTTCACATACCTTGGAAGCATCATTTCTGTGGAAGGGGTACGGAAGACTATGTCCAAGCCAGGATTGGAAAGGCAAGGACAACCTTCAACATGCTAAACAATATCTGGAAGGCAGAAAACTCACTCAAGACCAAGCTACAAATCTTCAACTCAAACGTAAAGACCACTCTACTATATGGCTCAGAATCCTGGAAAACCACCACCACTATACTCAATAAGCTGCAGACCTTCACCAACCGGTGCCTCAGACGCCTGCAGACCTTCACCATCCGGTGCCTCCTGGGAATATACTGGCCCAACACCATCTCTAACGCCAACCTGTGGGAACTCACCAAACAGGACACAATAGAAATGCAAATCCGGAGGAGGAAGTGGAAGTGGATAGGTCACACACAGAAGAAATCAATCAATCACAAAGCTGGCGCTGACGTGGAACCCACAGGGCAGGAGGAAGAGAGGCAAACCACCTGGAGAAGAACCACAGAACAGGAGATGGAGAAAGAAGGGCTGTCCTGGCAAGATTGAGTTTATTGACAACAACTAGTCTTCCTGGGGTCCACACAAAACATAAAACATTACATTCGACAAGACTTTTACAGAACAGTAAATAATGAATGTGTGTGCGGAGGGCACAAGACCAGAGAAGATGGAGGAGCTTTGTTGATGGCCTATGTTCCTTTGGGAATTTAAAGGCCTAAGTAAGTAAATATGTAGTATCGGCCTATTCAATTGCGGTCAGGCTCTAGTTCTGACCAGGATTATGCTCCTTTTCCCCCTCAGCCGTACATACACACACTGAGTCTGATGCACCACTACATTCTGCTGTAGTGGTGCACCAGGGGGAATGACCCACCTCCACATAACTCCCACATTGACTTGTACTGTGATCTCTGGTGTCTTGTTGTCTTTATGGACAGACTATGCTGTGCTGCTCTGGTGGACCTGTTGTCTTTATGGACAGGCTATGGTGTGATCTCTGGTGGAACTGTTGTCTTTATGGACAAGACTATGCTGTGCTGCTCTGGTGGACTTGTTGTCTTTATGGACAGACTATGCTGTGCTGCTCTGGTGGACGTGTTGTCTTTATGGACAAGACTATGCTGTGCTGCTCTGGTGGACGTGTTGTCTTTATGGACAGACTATGCTGTGCTGCTCTGGTGGACGTGTTGTCTTTATGGACAAGACTATGCTGTGCTGCTCTGGTGGACGTGTTGTCTTTATGGACAAGACTATGCTGTGCTGCTCTGGTGGACATGTTGTCTTTATGGACAGACTATGCTGTGCTGCTCTGGTGGACGTGTTGTCTTTATGGACAAGACTATGCTGTGCTGCTCTGGTGGACGTGTTGTCTTTATGGACAGACTATGCTGTGCTGCTCTGGTGGACGTGTTGTCTTTATGGACAAGACTATGCTGTGCTGCTCTGGTGGACGTGTTGTCTTTATGGACAGACTATGCTGTGCTGCTCTGGTGGACATGTTGTCTTTATGGACAGGCTATGGTGTTTGATTGATTGATTGAAAATTTGATTAACAGATTGCAGAATGGGTACAATACAGTATAGCTCAATACACACAATTGTTAAGGGGATGCAGACGAGAGAAAGACTTTCTTCTTGTTTACATCAGGGTCCCCTATTTTCAATTAATCATCATAACATGACATACATACATGACATACAGATAGACAGTACTGTTACTTCCCCCATTTGAGGGGAAGAAACTGTACATTGGAGGAGGTTGGGTAGGTGGGGTGGGAGGAGTATTTGGTAGGTGGAGTGGGGGGGGGGGGAACTATACATTGGAGGTGGTTGGGTGGTGTGGGGGGGGGGGGGTTGGGTAGGCGGGTGGGATCACTAGTGTGATCTCTGGTGGACTTGTTGTCTTTATGGACAGACTATGCTGTGCTGCTGTGGCTCTGGGCTGTGCTGCTGCTCTCTACAATATAACAGATGCTACACGGGCTATCACACTATCATGACTGCTTTCCAACCCCTAGCCATATAATAATAATAATAATAATTCATTACATTTATATAGTGCTTTTCTCAGACTCAAAGCGCTTTACAACGTAGGGTTAGGGAAATTGTCTCCTTCACCACCACTGATAGCACCCAAACGTTGGCTATGCAGGCTTAATGGCTGCCAGGCACACATCACACGACACAATGGCTGAACGGCTCAGGAGACAGGGGTTGATATCAGCCAATTAAGGGGGAAAGGATGATTAGGTGGCCTTGATGTCAGAGACCTGATTGGGAATGTGGCCAGGAACGTCGCGGAACCCCTACTCTTTACGATAGGCGTCCTGGGTTCTTTTAATGACTGAATTCAGTCAGGGACCTCGGTTTAGTGTCTCATCCGAAGGACGGCACTCGCAGCTGTACGGTGTAACTATGTAACAGGGGCATTGTTACTGACAAGTCCAGAGGACAGAGTGCCCCCTGCTGGACAACAACCGGTGAACCGGTGATCTTCCGATCATGAGTCCGACGCTCTACTCATGTAGCCACGCTTCCGGACAATGTATATGCCATGGTATATAAGTGGAATTTGGCCAGTGATACTAAAGAGCATCATCAGCTTAAACTCACATTGATGACTGCTACCCTTGACCTAACCCAGCATTTCTCAAAGTGTGGGGGAGGCATGACAGGGGAGGCCGAGCGACCGGGGAAAGGTCCGTTTACACGGAACAAACACGCTGAACTATTGTTTTGATGCCAGTGCGTTTCTTGCAGCTTGCGCTGCAATGATGAGCCAATGACGTCGAACATGACTTTAATGTTCATGACCGACGCATCGTATCGTTACTTACTCAAAGTCATAACATGCGCAACATGTCATCTAACTAGTGCGCAATGAATGAATCACATTCAAGATTTTAAACCACTGTTCGTGATCCTGGCTAAAGCCAGGACTCAACACAGTGTGTGTTTCACTCACATTTGATAACTTTCATTATTGACGTCAACTCCAGCTGCAACGAATGGAAACGTTACACTATAAAAAGTTATTATTTCACTTCATTAGCAGAAATATAAAAAAAAAAAAAAGTATTAAGTCTCTCTCTCGAAATTGGCCCGCCAGCAATAATATCTGGCCCCTCAGATAATTAAAAGAAATTATAATAATAAAATAAAATTTACAATATATTTTTTTTATTCCAACCAACTAGGCTAGGCTATATGTTAGCTATAATGTCCAAATAGAGAAACTACCACCACCTAAAGAATGCTTATTATACTTTGTTTTATCCATGTTGAGAGTGAATAACAGGTAGGCAGCGAGGTGCAATGTAGTGCTTGCTCAACATGAAAAAAGTCGGTGGACAGCGCCTGGTGCTGAAATAACAAACAAGCAGTGTGGTGTGAAATTAAAACACCAGTTCAGTAAGTCATTCAAACTTTATCTTTACTTATATGACTGATGGCACCACACATGTGAACAGTAACAATGCAATTAAACTGAAGTCAAATCAGAGCAAAAAAAGCTGAATCTACTTCAAGAAGATGCGCTACGGGCGCCCCAGTGGCGAACCACATTGTCGAATGTCTTCCCCCCACTCTGTCTCCCGTTTCACCTCTCTCTCTCTCTCTACTGGACTGCCCAGTAGAATAAAGCGATAAACGCTAAAAAATGTATCTAAAAAAAAAAAGAAGAAGATGCGCTACATTAGGTATATAAGGAATTACAACAAGACATTTATTAACTAAATAAAAAATACAATTAGGCTTTTAACCCTCTAAAGCCGGGCGCAACACTAGACATGTTTTGTAAAACATTAAATATCTTTGGATTTGTTTGTGATAAAGACTTAATCTAAAAATTGTGTGCATCTCTCAGAGAATATGCGGATGTAAAGCATAGAATCTTGAAATATCTAGATTGGTTGTTTTCTCTAATCCGCTGTATCTATCCATTTATCATATATCTATGTCTGTCACTATAGCCAATGGAAATGCTAGAAATGGTCACGTGGACTGGGAGAACCAATGGAAAATTCCTATTGTTTCTCAATAGTCCAGTGCGCTCCACAGAAAGGGCTGTCGGATAGACGGGCTGGTTGCGCGTAATGTAAGATAGACCGATAAGAGAGAGGCGCTTGTCTCTGGTTTTATAATAAAATGGCAAAAAGACAAAGGTATAATGTTCAGTGCAAATGTGCATGTCGTTTACAGTTTATTATGCCACCTATGCAGCTAGTTTATTTTGTCCATTCTCTGCCTCTGCCACAAATGTATGTCTTAGTTATAAGGTGGTTAGTCACAGAGTTAAAATCTTTTCACTATCAATATATTAAATTAGCCATTGTTTTTTGTTTCCGGCCCCCCATACAATGGCTTGGAAAAAATGTGGCCCTCTGCCACACTTAATTGCCTACCCTGGCCTAAACAGTCAACGTAAACGTTTGCTGGAGAATAGTATGTGATATAGCTTGTGTTGTCACTTATAGGCATTTCCCAAACAAACAGACTGACGGCTGAACTCACCACCTCGCCTGGACAAAGCCAATTATAAGAATACTGCCAGAACATACTGCCCACTGTAACCCCTGCTGGTCAACTGTAACCCCTTCCTGCCCACTGTAACCCCTTCCTGCCCACTGTAACCCCGGCTCGTCCTCCTCTATGTCTCTTCAGTCGTCTGTCAGAGTGAGAACACTTGATGCCCATCAGTGAGGAAACCCAGACAGACTCCCTGCTGGGATCTGAGCTCTTTCCACATCAATGATGCTATCTTGTGTCTGTGTCTGTGTTGTGTGTGTGTGTGTGTGTGTGTGTGTGTGGTGTGTGTGTGTGTGTGTGTGTGTGTGTGTGTGTGTGTGTGTGTGTGTGTGTGTGTGTGTGTGTGTGTGTGTGTGTGTGTGTGTTGTGTGTGTGTGTGTGTGTGTGTGTGTGTGTGTGTGCTTGCGTGCGTGCGTGCGTGCGTGCGTGTGTGTGTACCTCCATGTGTGTTTGTAGTTAACTGGAGGGTTCTTTTGATTCCTCCCTCTGTGTGTGTGTGTGTGTGTGTGTGTGTGTGTGTGTGTGTGTGTGTGTGTGTGTGTGTGTGTGTGTGTGTGTGTGTGTGTGTGTGTGTGTGTGTGTGTGTGTGTGTGTGGTGTGTGTGTGTGTGTGTGGTGTGTGACTTGAGGAAAGCCCCCCCCCCCCCTCCTGACGGGATCATGTTGATCCTGCATCAGATTCACCAAAATACATAAATATCACTCCAGTTATTAACATGGAAGGCTCTCTGAATTATTCATCACGTCCTAGATAGTGGCCCCATCACTCAGACACCAGGGGAGGCGATATTTAGATGATATGAGTCCTAATGACATCTGGATAGCGGGGTAGGTAAAAAAAGAGAATGTAAAATAAGCAAGACTAAAACTAGTAAGGAGTAAAAAGAACACTAAAACTAATGAAAGAGTAAAAAAAAACATAAAAGAAGAAGGGCTAAAACTGGTATAAAAGAATGTGTGGAGCTAAGACTAGATAAAAATCAACAAAAGGCTCTATTAAAAAAAATTGTTTTGAGGCCCTTTTTAAAAGCATCCACAGTCTGTGGTGCTCTCAGGTGGTCAGGGAGAGCATTCCACAGACTGGCAGCGGATGAGCAGAAAGCCGTTCTCCCATGGTGCAGAGTTTGGTCCTTGGGCGCTGGAGGAGGTTTGCCTGGCCAGAGCGGTTGAGTTCTTTGAGGTAGAGGGGGGGGGGGGGGGGGGGGGGGGGGGGCGTTTCCGTGGAGGCACTGGTGAGTGAGCAGGGAGACTTTGTACTCGATCCTGAGTGAGACAGGGAGCCAGTAAAGGGACTTGAGGATGGGTGTGATATGGTGGTATTTCCGCACTCCGATAAGGATCCTAGCAGCGCTGTTTCTTGCTAGGGATCCCGATGAGGAGTGCTTTGCACTAGTCATGCCTGGAGGAGACAAAGGTGTGGATGAGCTTTTCGACGTCAGACAGAGTGAGTGTGGGGTGAAGTTTGGCGATGTTCCTAAGGTGGTAGAAGGAGTTTTTGTAGTTGTTTGATGTGCGCCTCAAAGGTCAGGTGAGGGTCCATTTTAACCCCTAGGTTGGTGATTGTTGGTGACAGGGTGATGTTCTGGCCGGAAAAGGTGATGGTGGTGATGGTGGATGAGCGGACCTGGCTTCAGTTTTGGAGCTGTTTAACTGTAGGAAGTTGTGCCTCATCCACGCCTTAGTCTCCTCCAGGCAGGAGGAGACTTTGGTCCTGAAGAAGGTGGCAAAGTCCCTACACTGTTCCTCAGTGGAGTCGGAGTGTAGAGATATTTGGGGTTTGAGGAGGTGGTTGATGGTGGAGAATCGTTGCTTGGAGTTTCCAGGTAATAGTAGCCTATGCCTGTGGCAATGGCTAATGGGGATCCGACTAAACTAAACGAATACATACTATATCAAATTATAGACCTATATCATTGCTACCTCAATTTTCAAAGATACTCGAAAAATTATTTGTAAATAGACTTGATGGCTTTATTGAAAAATATGGATTATTGAGTGACCATCAATATGGTTTTAGGAGCAATAGATCAACATCCTTAGCAGTGATAGATTTTGTGGAAAATATATCAACAGCAATTAATGAAAAACAACCCTCAATAGGTGTATTTATTGACTTACGTAAAGCATTTGACACAATTGATCATTCCCTGCTTTTACAAAAAAATCGAACAGTATGGAATGTCACTCATCATTGGTTAAGAAGTTATTTAAATAATAGGTTTCAATATGTAAACATTAATAATACAGAATCACATCTTAGAAGAGTAACTTTTTTTTTATACTCCAAAAAAGGGCCATAAGAATAGTTCACATTGCAGGTTATCGTGATCACACTAACATATTGTTTTTGGAGTCAAAGACATTGAAGTTAAATGATCTTGTGGAATTTAAAACGGCACAATTAATGTATAAAGCAAAAAGTCATGCACTTCCAAGAAACATTCAAGAATTGTTCTTTGATAGCGAGGGGGGTTATAATCTGAGGGGAGAACACAATTTAAAAGTGCTAAATGTACGCACTACCATGAGAAGACACTGCATCTCGATATGTGGAGTGAAACTGTGGAACAGTCTAAATGTGGTGCTAAAGCAATGTCCAAACATGAGACAATTCAAACTGATGTATAAGGAAATGATGTTCACAAGGTACAGGGATGAGGAAGGGACTTGATATTCACGGGTGTTTACATTTTTATTTTTATTTATTTCATGTTTTACATACAGTTTTAGTTTTTTTGTTTTGCATATATATATATATATATTTTTTTTTATATTTTAAAATAGTACACTCATTTGAGTAGTGGAAAAGGGGTAGGATTAAATAAGTGTATACTTCTTCCTACTCCTTTTCGAACATGTAGATTGAGTTGTGTTTTGCTTTTGTTATTGTTTGTTTGTATTCATTGCATGTTCAAAATAAAGATTTCAAATCAACTTGTGGTGTTCCACAGTGTTCCGTATTCGGACCCACGTTATTTATACTTTATTTAAATTATATTTTTACAGTATCAAATATTTTGAAAATTGTTACGTTTGCTGATGATACTAATTTACTTTGTTCAGGGGAGGACATAAAATAATTATTGAAAACAGTAGAAAGGGAACTGATACAGTTAAAGAAATGGTTTGATAGGAATAAGTTGTCTCTTAATGAAAACAAAACTAAATGTATGGTATTTGGTGGTGTTCCTACCGACTGTGAAATTAAACTGAATTTAAATGGAACCGAAATTGAAAGAGTATATGAAACTAAATTCTTAGGTGTGATTATAGATCACAAACTCTGTTGGAAGCCATATACAATATATCAAAGGTAAATTTGGCAAATCTGTTGACATTCTGTACAAAACAAGAGAGCTGTTAAATCAGAAATGTTTGCGTATTGTATTTTTCACTTGTTGTGCCATACATGTCATATTGTGTTGAGGTCTGGGGTAATGTTTATAAAACAAATATAGATCATATTATTAAACTACAGAAAAGAGCTATTAGGGGCGGTCAGGTGGCGTAGCGGAGATTGCGTTTGTCACCAAACGCCGGAGACGCTGGGTTCGCCTGTTCGAATCCAGCTCACAGCTCCGGCGTTGTCACCAGCTTGGCTGGCCGTTCACACTAATACAATTGGCAGTATTAGAGGGTGGGAAAGCTGGCGGGGTGGGTCCGGGTCGTTGTAAACAGCGACTCCTAGAGTTCGGTCGGGGCGCCTGCTCAGCGCGGATAGGATCTAAGGGGGGTAGTGTGATCCTTCCACACGTTACACCCTCTCAGTGAGAGTCCGCGCTGCCAGGTGAAAAGAAGCGGTTGATTGGCTAGACGTGTGTCGGAGGAAGCACGTGATAGCCTCCACTCTCCCAGACCGACTGTGGGGGGTAAGTGCGCAGCGACCAGGAATGGAATTGGGAATTGGCATAACGACTAACATTGTTATGGGAGAAAATCGGAGGAAAAAGGAGGGGAAAAAAGATTAAAAGAAAAGAGCTATTAGAATAATAAACAAAGCTAGTTACCTTGAATCGACAAATCCATTATTCATAAAGTCCTGCACATTAAAATTTGTAGATATGGTGTACATAAAAACCTTGGGAAAAAAATTTCGTGCTAAGAGTAAAAGCCTACCAGTTTGTATTCAATGTCTCTTTCAACCAAGAGAAGGAAAGTATAATTTAAGAGGGTTGTGTATTCTTAAAACATGTACAAAGGTAAGAACTAATGTAAAAGCTAGATGTGTTTCAATTTTGGGAGTTAAATTATGGAATAGCCTTAGTGGCGGGTTGAAGTTGTGTATACTTCTCAGGGGAGATTTAAAAAAGCCTTAAAGGATCAAATAATTCAGGAGTACAGTTTTGAGTAAAACATCAAACATTTGTTTTTTTCTTTAAAAAATATTATATCTTGCAGCATATTTTAAGTTTTTATTTCTTATATTAAAATATATTTCGTTTTTAAGAATTTGTAAAGGATAGGCAAAAATAAGCATGTGCTTCAACCTATTCCTTTTTCTGTCGTTGATTTTGGATTTTGTGTGTGAGCTTGCCTTGAATATGTACATTTGCGATTTTCAATTTATTAAATTTTTTTTGCAATTCCACACGGGTGTGTTTGATTTGTCTGTAAACAAGACCGTAAAATAAAAAACGTCATTCATTCATTCATTATTTATGATGATAGAGGAGTAGTACTGGGACCGTGCCTGTCTGAGGGATGTTGAATAGGCCTTCTGGTGTTCACGGTAGGCCAGTTGGTGTACAGTGAGTCCTGAGACCTTGAGCCGCCGCTCAAGGACACGCCCAGCTGTCTTCACACTCCGCAGCTCGCTGGTATACCAGGGGGCTGAGCGTGTGACATGGGTGTGGAGATCCAGAAGACTGTTCAGGGATTCATTGTAGAAGTCCACTGACTCAGTTGCTGATGAGAGGTTGACAGAGGAGAGAAGCTGGAGGTCCAGGGTCATGGTGTCCGGGTTGATGTTTTTGAGGATCCTGAAATGGATTTGGCGCTTGGGCTTGCTGAGTGTAGACTGCATGACAGGTTGATTGATTGATTGATTGATTGATTGATTGATTGATTGATTGATTGATTGATTGATTGATTGATTGATTGATTGATTGATTGCAAATTGTATTAACAGATTGCAGAATGGGTACAATACAGCTCAATACACACAATTGTTAAGGGGATGCAGACCAGAGAAAGATACCCCCAGATCGTAGACTAGCAGGTTGTTGATGGGGGCTGAGTTTGTGATGACCAGGTCGAGCGTGTGACCCTTTGTGTGTGTGGGGACATCAATGTGTTGTGTGAGGTTGAGGCAGTCCAGAAGTAGCAGAAAGTCAGCTGCAGGGTGGCAAGAGGGTGTGTCGACGTAAATATTTATATCACCAAGTATTATGATATTGGCAGAGGTTGTTGTGCAGAGTGTAGTGAGGAGGTCCTGCATCTCTGGGATGAAAACAGAGTTGGGTTTAGGTGGCCGATAGATCAGTAGTATTGTCATGAGGAGAGGGGGTTTACATTTGAAAGCAAGGCATTCAAAGGAGGACAGTACAGTTAGGGGGGCAGGGGAAACAGTTCCAGTTCCTTTCTGTGAATAACAGCTACGCCTCCACCACGACCGGTGCTGCGGGCTTTCTCCAGGTAGCTGTAGCCAGGAGGACAGGCTTCGTTTAGGGTGAAGTAAACCTCTGGCTGGTGATGTAATAGGTCAAGCAGTGTGTCAATCAAATGGTGGTCATTTTAGCTTTCAACCGATGTGTTTGTTGATAGAGAATAACACAGCGTGACGCCGACAGACTGCTGTAAAATGTGTTGCAACATGTGACCGTGTGCAGGCCGGGCCATGCCGTCAGAACGTTAAGTGGTTGACACACTTAACCCCTAACTGCTCCCGATGAGCAGGTTGGCCCCTTGTATGTTTGCCTCTGCCGTTGGTGTGTGAATGCGTGAGTGAATGGATAAAAGCATGTTGGACATGTTCATTCACTCGTTCGTTCATGTGAGTCTGTTTATTTCTCTATTAAGTCTTTACATACATTATATAGCGATATATATTTATGTGTAACTATTATTGTTGTCATGCATTGATGTTGGTGTTACTTTGTCAGCTTATGTCGCTGTCCTTGTTCTATATTGCAGGGTGTCCTCACCCTTGTCATTAAATACTAGAACTGACATCGAGGAGTGTATTTCTTCAAGCACACGCGGCTGACTAGAGATAACATGGTTAACAAACAGAGACACCTAGCTGCAGTGGGATATCCTTTATTCTCTTCCGCCATAATCCCCAAATGAGCGGGTGATGTTATCATTTAATTATTCTTCTGCCTTTATCTGTGTATTGGAAACGCATGTGCCTTTATCAAAAGGTAGAGAACGAATCCATGGCACTTATCTGAGCTCTCTCTCTCTGTGTTATTGAAATTAATTCACATATACCGTTCACACACTCGGTACTTGTTATTTGACCTGTAGGCCGACCCACCACTGTTGTTGTGTTGTCTGCAAACTTGATAATGGAATTGGAGCCATGTACACAGGAGTACAGTCGTAGAGGGCTCAGCACACAGCCCTGTGGGACGCCGGTGTTCAGGGTGAGGGTGGAGGAGGTGAGGTTTTCTTACAGGACATACTGTTGTATCCAGTTACAGATGGAGGGGTTGATGTCGAGGTCCTTGGTTTCGACGAGGTCACCACGTTCAAAGATGAGTTTGGAGGGGATGATGGTGTTGAATGCTGAGTAGGGCGGGAGAGTGTATCACTGAGGAGATGGCGTCATGGTAGGCATGATGGTCTTTGGTACTGTGTTTCAGGGTTGCGTGGCTTCGTGAGAAAGGCATGAACAATAAAGCAAATACACATCTGTATCTTCCTTGTGAAAAAATGGCCACAGGCTGCAGCCTCCTTTTCTGCATTAGGAGTAGCCTAAAGCAGACTTACAGTATACACACACAGACAGGCTCACACTCACACACACACACACACACACACACACACACACACAGACAGGCTCACACTCACACTCACACACACACACACACACACACACACACACAAACACTCTCTCTCACACACACTCCCACACACACGCTCACACACGCATACATACACACACACACTCTCATACACACACACACAAACTCTCACACACACACGCACAAACTGTCACACACACACACACTCTCTCGCAGATCCAGTTAGTGTTATAGTGTAACATATGAGAGGATCCAGTTAGTGTTATAGTGTAACATATGAGAGGATCCAGTTAGTGTTATAGTGTAACATAGAGTATCCAGTTAGTGTTATAGTGTAACATAGAGGATCCAGTTAGTGTTATAGTGTAACATAGAGGATCCAGTTAGTGTTATAGTGTAACATAGAGGATCCCGTTAGTGTTATAGTGTAACATAGAGGATCCAGTTAGTGTTATAGTGTAACATATGAGAGGATCCAGTTAGTGTTATAGTGTAACATAGAGGATCCAGTTAGTGTTATAGTGTAACATAGAGGATCCAGTTAGTGTTATAGTGTAACATATGAGAGGATCCAGTTAGTGTTATAGTGTAACATAGAGGATCCAGTTAGTGTTATAGTGTAACATATGAGAGGATCCAGTTAGTGTAACATAGAGGATCCAGTTAGTGTTATAGTGTAACATATGAGAGGATCCAGTTAGTGTTATAGTGTAACATAGAGGATCCAGTTAATGTTATAGTGTAACATAGAGGATCCAGTTAGTGTTATAGTGTAACATATGAGAGGATCCAGTTAGTGTTATAGTGTAACATAGAGGATCCAGTTAGTGTTATAGTGTAACATAGAGGATCCAGTTAGTGTTATAGTGTAACATAGAGGATCCAGTTAGTGTTATAGTGTAACATAGAGGATCCAGTTAGTGTTATAGTGTAACATATGAGAGGATCCAGTTTGTGTTATAGTGTAACATAGAGGATCCAGTTAGTGTTATAGTGTAACATAGAGGATCCAGTTAGTGTTATAGTGTAACATAGAGGATCCAGTTAGTGTTATAGTGTAACATATGAGAGGATCCATTTAGTGTTATAGTGTAACATATGAGAGGATCCATTTAGTGTTATAGTGTAACATAGAGGATCCAGTTAGTGTTATAGTGTAACATAGAGGATCCAGTTAGTGTTATAGTGTAACATAGAGGATCCAGTTAGTGTTATAGTGTAACATATGAGAGGATCCAGTTAGTGTTATAGTGTAACATAGAGGATCCAGTTAGTGTTATAGTGTAACATAGAGGATCCAGTTAGTGTTATAGTGTAACATAGAGGATCCAGTTAGTGTTATAGTGTAACATAGAGGATCCAGTTAGTGTTATAGTGTAACATATGAGAGGATCCATTTAGTGTTATAGTGTAACATATGAGAGGATCCATTTAGTGTTATAGTGTAACATAGAGGATCCAGTTAGTGTTATAGTGTAACATACAGGATCCAGTTAGTGTTATAGTGTAACATAGAGGATCCAGTTAGTGTTATAGTGTAACATAGAGGATCCAGTTAGTGTTATAGTGTAACATAGAGGATCCAGTTAGTGTTATAGTGTAATATATGAGAGGATCCAGTTAGTGTTATAGTGTAACATAGAGGATCCAGTTAGTGTTATAGTGTAACATATGAGAGGATCCAGTTAGTGTTATAGTGTAACATAGAGGATCCAGTTAGTGTTATAGTGTAACATATGAGAGGATCCAGTTAGTGTTATAGTGTAACATATGAGAGGATCCAGTTAGTGTTATAGTGTAACATATGAGAGGATCCAGTTAGTGTTATAGTGTAACATAGAGGATCCAGTTAGTGTTATAGTGTAACATAGAGGATCCAGTTAGTGTTATAGTGTAACATATGAGAGGATCCAGTTAGTGTAACATAGAGGATCCAGTTAGTGTTATAGTGTAACATATGAGAGGATCCAGTTAGTGTTATAGTGTAACATAGAGGATCCAGTTAGTGTTATAGTGTAACATAGAGGATCCAGTTAGTGTTATAGTGTAACATAGAGGATCCAGTTAGTGTTATAGTGTAACATAGAGGATCCAGTTAGTGTAACATAGAGGATCCAGTTAGTGTTATAGTGTAACATATGAGAGGATCCAGTTAGTGTTATAGTGTAACATATGAGAGGATCCAGTTAGTGTTATAGTGTAACATAGAGGATCCAGTTAGTGTTATAGTGTAACATAGAGGATCCAGTTAGTGTTATAGTGTAACATAGAGGATCCAGTTAGTGTTATAGTGTAACATAGAGGATCCAGTTAGTGTTATAGTGTAACATATGAGAGGATCCAGTTAGTGTTATAGTGTAACATATGAGAGGATCCAGTTAGTGTTATAGTGTAACATAGAGGATCCAGTTAGTGTTATAGTGTAACATAGAGGATCCAGTTAGTGTTATAGTGTAACATATGAGAGGATCCAGTTAGTGTTATAGTGTAACATAGAGGATCCAGTTAGTGTTATAGTGTAACATATGAGAGGATCCAGTTAGTGTTATAGTGTAACATAGAGGATCCAGTTAGTGTTATAGTGTAACATATGAGAGGATCCAGTTAGTGTTATAGTGTAACATAGAGGATCCAGTTAGTGTTATAGTGTAACATAGAGGATCCAGTTAGTGTTATAGTGTAACATAGAGGATCCAGTTTGTGTTATAGTGTAACATATGAGAGGATCCAGTTAGTGTTATAGTGTAACATAGAGGATCCAGTTAGTGTTATAGTGTAAAATATGAGAGGATCCAGTTAGTGTTATAGTGTAACATAGAGGATCCAGTTTGTGTTATAGTGTAACATAGAGGATCCAGTTAGTGTTATAGTGTAACATATAGGATCCAGTTAGTGTTATAGTGTAACATAGAGGATCCAGTTAGTGTTATAGTGTAACATATGAGAGGATCCAGTTAGTGTTATAGTGTAACATAGAGGATCCAGTTAGTGTTATAGTGTAACATAGAGGATCCAGTTAGTGTTATAGTGTAACATATAGGATCCAGTTAGTGTTATAGTGTAACATAGAGGATCCAGTTAGTGTTATAGTGTAACATAGAGGATCCAGTTAGTGTTATAGTGTAAAATATGAGAGGATCCAGTTAGTGTTATAGTGTAACATAGAGGATCCAGTTAGTGTTATAGTGTAACATAGAGGATCCAGTTAGTGTTATAGTGTAAAATATGAGAGGATCCAGTTAGTGTTATAGTGTAACATAGAGGATCCAGTTTGTGTTATAGTGTAACATAGAGGATCCAGTTAGTGTTATAGTGTAACATATAGGATCCAGTTAGTGTTATAGTGTAACATAGAGGATCCAGTTAGTGTTATAGTGTAACATATGAGAGGATCCAGTTAGTGTTATAGTGTAACATAGAGGATCCAGTTAGTGTTATAGTGTAACATAGAGGATCCAGTTAGTGTTATAGTGTAACATATGAGAGGATCCAGTTAGTGTTATAGTGTAACATATGAGAGGATCCAGTTAGTGTTATAGTGTAACATATGAGAGGATCCAGTTAGTGTTATAGTGTAACATAGAGGATCCAGTTAGTGTTATAGTGTAACATAGAGGATCCAGTTAGTGTTATAGTGTAACATATGAGAGGATCCAGTTAGTGTAACATAGAGGATCCAGTTAGTGTTATAGTGTAACATAGAGGATCCAGTTAGTGTTATAGTGTAACATATGAGAGGATCCAGTTAGTGTTATAGTGTAACATAGAGGATCCAGTTAGTGTTATAGTGTAACATATGAGAGGATCCAGTTAGTGTTATAGTGTAACATAGAGGATCCAGTTAGTGTTATAGTGTAACATATGAGAGGATCCAGTTAGTGTTATAGTGTAACATAGAGGATCCAGTTAGTGTTATAGTGTAACATAGAGGATCCAGTTAGTGTTATAGTGTAACATAGAGGATCCAGTTTGTGTTATAGTGTAACATATGAGAGGATCCAGTTAGTGTTATAGTGTAACATAGAGGATCCAGTTAGTGTTATAGTGTAAAATATGAGAGGATCCAGTTAGTGTTATAGTGTAACATAGAGGATCCAGTTTGTGTTATAGTGTAACATAGAGGATCCAGTTAGTGTTATAGTGTAACATATAGGATCCAGTTAGTGTTATAGTGTAACATAGAGGATCCAGTTAGTGTTATAGTGTAACATATGAGAGGATCCAGTTAGTGTTATAGTGTAACATAGAGGATCCAGTTAGTGTTATAGTGTAACATAGAGGATCCAGTTAGTGTTATAGTGTAACATATAGGATCCAGTTAGTGTTATAGTGTAACATAGAGGATCCAGTTAGTGTTATAGTGTAACATAGAGGATCCAGTTAGTGTTATAGTGTAAAATATGAGAGGATCCAGTTAGTGTTATAGTGTAACATAGAGGATCCAGTTAGTGTTATAGTGTAACATAGAGGATCCAGTTAGTGTTATAGTGTAAAATATGAGAGGATCCAGTTAGTGTTATAGTGTAACATAGAGGATCCAGTTTGTGTTATAGTGTAACATAGAGGATCCAGTTAGTGTTATAGTGTAACATATAGGATCCAGTTAGTGTTATAGTGTAACATAGAGGATCCAGTTAGTGTTATAGTGTAACATATGAGAGGATCCAGTTAGTGTTATAGTGTAACATAGAGGATCCAGTTAGTGTTATAGTGTAACATATGAGAGGATCCAGTTAGTGTTATAGTGTAACATAGAGGATCCAGTTAGTGTTATAGTGTAACATATGAGAGGATCCAGTTAGTGTTATAGTGTAACATATGAGAGGATCCAGTTTGTGTTATAGTGTAACATATGAGAGGATCCAGTTAGTGTTATAGTGTAACATATGAGAGGATCCAGTTCGTGTTATAGTGTAACATATGAGAGGATCCAGTTAGTGTTATAGTGTAACATAGAGGATCCAGTTAGTGTTATAGTGTAACATAGAGGATCCAGTTAGTGTTAGTGTAACATATGAGAGGATCCAGTTAGTGTTATAGTGTAACATATGAGAGGATCCAGTTAGTGTTATAGTGTAACATATGAGAGGATCCAGTTAGTGTTATAGTGTAACATAGAGGATCCAGTTAGTGTTATAGTGTAACATAGAGGATCCAGTTAGTGTTATAGTGTAACATATGAGAGGATCCAGTTAGTGTTATAGTGTAACATATGAGAGGATCCAGTTAGTGTTATAGTGTAACATATAGGATCCAGTTAGTGTTATAGTGTAACATATGAGAGGATCCAGTTAGTGTTATAGTGTAACATATGAGAGGATCCAGTTAGTGTTATAGTGTAACATATAGGATCCAGTTAGTGTTATAGTGTAACATATGAGAGGATCCAGTTAGTTTTATAGTGTAACATATGAGAGGATCCAGTTAGTGTTATAGTGTAACATAGAGGATCCAGTTAGTGTTATAGTGTAACATATGAGAGGATCCAGTTAGTGTTATAGTGTAACATAGAGGATCCAGTTAGTGTTATAGTGTAACATATGAGAGGATCCAGTTAGTGTTATAGTGTAACATATGAGAGGATCCAGTTAGTGTTATAGTGTAACATATGAGAGGATCCAGTTAGTGTTATAGTGTAACATAGAGGATCCAGTTAGTGTTATAGTGTAACATAGAGGATCCAGTTAGTGTTATAGTGTAACATATGAGAGGATCCAGTTAGTGTAACATAGAGGATCCAGTTAGTGTTATAGTGTAACATATGAGAGGATCCAGTTAGTGTTATAGTGTAACATAGAGGATCCAGTTAGTGTTATAGTGTAACATAGAGGATCCAGTTAGTGTTATAGTGTAACATAGAGGATCCAGTTAGTGTTATAGTGTAACATAGAGGATCCAGTTAGTGTAACATAGAGGATCCAGTTAGTGTTATAGTGTAACATATGAGAGGATCCAGTTAGTGTTATAGTGTAACATATGAGAGGATCCAGTTAGTGTTATAGTGTAACATAGAGGATCCAGTTAGTGTTATAGTGTAACATAGAGGATCCAGTTAGTGTTATAGTGTAACATAGAGGATCCAGTTAGTGTTATAGTGTAACATAGAGGATCCAGTTAGTGTTATAGTGTAACATATGAGAGGATCCAGTTAGTGTTATAGTGTAACATATGAGAGGATCCAGTTAGTGTTATAGTGTAACATAGAGGATCCAGTTAGTGTTATAGTGTAACATAGAGGATCCAGTTAGTGTTATAGTGTAACATAGAGGATCCAGTTAGTGTTATAGTGTAACATATGAGAGGATCCAGTTAGTGTTATAGTGTAACATAGAGGATCCAGTTAGTGTTATAGTGTAACATATGAGAGGATCCAGTTAGTGTTATAGTGTAACATAGAGGATCCAGTTAGTGTTATAGTGTAACATATGAGAGGATCCAGTTAGTGTTATAGTGTAACATAGAGGATCCAGTTAGTGTTATAGTGTAACATAGAGGATCCAGTTAGTGTTATAGTGTAACATAGAGGATCCAGTTTGTGTTATAGTGTAACATATGAGAGGATCCAGTTAGTGTTATAGTGTAACATAGAGGATCCAGTTAGTGTTATAGTGTAAAATATGAGAGGATCCAGTTAGTGTTATAGTGTAACATAGAGGATCCAGTTTGTGTTATAGTGTAACATAGAGGATCCAGTTAGTGTTATAGTGTAACATATAGGATCCAGTTAGTGTTATAGTGTAACATAGAGGATCCAGTTAGTGTTATAGTGTAACATATGAGAGGATCCAGTTAGTGTTATAGTGTAACATAGAGGATCCAGTTAGTGTTATAGTGTAACATAGAGGATCCAGTTAGTGTTATAGTGTAACATATAGGATCCAGTTAGTGTTATAGTGTAACATAGAGGATCCAGTTAGTGTTATAGTGTAACATAGAGGATCCAGTTAGTGTTATAGTGTAAAATATGAGAGGATCCAGTTAGTGTTATAGTGTAACATAGAGGATCCAGTTAGTGTTATAGTGTAACATAGAGGATCCAGTTAGTGTTATAGTGTAAAATATGAGAGGATCCAGTTAGTGTTATAGTGTAACATAGAGGATCCAGTTTGTGTTATAGTGTAACATAGAGGATCCAGTTAGTGTTATAGTGTAACATATAGGATCCAGTTAGTGTTATAGTGTAACATAGAGGATCCAGTTAGTGTTATAGTGTAACATATGAGAGGATCCAGTTAGTGTTATAGTGTAACATAGAGGATCCAGTTAGTGTTATAGTGTAACATATGAGAGGATCCAGTTAGTGTTATAGTGTAACATAGAGGATCCAGTTAGTGTTATAGTGTAACATATGAGAGGATCCAGTTAGTGTTATAGTGTAACATATGAGAGGATCCAGTTTGTGTTATAGTGTAACATATGAGAGGATCCAGTTAGTGTTATAGTGTAACATATGAGAGGATCCAGTTCGTGTTATAGTGTAACATATGAGAGGATCCAGTTAGTGTTATAGTGTAACATAGAGGATCCAGTTAGTGTTATAGTGTAACATAGAGGATCCAGTTAGTGTTAGTGTAACATATGAGAGGATCCAGTTAGTGTTATAGTGTAACATATGAGAGGATCCAGTTAGTGTTATAGTGTAACATATGAGAGGATCCAGTTAGTGTTATAGTGTAACATAGAGGATCCAGTTAGTGTTATAGTGTAACATAGAGGATCCAGTTAGTGTTATAGTGTAACATATGAGAGGATCCAGTTAGTGTTATAGTGTAACATATGAGAGGATCCAGTTAGTGTTATAGTGTAACATATAGGATCCAGTTAGTGTTATAGTGTAACATATGAGAGGATCCAGTTAGTGTTATAGTGTAACATATGAGAGGATCCAGTTAGTGTTATAGTGTAACATATAGGATCCAGTTAGTGTTATAGTGTAACATATGAGAGGATCCAGTTAGTTTTATAGTGTAACATATGAGAGGATCCAGTTAGTGTTATAGTGTAACATAGAGGATCCAGTTAGTGTTATAGTGTAACATATGAGAGGATCCAGTTAGTGTTATAGTGTAACATAGAGGATCCAGTTAGTGTTATAGTGTAACATATGAGAGGATCCAGTTAGTGTTATAGTGTAACATATGAGAGGATCCAGTTAGTGTTATAGTGTAACATATGAGAGGATCCAGTTAGTGTTATAGTGTAACATAGAGGATCCAGTTAGTGTTATAGTGTAACATAGAGGATCCAGTTAGTGTTATAGTGTAACATATGAGAGGATCCAGTTAGTGTAACATAGAGGATCCAGTTAGTGTTATAGTGTAACATATGAGAGGATCCAGTTAGTGTTATAGTGTAACATAGAGGATCCAGTTAGTGTTATAGTGTAACATAGAGGATCCAGTTAGTGTTATAGTGTAACATAGAGGATCCAGTTAGTGTTATAGTGTAACATAGAGGATCCAGTTAGTGTAACATAGAGGATCCAGTTAGTGTTATAGTGTAACATATGAGAGGATCCAGTTAGTGTTATAGTGTAACATATGAGAGGATCCAGTTAGTGTTATAGTGTAACATAGAGGATCCAGTTAGTGTTATAGTGTAACATAGAGGATCCAGTTAGTGTTATAGTGTAACATAGAGGATCCAGTTAGTGTTATAGTGTAACATAGAGGATCCAGTTAGTGTTATAGTGTAACATATGAGAGGATCCAGTTAGTGTTATAGTGTAACATATGAGAGGATCCAGTTAGTGTTATAGTGTAACATAGAGGATCCAGTTAGTGTTATAGTGTAACATAGAGGATCCAGTTAGTGTTATAGTGTAACATAGAGGATCCAGTTAGTGTTATAGTGTAACATATGAGAGGATCCAGTTAGTGTTATAGTGTAACATAGAGGATCCAGTTAGTGTTATAGTGTAACATATGAGAGGATCCAGTTAGTGTTATAGTGTAACATAGAGGATCCAGTTAGTGTTATAGTGTAACATATGAGAGGATCCAGTTAGTGTTATAGTGTAACATATGAGAGGATCCAGTTAGTGTTATAGTGTAACATAGAGGATCCAGTTAGTGTTATAGTGTAACATAGAGGATCCAGTTAGTGTTATAGTGTAACATAGAGGATCCAGTTTGTGTTATAGTGTAACATATGAGAGGATCCAGTTAGTGTTATAGTGTAACATAGAGGATCCAGTTAGTGTTATAGTGTAAAATATGAGAGGATCCAGTTAGTGTTATAGTGTAACATAGAGGATCCAGTTTGTGTTATAGTGTAACATAGAGGATCCAGTTAGTGTTATAGTGTAACATATAGGATCCAGTTAGTGTTATAGTGTAACATAGAGGATCCAGTTAGTGTTATAGTGTAACATATGAGAGGATCCAGTTAGTGTTATAGTGTAACATAGAGGATCCAGTTAGTGTTATAGTGTAACATAGAGGATCCAGTTAGTGTTATAGTGTAACATATAGGATCCAGTTAGTGTTATAGTGTAACATAGAGGATCCAGTTAGTGTTATAGTGTAACATAGAGGATCCAGTTAGTGTTATAGTGTAAAATATGAGAGGATCCAGTTAGTGTTATAGTGTAACATAGAGGATCCAGTTAGTGTTATAGTGTAACATAGAGGATCCAGTTAGTGTTATAGTGTAAAATATGAGAGGATCCAGTTAGTGTTATAGTGTAACATAGAGGATCCAGTTTGTGTTATAGTGTAACATAGAGGATCCAGTTAGTGTTATAGTGTAACATATAGGATCCAGTTAGTGTTATAGTGTAACATAGAGGATCCAGTTAGTGTTATAGTGTAACATATGAGAGGATCCAGTTAGTGTTATAGTGTAACATAGAGGATCCAGTTAGTGTTATAGTGTAACATATGAGAGGATCCAGTTAGTGTTATAGTGTAACATAGAGGATCCAGTTAGTGTTATAGTGTAACATATGAGAGGATCCAGTTAGTGTTATAGTGTAACATATGAGAGGATCCAGTTTGTGTTATAGTGTAACATATGAGAGGATCCAGTTAGTGTTATAGTGTAACATATGAGAGGATCCAGTTCGTGTTATAGTGTAACATATGAGAGGATCCAGTTAGTGTTATAGTGTAACATAGAGGATCCAGTTAGTGTTATAGTGTAACATAGAGGATCCAGTTAGTGTTAGTGTAACATATGAGAGGATCCAGTTAGTGTTATAGTGTAACATATGAGAGGATCCAGTTAGTGTTATAGTGTAACATATGAGAGGATCCAGTTAGTGTTATAGTGTAACATAGAGGATCCAGTTAGTGTTATAGTGTAACATAGAGGATCCAGTTAGTGTTATAGTGTAACATATGAGAGGATCCAGTTAGTGTTATAGTGTAACATATGAGAGGATCCAGTTAGTGTTATAGTGTAACATATAGGATCCAGTTAGTGTTATAGTGTAACATATGAGAGGATCCAGTTAGTGTTATAGTGTAACATATGAGAGGATCCAGTTAGTGTTATAGTGTAACATATAGGATCCAGTTAGTGTTATAGTGTAACATATGAGAGGATCCAGTTAGTTTTATAGTGTAACATATGAGAGGATCCAGTTAGTGTTATAGTGTAACATAGAGGATCCAGTTAGTGTTATAGTGTAACATAGAGGATCCAGTTAGTGTTATAGTGTAACATATGAGAGGATCCAGTTAGTGTTATAGTGTAACATAGAGGATCCAGTTAGTGTTATAGTGTAACATAGAGGATCCAGTTAGTGTTATAGTGTAACATAGAGGATCCAGTTAGTGTTATAGTGTAACATAGAGGATCCAGTTAGTGTTATAGTGTAACATATGAGAGGATCCATTTAGTGTTATAGTGTAACATATGAGAGGATCCATTTAGTGTTATAGTGTAACATAGAGGATCCAGTTAGTGTTATAGTGTAACATATGAGAGGATCCAGTTAGTGTTATAGTGTAACATATGAGAGGATCCAGTTCGTGTTATAGTGTAACATAGAGGATCCAGCAGTTAGTGTTATAGTGTAACATAGAGGATCCAGTTAGTGTTATAGTGTAACATAGAGGATCCAGTTAGTGTTATAGTGTAACATATGAGAGGATCCAGTTAGTGTTATAGTGTAACATATGAGAGGATCCAGTTCGTGTTATAGTGTAACATAGAGGATCCAGTTAGTGTTATAGTGTAACATATGAGAGGATCCAGTTAGTGTTATAGTGTAACATAGAGGATCCAGTTAGTGTTATAGTGTAACATAGAGGATCCAGTTAGTGTTATAGTGTAACATAGAGGATCCAGTTAGTGTTATAGTGTAACATATGAGAGGATCCAGTTAGTGTTATAGTGTAACATAGAGGATCCAGTTAGTGTTATAGTGTAACATATGAGAGGATCCAGTTAGTGTTATAGTGTAACATATGAGAGGATCCAGTTAGTGTTATAGTGTAACATAGAGGATCCAGTTAGTGTTATAGTGTAACATATGAGAGGATCCAGTTAGTGTTATAGTGTAACATAGAGGATCCAGTTAGTGTTATAGTGTAACATAGAGGATCCAGTTAGTGTTATAGTGTAACATAGAGGATCCAGTTAGTGTTATAGTGTAACATAAAGGATCCAGTTAGTGTTATAGTGTAACATATGAGAGGATCCAGTTAGTGTTATAGTGTAACATAGAGGATCCAGTTAGTGTTATAGTGTAACATATGAGAGGATCCAGTTAGTGTTATAGTGTAACATAGAGGATCCAGTTAGTGTTATAGTGTAACATAGAGGATCCAGTTAGTGTTATAGTGTAACATAGAGGATCCAGTTAGTGTTATAGTGTAACATAGAGGATCCAGTTAGTGTTATAGTGTAACATAGAGGATCCAGTTAGTGTTATAGTGTAACATAGAGGATCCAGTTAGTGTTATAGTGTAACATATGAGAGGATCCAGTTAGTGTTATAGTGTAACATAGAGGATCCAGTTAGTGTTATAGTGTAACATAGAGGATCCAGTTCGTGTTATAGTGTAACATAGAGGATCCAGTTAGTGTTATAGTGTAAAATATGAGAGGATCCAGTTAGTGTTATAGTGTAACATAGAGGATCCAGTTTGTGTTATAGTGTAACATAGAGGATCCAGTTAGTGTTATAGTGTAACATATAGGATCCAGTTAGTGTTATAGTGTAACATAGAGGATCCAGTTAGTGTTATAGTGTAACATATGAGAGGATCCAGTTAGTGTTATAGTGTAACATAGAGGATCCAGTTAGTGTTATAGTGTAACATATGAGAGGATCCAGTTAGTGTTATAGTGTAACATAGAGGATCCAGTTAGTGTTATAGTGTAACATATGAGAGGATCCAGTTAGTGTTATAGTGTAACATATGAGAGGATCCAGTTAGTGTTATAGTGTAACATAGAGGATCCAGTTAGTGTTATAGTGTAACATAGAGGATCCAGTTAGTGTTATAGTGTAACATAGAGGATCCAGTTAGTGTTATAGTGTAACATATGAGAGGATCCAGTTAGTGTTATAGTGTAACATATGAGAGGATCCAGTTAGTGTTATAGTGTAACATATGAGAGGATCCAGGCTCTGAATCAGCTCACAGTGGAGCAGCGCAAACAGACACACTTGGTGAGAGAGAGGGGGGAGATAGAGAGAGAGAGAGAGAGAGAGAGAGAGAGAGAGAGAGAGAGAGAGAGAGAGAGAGAGAGAGAGAGAGAGAGAGAGAGAGAGAGAGAGATTATTTTTGGACAGTTGTTGGAGGCTAAGCTTTCTCCACTTTTATTTCACAGTTTATTGTACAGTTTGCTTATTTGTTTTATGGTGACGTGCAGGGGTGTAAAAAGTACGCAGAAATTATACTTATGTGAAAGTATGGGTACCGTCTCAAAATCTTACTCAAGTAAAAGTCAGAGTATCTGGCTAACAACACACTTAAGTACATGTAAAAGTAGAACGTACTTAATTACTAAAAAGTTAAAGTAAAAAAGAAAATGTCTGACTGTCTATTCTTCTTGTAGCACCCTGAATATTCGACTATTATTCAGAAGTGCTGACTTGGCCTTTTATCTCCCCTTTGTGCACAAAGACATGTTAACCAGTTTCCCTTGATATTCTCCTGAACAATGACGCGAGTTTCTCCTTCTCTCACCGGCTGGAATATGGATTATAAACACTAACTGAACCATATTCAATTCACCCAGTTCTTCCTGTGGGGCTAGTTGGCGGTGCCAGCAGGGGGCGGCGGTGGCAGGCGGAGCGCAGGAGGGAGGCGTCGAGAAGAAGCAAGCCACCTGAACGGAAGTGGAGAGAACCAGTCTCTTCGCCGTTGAACGTGAACCTGGACGGACGTGTCGTTGTGGAGCCCCGTAGTGAAGCACACGGGTGAATGTAATTGGACTCAAGTATATTTCGGGTTATGATAGAAATATAAGCGTAGTAGCGTGTTGAATATCTAAACGGAATAACCCTAGTGATACAGCGAGTTATCCTAGAAGTAAGCGGTATATTAAAGTGGCTAATGCTAACGTTATCCCCTCCAGCGAGGTGCCCCCGGCAAGCGTTGCCGGAAGAGAACTGGTGGTTAGAGGCACCGTGCGTTGCTGCATGTTCGACTAGCAGGAAAGCCTTCTCAGACCCACAGAGTAGCTTCAGTTAAGGTAGCCACCAGATTATCACGCGCGCCAACACAGCTCGTCGACCAGCAGCTTGTCAGCACCGGCAGTCAGCAGCCTAGCACGGGAGTTCGTCTCGTCCAGCAGAGGTCGCCATCACCCAGCACGCGCCTCCAGCCCGCTACTGCCCCCCTGCCTACCACAGCTTGCTAGCTCCTGGGACGAGAGCGTTCGACGCCATCTTGGCTAAGTACACTGGCACTTTGGTGACCAAGATCCTATCGTACATTACACAGTGTGTCGCGGCCTACGGGCGAAGATAATGGTTGCTAACCACAGTGCATAGGGGTACCCCATAAACATTACATGCCGGCATTAGTTAGGACTTTTGTTTGGTAAAGTGGGCCCACCTTTTCATTTCCTTTGAGTGTGATAACGTGTATGTTCATTAATATTAATTTCCCATCCAGTTAACCCTTCCCCTCTTGGGGGTAAACGTAACGCTGCCATATAAGTAAAGCCTTAGAGAGGTATGTATGAACTGGCGCTGCACTGATGGCTGCCTTTCTGATCGCTCCGTCGAGACTGTGCTTTCTTTTGTTAATTTTGATAGTATTAGGAGTTTTATTTGCACCAACTGTTGGTGCATTATATGTGTATGACCGTCAGTCAATCATTGACATTGGATTAAGGAAAACTTACCGATTGGATTGCTCTCTGGATCGGATCGCTGAACAGCAGCAATGGCCCGCCGAGATCCTTTGTTATGGCCATGGCCAAGACCAGGAGAAGCCGCCGCGAAGACGTGGAAATAGAGCCGGGGTCCGAAACAGACTGAGGTCCAAACGACACAGAACCACATTGCCCAGCATATTGTTGGCCAATGTGCAATCGATAGGAAATAAACTGGACGACATCAGAGCACGGATCCAATTCCAGAGGGACATTCGGGATTGTAACGTCCTCTGTTTCACAGAAACTTGGCTGAGTCCAGATGTCCCGAATCACGCAATAGAACCGGCAGACCACTTCTTCGTTCTCCGCAAGGACCGGACGGCAGAAGAGTCACTAAAGAAGAAAGGAGGCGGCATTGCCTTCATGATAAACAAGGAGTGGTGCGATTTAGGCAACACAAAGGAACTGTCTAACCACTGCTCCCCAGACCTGGAGTTTATCACGATAAAATGTCGACCCTTCTTCCTCCCAAGAGAGTTAACGTCCATCATCCTCATCGGAGTGTACATTCCACCACACGCGAACACTGGGGTTGCACTTTCAAAACTTCACGACGAGGTAAACAAACTCCAGACAGCTAATGTTGACGCTGCCATTTTGGTTCTGGGTGATTTCAACAGCGCGCGTCTTAAAAAGGTGTTGCCGAATTTCTATCAGCATGTGACCTGTCCCACCAGAGGCGAGAACATATTAGACCATGTATACTCGCAATTTAAGAATGGGTACAAGTCACAGGCTCTTAGTCCATTCGGTAAAAGCGATCACGCCGCCATCTTTCTTTTGCCAAAGTACAAACAAAGTCTCAAGCGAACACCGGTGGTCTCGCGAGAGGTTAAGCGTTGGGCCGTGACGTCAGAGGAGTCACTCCAAGCTGCACTTGAATGCACAGACTGGAGTGTATTCCGTGATAACACAGCCAATATTAACGAATACACCGAAACGGTGATTAACTATGTCTGTACTCTGGTAGAAGAAACAATCCCCTCCACCAAAATTAAAATCTACCCAAATCAAAAGCCCTGGGTAGACAAATCCGTCCGTGAGGCTCTGAAAGTGCGCACATCAGCATACAACACCGGGCTGGTGACAGGCAACATGGAAGAACACAAGATGGCAAGATACAACGTCAGGAGAGCAGTAATAGAGGCAAAACGGCGTTACAGGGATAAAGTTGAACTTCAGTTTGAACAGGCTGACTCTAGAGGCATGTGGCAGGGCCTCAGAACAATGACAGACTACAAAGGCACACCCCTCAAACTGAACAGTGACATCTCCTTAGCAAATTATCTCAATTCCTTCTATGCGAGGTTTGAGGCTGTGAATAACAACACCAGCCTACAAACCACGGCAATGGGGGGGGGGGGGGGTCTGCTGATGGAGACTCAGTGTTCAGGGTAACAGAGCATGAGGTGAGACGGATCTTTAAAAAAGTGAATATCAGGAAGGCAGCAGGACCGGACGGCATCCCCGGCCGCATCCTAAAAGTCTGTGCCGACCAACTGGCCCCGGTATTCACTGACATCTTCAACCTGTCCTTGGAACAGGCTGTCATCCCCACCTGTCTGAAGAAGTCCACCATCATCCCTGTACCCAAAAAATCTACGCCCGCTTGCCTCAACGACTACCGCCCTGTAGCCCTCACCTCCATAGCCATGAAGTGCTTTGAGAAGCTAGTGAAGGGCTACATCTGTTCCTCCCTCCCCATCAACCTGGACCCTCTGCAATTTGCATATCGCCCCAACAGGTCCACGGAGGACGCCATAGCCCATGTGCTGCACACAGCAGCATCACACCTGGACAAGAGGCAGGGGAACTATGTGAGAATGCTGTTCATCGACTACAGCTCAGCATTCAATACCATAGTCCCCTCCAAACTCATAGCCAAGCTCAGGGACCTGGGCTTGAACTATGACCTCTGCCAGTGGGTCTTGGACTTCCTGACGGGCAGACCCCAGGTGGTAAGAGCCGGCAACTGCACCTCCTCATCCATCACGCTCAACATAGGGGCCCCCCAGGGCTGTGTTCTGAGCCCCCTCCTCTACTCCCTGTACACACATGACTGCGTAGCACAGCGGAACAACAACACCATCATCAAATTTGCTGATGACACAGTAGTGGTGGGCCTGATCTCTGCCAACGACGAAAGGGCCTACCTGGAAGAGGTAGAGAACCTGTCACAGTGGTGTCAGGAGAACTGCCTCTCCCTGAACGTCAGCAAAACAAAAGAGATGATTGTGGACTTCAGGAGGTCGGGGGTCAAGGACTACAGCCCCCTCAGCATCGACGGGGCACCGGTTGAGAGAGTGAACAGTTTCAAGTACCTCGGAGCCCACATATCCGAGGACTTGACATGGACCACACACATTGACAGTGTTGTGAAGAAGGCACGACAACGCCTCTACTTCCTCAGGCGCCTAAGGAAGTTCCAAGTCAGTCAGAAGATCCTTAGGAACTTCTACTCATGTACAATAGAGAGCATCCTGACCGGCAACATCACCTCCTGGTTTGGGAATAGCACTGCACAAGACCGTAGCAGACTACAAAGAGTGACACGTTCAGCCGAACGCACAATTGGAGGGGGGTGTAGTAACTTCCTAGCTTAATCTTCGTACTCTGCGCTGTGTTTAAACCTTAAAAAGCTCTTTGAAGTACTACTTAGCTACAAATGCAGATAACCATGTATGTGATGGTTTTCTGCTCGTACACCTTCAGAGAACACGGCGCGGCGGTTGAAGAAATCGAGTTCTGAGCAGTTTGAAAAGGAATCCGTGTTTAATAAAAAGGATTTCAATCAATACAAATCAAAGATTTGAAAGAACAATTGCAATAAAACCTGATGGAAGACCTCACTATGCCGAGGTTCACCAGACTTTAGGCTAAATATTCAATATCTATGGGCATGTCTCGTCTCGGCTTCTTCAGATGGTAGGTTTTCGCGGCCGTCTCTCTGCTGCGTGGTTTCCTCAGTCTGTTGTGGAGAAAAAGGGTGTGTGTTCTTTGTCGCTTCCTGGGTCTCTGTTCGGGTAGGTTCTTGTGCCTCTACTAGCACGGAGTCTGCTAATATCAAATTTAGGCTCCGCCTCTAATGTTACGGCAAGCGGGCGTTTTCCAACCTCTCCTCGAGTGTTCCTATTGGAGGACACTTACTCTCAATTCTCATTGGCTAACTCCTTATCGTGACGTTTTACATCGAATTGCGTCACGCTGTGGTTTCAAATGGTCTTTTCTTTTGATCTTAGATGGTTATCTGCTCTTTTGTTTTCAGCAGAGACAAACTGGCATCTTCCCATGGCAGTTTCTTTGTTGGACCAGATGGCCTAGGGCCCTGGGTTGTAAAATCACCCATGTTATTGACTTTCCCAGGAAGGATCAAACGAGACACTATCTCTTACTCAATAAGCGTCTGCTTGTTTCAACCCCCCTCCACAGAGATTTGAGGAAGCCTGAACCAACAGCTGCATTACTAAGTCAGAGGTGTCTCGTTTCTTGTACTTTAGGAGGGGGGGGGAGAAAAGTGTATGTATCTTACCTCTGTGTTTTCGCCATTCTGTGCTTCATGATATACAGTACAATAAACACCAGTTTGGCTGGAATTCTACTACAGTTTCCCCGGTTTGGGGATTGATAATCCCCAAGATACATGTTAGTAATTCCTCAAACAAACTGTTTACAATTACCTTAACCTTACTGTTTCCAGAATCCTTCTGACTCATTTTCCATATCTGTTAGTATCATTTGCTTTCAACACCCACATTACTCCCTCCCCCACTGACCGACTATGGACCCATCTTTTATTTACACAGTTCTCTATTCACGCACACCGTTTAACAATTTCCACTCATTTTGCAGGTTATATACAATGTTATCAGTTATATCAATTTCACTTCCGTCTAGGTCCGTCCCTTTATACAAAAAGATGATCGTACCAATTACCAGGTTTTAGACTATACTTTATGTGTTTTTTATCCAAATGTGTCTGTTTTGTGCAATTCACTCTGAAAGAAAAGACCTTACATTGCATTTACTATCTAAACATTTCTAAAAAAGGAGAGAGCTTAACTAATGAAAAATCAAAAATCAAAAATTAATATGTACACGCCCTCTCCAAGGCCTATCAGTTACACTATCCCTTCCTTTGCCTATGTATATCGTTTAGGCTTCTTGATGACTCGTTGTGGTCGAGTATCTTGTTCCGGGCTTGTGCTAAGCACTGGTTCCTCTGGCTCTTCTGGTACCTTCTCCATGTCCACAGAGGAGAAGTTATTATGTTCCAATTCATAATCCTCTCCTCTGTCTGGTTCCTGTAAAAACGCTTTGACCCTTTTAACCTCCTTCCAGTTAAGAGTACCCTCCTCCCGTTCGGATGCACTCCTTCCCCTACTTAGATGCACCTCTCCCCGTAAGGTTTAGGCAGTCCGCTACGACGGTACAACCAGCTCCTTTCTTAGGACTGCCTTGTCCGACGCCGGCCCCTCTCCCCCAACAGAGATGCAGGTCTCCACTTCCGGCGGTAAGGTCTCCTCTCATGAACGGAAGAAGCCCCCTTATTTTACTTTCAGGTGCAGTTTAAGGCTGGGTCCCTTTCCAATCTTAGGAGAGACAATCCAGATTCCTCTGAATTGACACCCCTCATCCCTCTGCTTCCCAGCATTTTCTTTTCAAAAACACTGATCACAGAAGCACAACTCGCCTACTAACCCTGTATCGGCTAGTAAGGTTACTGTGGCCTGACTGTACATTGAGCCAGGTGCATTTATGGTCTCTGCCATAACGCTCTCCCAACCGGCTGGCGACCCAGTCGATAGCGACCTCATAGTCCGTCATCAAGTCAGGACCCCAAGCAGCTGACTGTCCGTAGTACCTATCAGCCACTCAGTTTAGAAACCGACGGTCTTGTCCCCACCCCGCTTGCTCTGGGCATGGAAATATTGACCGTTTTCGCCAGCCTTGCCTGTTCATGGCAGGAGCTGTGCCCCCTACGGTGCACCGCCCTGCTCCTAGGTGTGGACTGTCGCCCACGTACCACCCCGTGCCAACATTTACCTTACATGCGACATCAGGGCCGACTAGACGGTACCACAGTGGTATGTTAATTCATACCTCGTTACGCACGAGGGCCTTCAGTTTCTCCCCAGCACTATAGATTGTGTTTAACGTGCGCCCAGACTCTTGCGAGCCCACTGCCGCCTGTTGAAGGCTAGAGGTTCGGGGTGCCTAATCCCCTCCCTAACCTTCATCTTCTACTGGTGGCCAATCGTGGCCCCCTCGGTCTGGCTCGCCATAATCATCCGGGTCTTCCCCATCGTTTGGGGTTAGCGCCGCCTTCACTTCGCCTTCGTGTAACGGTTGCGACGCCCCGGTTTTACCGTCAAGGTCTTGTGGTTCAGGTTCCCATTCTTGGTCCGTATTGGTTGCTTTTACACAATGAGTAACGTGAAACCACATAGGCGATCCTTCAACTTGTAAAGCCCTCTCGGTGGCTCGAACGACTTTGTATGGCCCTTCCCGTCTCGCGCCAAACCACTTGCGTCTAAATACTTTGACATAAACGTAGTCGCCTGGTATGATTTGAGGTGTAGTCTGCCTATTCACCTCATCCCCGGTTTCATGCTCCTGTCTACTGGAGACATGAACCAGAATACTTTTGTGTATCTTCGACATGTATTTTACGTACTCACGCATGTCGTTGTCCAGGATGTCCAAACTCGGACCTTTGCCTGTCGCGCGCAAACCTGGTACTACCATGCAGCGACCTAGCATCATTTCGTGCGGTGTCAAACGCAGACCGCGAAGTTCGCACGAACGACAAGCCATCAAAGCTAAAGGAAGAGCGTTTAGCCAATTCAAGCCTGTGTGTTGACAGATCTTTACCAATTTGTTTTTAACTCGTTTTTTGACCGTTTTCTTATTATTATTTACAAAACACATAATAGATTGGAAACATTTATTTTCGCAGATACATTCTCTACTGTTCCGCATTTTGACAATACATAATTCTCCAAATCATTTATCTATGTATTTTACAGCTTCTTACGTTAGCATCCAATCAAATCACCTTTGTCTCATTTCTTATTTGTGCTGTACTGTTTTACTAGATCAAATATCTCCAGCTCAACACAACTATCCACACCCTTAAAAGTGGAATATTCATTATTTCACTATCAATACCTTGTTTCCCGACAGCTCCTCGGTCCGGACAGCCAGCTCTAGACGAGGCCAATCACCAACCAAACCTATGTGCATGGTCAACAAACCACAGTCTCTTTAAACACTCATCACACACACTCCGCCAGCTTTCAACAAGCCGGTGCAGAGCCTCCCATAAGTCAATCATCAAATTCACATGTCTGCACCCTACATGAACACTATCTGGCCAATTTGCGACCAGAAACCTACAGAGCTTTCTATAGACAGAGAAATATGTTTACCCAACACTTAACATAACCCAACATGTGACACAACCCCCCAGATTCTACATCTGGACTCTTAATGAGCGGAAAACAAACCATGAACCAGCTCCCGTCCATTCTCAGTTTCCAGCTCATTATATCAGACTTCCTACCAGTCTCGCTGTGTCACCACCACCTGCTATCCCTGACCAGCGAGAGATCCCTCCCAGCCAGCCAGTTCCTAAAAAATATTGTCAAACAAAAACAAAGAAAATTGTAAACAAACAAAAAAATTGTGAGTGCCTAAATGCTACACACTCATCCAACAGAATTAACTATCATCTAGAGGCATAAATACCCCTGCAACAAAATTAAATAGTCCTTTGTTTCCAACTCTGTCTAACATTAAATGTTCCATTGTTCCTGTCTAAAACCATTAATTTTGTTAGTTTGATTAGCTCATGCAATATTCAGTTACGTCATCCCTCTATAGCCCCAACTTACCCTGGTTAGTCTTCCAAACCATTTTAGTAACTCGCACCGCTTTGACCCTTTTAACCTCCTTCCAGTTAAGAGTACCCTCCTCCCGTTCGGATGCACTCCTTGCCCTACTTAGATGCACCTCTCCCCTCCAGGATCAGGAGATACCACGTGTGGGGAAACCGGCTTTTTCAGGGCCGCATTGCCACCTACACTGGACCCCCTCTCACCCAACCAAGGATACAGGCCTCCACTTCCAGGCTAAGGTCTCCTCACATGAACAGAAGAAGTCCCCTTATCTTACTTTCAGGTGCAGTTTAAGGCTGGGTCCCTTTCCAATCTTAGGAGAGACAATTCAGATTCCTCTGAATTGACACCCCTCATCCCTCTGCTTCCCAGCATTTTCTTTTCAAAAACACTGATCACAGAAGCACAGCTCGCCTACTAACCCTGTATCGGCTAGTAAGGTTACCGTGGCCTGACTGTACATTGAGCCAAGTGCATTTATGCCCATACTGTCCAGTCACTCACGGTCCCCGTCCCGCTATCTGTGACTATAAGCAGGGGTCATAACGCTCTCCTGACCGGCTGGCGACCCAGTCGATAGCGACCTCATAGTCCGTCATCAAGTCAGGACCCCAAGCAGCTGACTGTCCGTAGTACCTATCAGCCACTCAGTTTAGAAACCGACGGTCTTGTCCCCACCCCGCTTGCTCTGGGCATGGAAATATTGACCGTTTTCGCCAGCCTTGCCTGTTCATGGCAGGAGCTGTGCCCCCTACGGTGCACCGCCCTGCTCCTAGGTGTGGACTGTCGCCCACGTACCACCCAGTGCCCACACCAACTTACGTGCGACGTTTCCTGGGCCGACTAGGCGGTACCACAGTGGTATGTTATTTCATACCTCGTTACGCACGAGGGCCTTCAGTTTCTCCCCAGCACTATAGATTTGTGTTTAACGTGCGCCCAGACTCTTGCGAGCCCACTGCCGCCTGTTGAAGGCTAGAGGTTCGGGGTGCCTAATCCCCTCCCTAACCTTCATTACCATCATTGCATACGCAGGCGCAACCGAGCGGTGTGGGTCCCCAGACGCAGAACCAGCCGCGCCGAGAGTCTTGAACACGTACGTCACACACACCCTGATAACATTCACACAAACTACTATAACCGCAAACATCACCACAGCACACAGCAAATACTTAGCAATTGTCCATCCTATGTAACCTAACCAACTTAATAAGTCCCAAACTCAACCTACCACTTCTGAAACCTTACAGTAAACGGCAATAAACAACATACCTAGCACTACACCGCGTTTGAAACCCATAAAAAACTCTATATACAGGCCCTAACCTAGGAGAGAAAGAGAAGCGTTTCGGGGGGGGGGGCCGAGGGGGGGGGAAGTACATGGAAGAGAGGCGGTGTTGAAATGAGGGGAGCGAGCGAGATGGGGGGGGTAAGAGAGAGAGAGAGGGAGAGGGAAAGAGGGGGGAGGTGAGAGGGAGAGGGGCGAAAGGGAGAGGGAGGGTGAGAGAAGGAAAGAAAGAGAGGGGGGGGGTGAAAGAGAAAGAGAGAGAGAGGGAGGGGAGGGAAAGAGGGGGGGAGGCGAAAAGGGAGAGGGAGGGTGAGAGAAGGAAAGAAAGAGAGGGGGTGAAAGAGGAAGAGAGAGAGAGGGAGAGGAGGCGAGAGAGAGAGAGAGAGAGAAAGAGAAAGAGAGAGAGAGGGGGAGAGAGAGGGGGAGAGAGAGGGGGAGAGAGAGAGAGAGAGAGAGAGAGAGAGAGAGAGAGAGAGAGAGAGAAAGAGAAAGAGAGAGGGAGGGAGGAAAGAGAAAGAGAGAGAGAGAGAGAGAGAGAAAGAGAAAGGGAGAGAGAGAGAGAGAGAAAGAGAGAGAGAGCGACAAGAGAGAGAGAGAGAGAGAGAGAGAGAGAGAGAGAGAGAGAGAGAGAGGAGAGAGAGAGAGAGAGAAAGAGGAAGAGAGAGAGAGAGAAGAGAAGAGAGAGAGAGAGAAGAGAGAAGAGAGGGGGAGAGAGAGAAGAAGAGAGGGGGAGAGAGAGTGTACAATGAAAACGTTCTGTGAGCAGAATCCAAACATATTCATCCTGTACACTTCTGCCCCCTACTGCATTCCCAATAAACTCCACCTTCCCCTTAACAATGGACGCTCGCCACCCCTACCAAGATGGACGCTCGGTACCCTCCCAAAATGGACGCTCGGCGCCCCTTCTAAGATGGACGCTCGGCGCCCCTTCTAAGATGGACGCCCCCTCGCGAGACATACCGAGAGTCCCGTCATGCCATGACGTCAGCACAGTTAGCTTAGCATGTTAGCTTAGCATATTAGCTCCGTTAGCTTCAACCTAGCGCGCGCTTACGACGTCACATCCGGCGACCGCTTTAGCCGTTTAGCGCAGCTAGGTAGCATTAGCTTAGCTTCCCCCATGATCCCATAAAAACGTTCCCAACGACCCGTTCCGCCGCGCGGGCCGTCCCTTCGCAACGTTAATATAACACCACATACCCCACAACAGAATCCTATTTCCCTCAAAACGCCAGTGTAGTGATCTAATTAGAAATATAAAAACATAACATCGTAGCACTAGTTTGACCCCTCCGTCGTCATTTCCGGCGAGCTTAGAACGACTTCCGGGTCCCCGTCTAGATTATCCCAACCACATTAAACATTACACATCTATTTTATCCGCCACGAATATGAAAACTTTTAAGTGCCTTACATATCCCCGTAATCTCAAGACACTATCGATCGACCTTATACATTTGAATTACGTCTACTTTTCCCCCCGTTCGCTCCGGTGCCTCAGAGGCTAACACAACAGCTAACTTTGATACGTACGAGCTTTGACGAGAACGCGCTTCCCCTCCACGCATAGTTGAGTGGCGCAGTGGATATCGCGTGCACCAGGTTCAACACTAAAAACCGTTCTCCGTCATATTTTAAGTGCCAATTTACAGATTTAATCCCTATACATCACACATGTTAAACCTAACCATAACGCTTTTCACTCATACACAAACATCATACACTAGTAATTGTTTAACCATAGCTTGCAACATACGAGTCCACCTTAAGTATTATTCTAATGTTACAGCCTATCGTTGTTTAAATTTAACCCGTCCGGCGGTGCCCAGGGTAAAACTAGACTCTATTCATGCTTCATTTCTACTGTAGAAAATACTACGCAAAATGTGCTTAAGCCAATACTATAAGGCGTACTATGCACACGTTCCCCTTGCTTAACCCTGAGCACAAACCTAGACATTGTTCCTAAATACTTCCATACCTATTCTTATGTTCCGACCACGGGCAGCGTCTCGTTCACTTATGCTAAAATTTCTACTGTAGAAAATACTACGCAAATTCGTGCTTAACTCCCTTACTGTAAGGAATACGACAGCACAGCGTGGTTAAAAATCCTGCTCACAGGACCCATAATCACACACAGCCTTGAGTCGCTACCCCTTGGTCAGAACATTTCATTTAATATCTAATTACAGTCATACTTTTAGCAACCCCCCCGTTGGTTCGAATTGAACACCCGTACACTCCATAACACTCACCTTTGGTAACTCTCCGAGCTACGCGAAGACGATCTGTTGTTGTTGTTGTTCGAGGTGAAGAAAGAGGCAAAAAAAAAATTCTCTTTTGTTCTCGTTCAAAACGGACGTTTCTATTCAAGGGTCACAGCACCAAAATTGTAGTAACTTCCTAGCTTAATCTTCGTACTCTGCGCTGTGTTTAAACCTTAAAAAGCTCTTTGAAGTACTACTTAGCTACAAATGCAGATAACCATGTATGTGATGGTTTTCTGCTCGTACACCTTCAGAGAACACGGCGCGGCGGTTGAAGAAATCGAGTTCTGAGCAGTTTGAAAAGGAATCCGTGTTTAATAAAAAGGATTTCAATCAATACAAATCAAAGATTTGAAAGAACAATTGCAATAAAACCTGATGGAAGACCTCACTATGCCGAGGTTCACCAGACTTTAGGCTAAATATTCAATATCTATGGGCATGTCTCGTCTCGGCTTCTTCAGATGGTAGGTTTTCGCGGCCGTCTCTCTGCTGCGTGGTTTCCTCAGTCTGTTGTGGAGAAAAAGGGTGTGTGTTCTTTGTCGCTTCCTGGGTCTCTGTTCGGGTAGGTTCTTGTGCCTCTACTAGCACGGAGTCTGCTAATATCAAATTTAGGCTCCGCCTCTAATGTTACGGCAAGCGGGCGTTTTCCAACCTCTCCTCGAGTGTTCCTATTGGAGGACACTTACTCTCAATTCTCATTGGCTAACTCCTTATCGTGACGTTTTACATCGAATTGCGTCACGCTGTGGTTTCAAATGGTCTTTTCTTTTGATCTTAGATGGTTATCTGCTCTTTTGTTTTCAGCAGAGACAAACTGGCATCTTCCCATGGCAGTTTCTTTGTTGGACCAGATGGCCTAGGGCCCTGGGTTGTAAAATCACCCATGTTATTGACTTTCCCAGGAAGGATCAAACGAGACACTATCTCTTACTCAATAAGCGTCTGCTTGTTTCAACCCCCCTCCACAGAGATTTGAGGAAGCCTGAACCAACAGCTGCATTACTAAGTCAGAGGTGTCTCGTTTCTTGTACTTTAGGAGGGGGGGGGAGAAAAGTGTATGTATCTTACCTCTGTGTTTTCGCCATTCTGTGCTTCATGATATACAGTACAATAAACACCAGTTTGGCTGGAATTCTACTACAGGGGCTTCCCACCCTCCAGAACATTTACAACAAGCGGTGCAAGGGGAAGGCTAAGAGAATTATTAAGGACTCGAGCCACCCGAACAACTGCCTCTTTGAACTGCTGCGGTCAGGCAAGCGATACCGGAGTCTTAAGGCGAGCACAGAAAGACTCAGAAGAAGCTTCTATCCCCAGGCCATCAGGCTGCTAAACGAACAATAATCACTATGCAACAACCATCAAATGCACACAGCACACACACCCACACGCACACACTCACTCAAACAAACAACACACTGCAGCACCCACTCTCCACACTTTAGATCACACAAACACACTTACACTTTATATTTATTGATAAAGGATTTGCACTACAACTCGTACACCTACTGTGAATTGTACCTAAATTGCACCTCGTCCCATTTCTCCATTTCTGCCTTGCACTATATAGTATTGTATATTAGTACACTGCACAGTATTGTATATTGTATGGTAACTACGTCTATTCTGCATCGAACATTGTACATATGTCTAAACTGAACACTGTGACCTCATTTTTTTTACTTCTAATTTTACTATGTTATTTTATTTCATACTTATCTTGTCTTGCACAGTCTCTGGAGCGCAACAGTAAGAAGCATTTTGTATAAAAGTATTCTGTACTTCTGTATGACAACTATTAAAGAAACTTGAAACTTGAACTATTATTATTGGTGCTAGCCCAGACGTGGGTAATGAGCCGGTTACATTGGAGTCTCCAATATCTGGGTCTATTAACTTTGAGTCTGCAATACCTGAGTCTATACTGTGTGGCAGTGTGGGTGTACAATATAAGTGTCTGCAAGGTATATTGAATTACAACTTGAGTAATAGTAGAACTACCTTCCATTTGACCCATTGCTATTAAATATTTGTAGCTGACCAGTCCTTTGGTGCGAGTAACGTTAATACACTTAACCCTTTCCTACCCAACTTCCCCTTTCAGCTATTAAGGTCTCTAATGTCACCGAGGGAGGGTACTGCTTGCGGGAGGAACGAATCTACTTATTTACATATCAGTCACTAGGTGTGGGAGGGTTAACGGAGGTATTGGGGGAAGTGAGAGCAAGTTGGGGAGTACTGCTGACCGCCCCGGAAAGGCGAGGAAGACCAGAGTACCAGACAAGGTTGGTAAATCCCGGGCCCCATCCACTCCCACTGCCGGCCTCCAGTTTGACGCTCCAGGCCCAAAGACGAGGGTGCAGTCAGACGGAGCTCTACTGTGTCCCGCTACCCAGTGACTGTGCACACCCGTTCCCACGAAGCAGGGATAATCCACCCTGCTACATTCTGATAGCAGGTGTTTCATCAAAGACCCCCGCTTTCTAGTCTTGCACAAGGACCAATCAGCATGGGGTATGGGTGGGTTTATTTTCCATTGATGGGGATTTGATTTGCTGTTTTTAAATAAAGTGCGGCCTCAGGATTAATAACGTTAACGTTAGTTTGGCCAGAGAAACAAATATACTAATTAAAATCATTGGACGTGCGAGATTTGTACTTTGTACTTTGTAGGACCTGCATTTTAAATGTAAGGAGTAAAAAGTTAAAAAAAAGAAAGAAAAAATGAAATGTAATTGAGTAAAAGTGCAAGTATACAAACCTAATAATACTCTAGTAAAGTACAAATCCCCAAAAACAGTAGTTAAGTATTGTAACAAAGTACGGTTACTCAAGTACTTTACACCCCTGGTGACGTGTTATGGAGACAAAGCTATCTCCCCCTTTGTTTGATCTTGTTTGTGTCCGTGTTTATTCGGCGACTCAAATAAAGAGTATTCTTCTGTTTTGGAAATCCACACCTGCAGGCTGTCTCCTCTGTTCTGCACTGTCTGCACCTGGGTCCAACACGTTAACCTCTCCTCTGTTCTGCACCGCACCTGGGTCCAACACGTTAACCGACTCCTAGCAGGAGAAAGGTTTCTTTTCTATCTTTAGAGTGTAGCTTGCCAGCTCCAAGACTTGTTGTTGTTATTGATCGTATAGACAGATATTTGAGTCCTGTGAGTCAGACCATCAAATCAAAACACACTAGTGTTATGTTGAGACTAACGGCACCACATGCTTTTTTTGTTCATGTGGCATCACTGAACATCAAGGATGTGTGTTTGTGTGTGTGCGTGTGCGTGTGTGTGTGTGTTTGTGCATGTTTGTTTACTTGCATGTAGCACAGGATCTGTAACCGATAGGGCGGCAGAGCGGTGCGTCCATAGTGTCCCTGGCCAGTCATATCAGGGACATGATTAAATCAACAGCTTTATCTGCCTGTTTCAACTGATGATTTCCTCTTCCGATTTCCACTCTCGTGAGCCGAATCCGTTTACCCCCAGTTTGAACACAAATAGCAGGCCTTGCCTGGTAGAGTGGGGTTATGTCTGTACACAGCGACTCTGGACATTTGTACACATTAGTTGCATATGCACAAGGCATCTCCTGCTGTGTGTGTAGCTCTATTTTCATGCATGATCAGAGGAAATGTATTAGGGCACCTGCTGTAGGAGAGGGAGGGAGTGTGTACAGAGGGAGGGAGAGATGGAGGGAGAGAGAGGGAGGGAGAGAGAGGGAGGGAGAGAGAGATGGAGGGAGAGAGAGGGGGAGGGAGGCAGAAAGAGGGAGAGAGAGAGGGTGAGGGAGGCAGAAAGGGAGAGAGAGGGGGGCTGAAAGCGGGAGAGATAGAGGCAGAAAGAGGGGGAGAGAGAGATGGAGGGATGCAGTAAGAGGGAGAGATAGATGGAGGGAGGCAGTAAGAGGGAGAGAGAGATGGAGGGAGGCAGAAAGAGGGAGAGAGAGAGGGAGGCATAAAAAGGGAGAGAGAGAGGCAGAAAGAGGGAGAGAGAGATGGAGGGAGGCAGTAAGAAGGAGAGAGAGATGGAGGGAGGCAGAAAGAGGGCGAGAGATATGGATGGAGGCAGTAAGAGGGAGAGAGAGATGGAGAGAGGCAGTAAGAGGGAGAGAGGGGGAGGGAGGCAGAAAGAGGGGGAAACAGAGAAGGGGAGGGAGGCATAAAGAGGGAGGGAGAGAGAGAGGCAGAAAGAGGGAGGGAGGCAGAAAGAGGGAGCGGTAAAGAGGGAGAGAGAGAGATAGAGAGAGAGGGAAGCAGAAAGAGGGAGAGAGGGAGCGGTAAAGAGGGAAGGATGGAGGGATAGATGAAGAGATGAGGAGGTGGGATGAAGGGAGGGAGAGAGGTGGGTTGACAGCCGGTTGGTAGCAGGAGGTGTTAGTGAGCTCGGAGAAGCAATCAGCATGACATCTTCCGCACCCGGTTAGGAGGAGAGAGAGATGGAAGGGGTGGGAGAGAGAGAGAGAGAGAGAGAGAGAGAGAGAGAGAGAGAGAGAGAGAGAGAGAGAGAGAGAGAGAGAGAGAGAGAGGCAAGGGGTGGGGTGATAGAACTCAGCAAAGTCAGAATAGGCAGGATGCAAAGGCAAACAAATGTAATGTGTCCTTTTAAAAGCCCTACAATGAGAATTCTCAACAACAATATATATCATGTCAAAAAGCAAGTGAGACCATTGCCGAAAAACAATTGGTAGCCTAATTTTCACGACAAGACGTTTATCATTAACCCTGTTGCTTCCAGCTGCAAAGGACATTTTGTTATTTCCACCAGCTGGCAACCTTCCCAGTGGTATTTGTTTTGAAGAAGCACTGCAAGAGTAAACAGCTCCTTCTAATTGTGACCGTGGAGTTAATTTAGTTGATAAAGCAAGCTTTCTTTTCTAGGTACCGTAATGCCATGCAGCAGAACCACTGTGGATCTGACCCAGTTACACACAATATCAATACAAAGCAGAGGCTACCAAGGGCCTTTTCTTTCATTATCATCGGTCCCATCATGTTTCTGTGGTACCTACCAAAGGATGGACATTGTATTTACAATAATAATAATAATAATAATAATAATAATAATAATAATAATATTAATAATAATAATAATAATAATAATAATAATAATAATAATAATAATAATAATAATAATAATAATAATAATAATAATAATAATAATAATAATAATAATAGACAACTAGAGGACAGAGAAACGGACAGAGAGACAACTAGAGGACAGAGAGACTAGAGGACAGAGAGACTAGAGGACAGAGAGACTAGAGGACAGAGAAACGGACAGAGAGACAACTAGAGGACAGAGAGACTAGAGGACAGAGAGACTAGAGGACAGAGAGACTAGAGGACAGAGAGACGACTAGAGGACAGAGAGACGACTAGAGGACAGAGAGACGACTAGAGGACAGAGAGACTAGAGGACAGAGAGACAACTAGAGGACAGAGAGACTAGAGGACAGAGAGACTAGAGGACAGAGAGACAACTAGAGGACAGAGAGACTAGAGGACAGAGAGACTAGAGGACAGAGAGACTAGAGGACACAGAGACTAGAGGACAGAGAGACTAGAGGACAGAGAGACGACTAGAGGACAGAGAGACTAGAGGACAGAGAGACGAGTAGAGGACAGAGAGACTAGAGGACAGAGAGACTAGAGGACAGAGAGACGACTAGAGGACAGAGAGACTAGAGGATAGAGAGACTAGAGGACAGAGAGACTAGAGGACAGAGAGACTAGAGGACAGAGAGACTAGAGGACAGAGAGACTAGAGGACAGAGAGACGACTAGAGGACAGAGAGACTAGAGGACAGAGAGACGAGTAGAGGACAGAGAGACTAGAGGACAGAGAGACTAGAGGACAGAGAGGACAGAGAGACTAGAGGACAGAGAGACGACTAGAGGACAGAGAGACTAGAGGACAGAGAGACGACTAGAGGACAGAGAGACGACTAGAGGACAGAGAGACTAGAGGACAGAGAGACTAGAGGACAGAGAGACGACTAGAGGACAGAGAGACGACTAGAGGACAGAGAGACTAGAGGACAGAGAGACTAGAGGACAGAGAGACTAGAGGACAGAGAGACTAGAGGACAGAGAGACTAGAGGACAGAGAGACTAGAGGACAGAGAGACTAGAGGACAGAGAGACGACTAGAGGACAGAGAGACTAGAGGACAGAGAGACTAGAGGACAGAGAGACTAGAGGACAGAGAGACGACTAGAGGACAGAGAGACTAGAGGACAGAGAGACTAGAGGATGTGGCAGAGAAGCCCGGAGAGAGGTCCAGGGGGGGGGGGGGGGGGGGGCTCCAGAGGGAGAGGTCCAGAGGGGGGGGGCTCCAGAGGGAGAGAGGTCCAGAGGGGGGGGGGGGCTCCAGAGGGAGAGAGGTCCAGAGGGGGGGGGCTCCAGAAGGAGGGAGGTCCAGAGGGGGGGGGGGGGCTCCAGAGGGAGAGAGGTCCAGAGGGGGGGGGGGGGGGCTCCAGAGGGAGAGAGGTCCAGAGGGGGGGAGGGCGCCACGCTGAAGGCTCTGTCCTGAAATGTTCGTAGGCAGGTGTGGCGGATGGAGAGCAATGGTATATTGATGTATAAATCTTACTAGTGGTGCCTTTAAGACAAGATAAGATCTTTATTGTCCCTGAGGGGGAATTGTGTTGTGTGCACTTGTGCATAATTGTGTTTACAGTGCACCGTTGTCGAAAGCTGTTAATCAAAACATTACTTTTTACTGAGAACCGAAGTACTAAATCAATGCAACATCATTGTTAACAAGCTGCACAAAGAGGGGCAAAAGTAGGAGTGGGAGGGAGGGAGTAGGAGGTATAGAGAGGGAGGAGGAGGTATAGAGAGGTGAGGAGTAGGAGAGAGAGAGGAGGAGGTATAGAGAGGTGAGGAGTAGGAGAGAGAGGGAGGAGGAGGTATAGAGAGGTGAGGAGGAGGAGGTATAGAGAGGTGAGGAGTAGGAGAGAGAGAGGAGGAGGAGGAATAGAGAGGTGAGGAGTAGGAGAGAGAGAGAGAGAGAGAGAGAGAGAGAGAGGAGGAGGAGGAGGTATAGAGAAGTGAGGAGTAGGAGAGAGAGGGAGGGAGGAGGAGATATAGAGAGGTGAGGAGTAGGAGAGAGAGGGAGGAGGAGGTATAGAGAAGTGAGGAGTAGGAGAGAGAGGGAGGGAGGAGGAGGTATAGAGAGGTGAGGAGTAGAAGAGAGAGAGGAGGAGGTATAGAGAGGTGAGGAGTAGGAGAGAGAGGGAGGAAGAGGTATAGAGAAGTGAGGAGTAGGAGAGAGAGGGAGGGAGGAGGAGGTATAGAGAGGTGAGGAGTAGGAGAGAGCGAGGAGGAGGTATAGAGAGGTGAGGAGTAGGAGAGGGAGGGAGGGAGGAGGAGGAGAGGGAGGGAGGGAGGAGGAGAGGGAGGGAGGAGGAGAGATAGCACGTGGCAGGGTAGGATAGGTAGCCTAGTGGGAGATATCTCACCCCCAGAGGAGGTGTAAGGAGGAGGTGTTGATGAAATCACACAATCCAACAGAGAAAGGGCAAAACCTACTCTCTATGTGTGTGTGTGTGTGTGTGTGTGTGTGTGTGTGTGTGTGTGTGTGTGTGTGTGTGTGTGTGTGTGTGTGTGTGTGTGTGTGTGTGTGTGTGTGTGTGTGTGTGCGTGCGTGCGTGCGTGCGTGCGTGCGTGCGTGCGTGCGCGCGTGCGTGCGTGCGTGCCAAGTGAGCATTATCCTTTATGGATCATGACGGTTTAAAGGTCACAGCCTTTCTTTTGTGCATGCACACACACATACACACACACACACACACAAAAGCAGACTTCATAACTGGCTACGCCCACAGCAGAGACCTTCAACTCCCGGCTGTCACATAGAGTTGGATAACTCCCACTCCTCCATCTCACTCTATGTGGCTCAGGGATATTTTGCACTTCCTTAACACATTGATGGCCATTGGGGCCCGTCTAATATAATGGTAGAGGGCCAGCAAATGTAAACAAACGTGGGGCTTTTTGTAGAGCTAAATCTATACTTTATAGTATTGCTATCTGTCCATTCTCATTGTCAATTGAGTCCATAAACCGTCCCTTCAAAATGGCTTAAAGAAAAAAAAATCATCAATAAGTTCTCATTTTATAGCGCCGTGAATATAAGCTTTATACCGGATTTGGTCTAGTATATTTTCTGGAAGGCTAGTTATAGGGCTAATAGCTGCTAACGTTATATCCAATGGCATTTCCGTTTTACAGATGCTACAGAAATAACTCAAACTGCATATGATCGACACGATCCCAAAGCATGTATGCATGAAAGGGGGGGGCGGGGGACGTCGTTTATTATTATTGATTACCAATAACCGTGTTCGTCTAACTAGCCACATAGGCCGAACGCCTGGATGGCTATAAAAAAAATGCCAGATCGGGCTGTAATTTACGTGAAAAAGATCTTACCGTAGTCCGGGCTGATCCCCCCGAGCATTTCCCCGTTATCGATCACCATCTGGTAGATCGATATGTCCATTGGCTGATGATAAATCCCCTTATTGCATGGTGAAATCTGCGATCTGAAACGTAATCCAAGCTACATGATGCACATCCAGAATCCTGCTACTGAAATCTCCATTGAAAGAAAAAAATAAGACTGATCCGTTCAGCCACAGGGCACACTGCAGTAGCGCGATAGCGCCCCTAAGATGATCTGACCGGTATTGCACCTTGTCGAATTCATAGAGTAGGGAAAATCTGCAGTGCCGCTCGGCGACCTTGAATAGGTTATTAAAATGGAATAAAAGCAATAACAACTTCCCACGGATATATCCGTGCCTCTGTCCACAACGCATGGACTCGAAACACAGAGATCTCCGTGCCCGGGCGCCAATGTGTTAAGATAATAAGGTGTGTCATAAGGGGTTCTACAGCTAGATTTTATAAAACATGAGGTTGTTTCTTTACTTATGTTGGGGAACAAGGTTCAATCGACACCCCATAAATAATGCTAACTTCTAGCCTAGCATTGTCTAGTCGGTTGACCTGTCTATATGTGCAGGTGTAACCCGATGTTTACCTTCTCCCTTAAAAAAAAAATTCCATTCCTCTCTTTCTGCTGAACAGTCCTTGTCCTGAGTGTACATATCTGTTCAATTTGTTACGGATTAGTGTTGGCGGAGGACCCAAACGCAGAACAGGATGAGGAGAAGGCAATAGGAAACAGCGAGACACGGAGCCAGGGGTGAAGTCAAAAGTATAATGCTTTTCTTCAGCACAAAATAAAGGCACAGCAAAGGCCGGCAAAGGGCAAACTACAAAACAAGGAATAATCTCATAAATGAGAGCAAGTCCCAAAAGTACAACAAAAATCACTGCAAGGCAGGCAAGGAAAAAATAGAACAACTGACTACAAATAAAACCCTAACAAACGAGACGAACTTTACACGAAAACAAGGAATGGTGGAACAAACAAATAAACACTAGGAAACGTACTATAGGATCACAGGAGAACAGAACAAGAACAAGGATGTGGAACAGCAAACAAGCGTGGACACCAAACACAAGCAGCAAACACTAGTAGGGATCTCCAACAATGAACCGACCATGGGAGGTTGGCAGACGAGACAGATATACACACACTAATTGACACATGAGGGTGATTACAGTCTTCTGTCCGTGGTCTGTCAACGTGGTTTCATTGCTGGGTTAAGTACTTCTATTCTATTCACATAATATGCTTACTTCATATATCTACTCTATTCACACATATGCTTACCACTTGTATCTATTGCTATGTCCGCCCACTACAATCACGCGAGCTGTCTAACGCCTGTCCCGTCTCCCTGTCTCCCTGTGAGTTGCTGTCCCGGAGTGTTGACCGGAGTGTCGGACGTCTCCCGATGAAGGCCGGGAGGATGCGACCCTCTCTGCGTGCCCTCCTGTCTCCCTGTCTCCGGCGGTCTCGTAGTGGTGACCGGAGTGCTGGACGTCCCGCGATGATGTCGGGGAGGTTGCGACCCTCTTTGCGTCGCCCCTGTGCCTCAAATAGATTCGCTATCAGCTCTATCTTTAATCTCTCAAAATGTTCAGTTGCTATCGCTATCAGCTCTATCTTTAATTTTTCTAAATTTTCAGTTGCTATTGCATGCACTCATCTGTGTTTCACTACACACATGAGTGCATGCTTACCAACTGTTAGTCTGCAACACTACTATCACCGACATCTAAGAAGGGAGATCCCCCCTTGAATGGCCCTTTTAAGGTTTCTCTCCTCCACACTGCCTGTGGAGCATTTTTTCCCTATTGTTAGGTTTTAGTGAGTTTTTCCTTACCTTCGCGTGGGGTATGTCTGGGAGTGCTTGCATTCTATTATTTATTTGCATTTATTTTAAATTTGTTGGACCTTATGGTGTTCTTGTTTTGTTCTTGACTTATTGTTATGTTTCTTCTTGACTTGTTTAAAGAAGACGTGTCCGGCCCATGGGGACATTAACGTGTGTTGTCGGGCCTTACAAATAAATTTGATTTGATTTTGATTTGATTGGGAACGAGACGCACCTGGGAGCAAAACAGAACTAACACACAGGGGTACAGGGCAAAAGATAACACAAGGCCAAACACACTGGGGAATACACTAAAGACAGAAATAAACATCTAACAAAAGCACGGGAGCACACAGGGTAACATGACAGAAAGCAGGAACAGGTTAGTGAGAATGACAGAGAACAAATGAATAAACATTGACAGGCACAAATGCATGCAGGGCAGAACCAACTGCAGTAGGCCACAGGATGGCCGTAGAGCACAGTTTATAAGTCCATGGACAGGTGGGGGCTGTTGAGGAGGACAGAAAGGAGGGGAGGGTCCTAGGACAGGTGGACCATTACACAATTGACTGTATGTCCGAAACAATATCTATATATTTATTTTGTGGTGTACTCACTGTAGTCTATATTCAACAGACCTATACTTTGACTACTTATACGTAGCTTTGTGCAATATGTATATTGTTTACATTCAACAGACCTATATTTTGACTACTTATACGTAGCTTTGTGCAATATGTATATTGTTTACATTCAACAGACCTATATTTTGACTACTTATATGTAGATATGTGCAATACGTCTGGCATATACAGTATGTGTACAGTTTGACCTTATGCTCATTTCATATTGCAATAAAAACTCCAATAAACAAAGTAAAAACAAAAACAAAAAATAGTTGGATAACTCGACGACGCCTGCAGCTTTATCTCTTGAATATCATGCTGTATCTTTCCGTAGTCCATTCAATCTCACCGTTGTTATTCTCTATCGCCCTACTCCCTCTGATACTTTCCAGGCGAGGTGGGCCTGCTTTTAGGCTCCTTCCCAGAAGATGGCACCCCCCTGGTGCTAATGGGTGATTTTAGGCTGCCTGACTCTTCCCACTCTGCCACAGTGGTCGCTCCTAACAATCCTTCCACCTGACGCTTGAAACCAACCAGGTGCGGGCGCAAGCTATGCAAGACTTCAGACTATGGATGGACCCAGGGTGTTTTTCCAGCCATACCAAATTTTTTGGAAATATACTTTTGGATATTGCAACTACTACAGAAAAACGTGAGTACTTCAAGTTCATGTTCAACTCAAGTTCAGACCTATGTTACTCTATTTCATTAGCACTAAAAGTTTAATTTCTTTATTGTATCAGAAACTTCAGAATGTTATCTTTCAAAAGAGACTCATGCATGGTGCTATAAGTATAAAGTATAGTAGTCCTCAAGTTCATGTTTAAAACGTTTCTGTACGCAAATTAAGAGGTTAACAACCCCCCTTCAATTATTTCTGAATGTTGTGTTCAGCTCTATGCTGATGACAGTAATATACACATCCAAATCCACCCTATTACACATTGAATCAGCTCTGCAATCTACAACATTGGCTAGCTGCTAATAAATTACTACTCAATAAAAGCAAATCATATACAATGATCTTCAGTACTCGCCAGTGCATCAAATCAAAAGCTGAATCTCATTCATGTGCTATTCATAGCTTTGATGGCACACCTCTGCAAATAGTTGAAACACTAAATCCGTGGGTGTTTGGTTGGACTCCGAATCATCATTCAAGTGTCACATAAATAATATTGTGAGGAAGATTTATCTTAGTGTGTGTTACAAAGGATCAGATTAAACCGAATATATATATTTATTTATTGATATATATTGCATAGTATTTGTATATCGTTTGATATCCCTTGTATATTCCTTGTACATATACACGGAATATCCCTTTAGTCCAGCCCATAATAGTTCATTCTCCTATTGGACAGCGGTCCACCGGCGCCAGGGACCGGCCCCCGGAGCCAAGTTCAAAGTCACCGACACGACATGTCTGTACTTGCCCCGGCCCTGCCCAGGGATACGGCGACAGAAAGGAGAGTGGCACTATTTGTGCACCGTGCGTATAAATACGGCGCAGGTGAATGTAGAAGCCCCTTAGCCCCTTACCTCCGTACCCTTCGTCCTTTTAGTATGTTACCCACTAAGTGAAGCCTCACCCACGATACAACGTGCGGTGAAGTATGGCCTGTTTGGCCTCAGAATAGAGCATCGAGACCGCGTGCGAATTAGTAACTGAATTGTCAGAGTTTGGCGCTATACCGTCGAGTGCGACATATTTCTATTGAGTCTTTAATAGTCTATTTGTGTATAGTGTATCGTGCGGTTAGAATTCTATAGTGACCAGCATCTCCAACGCTTTCTCGTATTAGCTAGAGTTCTTATCCAGGCTGGGCCGACCGCATGGCGCTTTCACCCGAGGAGACCTAGGCGAGAACCGTATGGACATGTACACTGGATTAATCTACCCGACGACTACATAGCCTTTGCGGCTGGAATATATTTGCTTTGGTCCTATGATTTATGGAGCGGATAATCGCCGACGCCTGCACGTGTTGGATTTACCCCGAGAGGAGTCAAGTCGAGTCGGCGCTCAGAGAGCCTGAGGCCGCCTAGCTTTCTTCACTGTAGAGCTACAGTCTACAAGAGAACCAAGCTGTATTCGTCTGTGGATCAAGAGACTACTGCACCGGCTTCTGTACCTGAAGTCTCCCTAGTCATCGTTGACCAGACGTCCTACTACCGACAGATCTTCTACCCCCTTGCTGGCTTACAACCAGTGGGAACCCCTTCCAGTAACTCCCGCTATTACTAGTGTACCATAGATATAATTCCCTAAGATTCAGGTTGTATAATTACCTCCTGCGTAACCAGAGAATGGACATTCGTTATTGATTTGCCTACGCATACTCCTTTGCCTTACAAGTGCATTCAAAGAATAATGTAAAGTATCCTATGTACCTTTTGCTCCATTAAATACTTGATTAATACCTTTGACTGGAACCGATTTCATTGTGGGAAGTGTTCATCATATTCATATATCGTGTACTGTATGGCCAGTAATTAAAGTACATAAAGCGGTAGTGGTTTAATGATACCATACTTATCAATACAGTCAGGGAATTGTACCCCTCAGTTACAATTGGTCCTTCGAGCCGGATGGTAACTAGTGTAATATTAATATAGTGGTATTAATATTAAAATGGCCTATGATGAACACTCCACAAAACGGTCCTCCTAAAGTAGATCGCCCGCAGCGTAGACGGCAGCCACCTCAGTACTTAGAGGATTACGTTGCCAGTATACTACCTAGCCTTCTACAGACGGTAAACGCGGAAAAAGTAGAAAGTAAAATTATGTCCGACCCTATCAACCAGGCTACCCCGCCAACAGAGGCCCTAGTGGGTTCTAATGTAACTGACCAAGCTCACGGTAGGGACCAGGAGGGAACTGACACGACTTTACCCCCCGCCAAGACCGAAGAAGTAGTCCCCGGAGAGCTCCAGGAGAAAGACAACCCTCCAGAGATGGAACTCTGCCCGGTACAAGAAGAGGAGAGCGCCCAGGAGATAGAGCTCCAGGACTCCCCGCAGGAGAACGCATCTCCAACGAGTACTGCCAGGAGCGGATCACCTCAACCAGCGTCTTCCCCCAGCGAGGCGGCCAAGATGCTGGCACAGGCGTTCCTCGCCAGCCTAGCAGCCTCAACAGAGCGCGATCGACTCCAAGCACAGACGCTTAGTGAGCGCGAACATTCTTCCATGGAAAGAGAACGCCTCCAAGCGCAGCAACGGAGCGACGAAGATCGTATACGTCTAGAGATTAGACGCCTTCAGACGGAAGAGAATATGGTAAGAGACCACGCCGAAGCCCAGCGCGCCGCCGCCGAAGCCCAGCGCGCCGCTGCCGGTGCCCAAAGAGAAGCAGAGCGCGGCATCGCTCTCACCAAGCGCGAAGCCGAGCGCGACCGATTACAAGCGCAGCTAATGGAGCAGCTGATCGCCAGGGCAACACCCCCTCCCTCCGCACGGGGTTCCAGGGCCTCGTCAAGACACGGGTCAAGGGCACCCTCCCCTAACCGATCAAGCGACCCTGAGCCCGACCACCAGAGAGAGCCTATACCCCCCTCCGAACTCCTTCCCCGACCGGTCCCAGTGAGACACAGCTACAAGGAAGGAACGGTATACACCGCGGAGAGGCTAAATAGACGACTACAGGATCTAGAGGACCTGACAGAGGAAGAAGAAGAAGGAGAGGAGGAGAGTCAAGCCCGACAGCAGCACAGTACTCCACAGGACCAGGAGGTCCAGTACAGCCCAGGCTCTACCCCCGCGGCTCTGCGCTACAGACCCCCGACTCAATTCACGGGTGAGATTGACGCACGACCAGTCCCGAGGAATAGCACCTGGATACGCGGGCCATGGCACCCTGCCGGTACCAGCCCACCGAGAGGCGTAAGAGGAGACTCGCCTAGGAGGCCTCTCTTCCAACGCTCACCGATGTGCCAGCCATCTACGGCATCATACATTGGCACACCGACGTTTCCAGACTTCACCCATGAGAACAGAGCACAGTACACGGAGCTACGGATGTGCTTAGAGACAATGATGGCTGATGTAGCTGATGAACGCCACAAGTATGCTATCCTATTGAAGCACCTCAAGGTGCCCCGAGCGCACAATATAGCGCTGGCCTATGCCACCTCTACTACCCCATACACAGCGGCTCTAGCAGCACTCGACCAAAGATATGGACGCATATGGGACTACGTAATACAAGAGATAAGGCATATTGACCGCCTACCCCCAGCAACAGACAATCGCTCACTAGACGACCTGTCTATCAAGGTACAATCCCTGGTAGGGATGCTGGGGGCGCAACGAGAAAAGGGTATGCACGAACTATACGCAAACTCTAATGTCGAGAGGATTTTAGAGAAGCTTCCGCCCGCCCGACAAGAGCGCTTCAGGCGGCAAAGAGACAACCGTGATCCTAACGGTCCCGAGCCATCCCTCCTAGACCTAGCCGACTTCCTGGCGAGAGAAGTCAGCAGCCTGCGTTTGGATACGTTCGTGCGGAGCACACCAAGCTCCAGAGAGGGACCTAGGAGAGCAAACGATGGCCGAAGATTGGTGACTGTCATGCACCAATCAGAACCAGTACCGAGCAGCAAGAACCACAGTACCCCCTCGATGAAAGAGAAGTGGAAGATGGTGTGCCCGTACTGCGAGAAAGAACACTGGTTGTCACAATGTGACACATTCAAGAAGATGACCGCCGACGAAGTGGGTCAATGGATAAAGTCCAACCGACGCTGTTACCGATGTGCGCGCAGTCACATGGCAGCCGAGTGCCGCTTAAAGAAGAGGTGTAGTCGGTGTGACGGAGCCCACCTAGATGTCCTACACGACAGTAACAGAAGAAAGCCCGCACCCTCAAGCAGCACAAAGGCAAGTGTTATGTACATTGACCCCGCCAGCAGCGGGGGCGCCCGAGTGCTCTTAAAGGTGGTCCGCGTAACACTGAGTTACCAAGACAAGGTCATGGACACTTACGCCGTCCTTGACGACGGGTCAGAGAAGACCCTTCTCCTCGCATCCGCTGCGGCCCAGCGAAAACCAGATGACGATTCGGACAATAAGAAGAGATCTAAAGACGATAAAGGGCGAGAATGTCTCCTTCACTATCGCAGCAAGCGGGCAGCCAGAGAGACGGTATAGGATTACTAATGCTTTCACCAGCCAAGAAATAGGCCTGTCGCAGTACACCTACCCCATCGCCAAGCTGATGGATAAATATGTGCACCTGCGTCAACTACCTATCCCGCTCATAGACGGTGCCACCCCGACCCTGCTGATAGGCTCCGACCATGCAGACCTCATAGTCCCGATAGACCGGGTCCACACAGGGCCCAGAGGCTGTCCTGCAGCAGTCGAGACCCGCCTAGGATGGACATTACAAGGCCCCCTCGCTAAGTCTCTTAACCGAACAGCAGCCACTAGCTGCCTCCACTCCAGAGTGACAGAAGAAGACACCACCCTCCTACAGCATGTCGAGAGGCTATGGACACTAGAGACAATGCCCTTTAAGAACGAAAAGAAAGACATTCGTTCCAAGGAAGACATTTACGCCATAGCACTCCTCGAGCAAGGGACAAAGAGAGTCAAAGTCAACGGAGTGATGAGATACGCAACTCCACTCTTGAGGCGAGAGGGTATGCCCACCTTCCACGCCCCAAAAGAAGCGACGGAGCGGTATCTATTGAACACAGAGCGGCGCCTAGCCAGAGACCCCGCTCAAGAGACTGTGTACCGCGCTGAGATTAACAAGCTAATCACAGCGGGACACATAAAGAAAATTGACATTAAAGAGGCCGATCAGACGACCGAATCATGGTACGTGCCGCACCACAAAGTCCACCACAACGGCAAGGATCGTATTGTGTTCAACTGCAGCTACCAGATCGGATCACAAAATCTGAATAAAGAGCTCTTGCCCGGCCCAACACTCGGCCCCTCCCTACTAGGCGTGTTACTACGTTTCCGCCAGGACAAGGTGGCCATCAGCGGCGACATCAAAGGGATGTTCCTGCAGGTGAGACTAGTGGAGGAGGACAAGCCCCTGCTGCGGTTCCTATGGAGAGAGAGGATCGGGGATGAGCAACCAGCCATCTATCAATGGGAAGTCCTCCCTTTCGGAACCACATGCAGCCCATGCTGTGCTACGTTTGCACTGCAAAAACACGTCGCAGAGGACCCAGCAGCTGATGAAGAGGTCCGAAAAAGTGTAGAAAATAGTTTCTACGTGGACAACTGTCTGCAAAGCGTCTCGACGCCAGAAGAAGCCGAGGCCCTTCTACTCAAGCTCCGCGCCTCCTTGATCAAAGGCGGCTTTGATCTCAGGCAGTGGGCCAGCAGCGACCCGCAAGTATTGCGCAGCCTCTCCCCCGAGGACAAGGCAGCAAGCAGCGAGACCTGGATGGCGACCATCCCAGGAGAAGCCCAAGAAATGACATTAGGATTAGTCTGGCGCTTCAAAACAGACTCGCTCCATTATAAACACACACCCCTGACCAAGGAGCAGGGAAGGTCGACTGCACTACCGACCACCAGACGGAGTGTATACAGAACACTCGCCAGACAATATGACCCGTTGGGATGTATTCTACCTTACACCACCAGGGCAAAGATGATTGTAAGAGCGTTATGGGACAAGGACCAGGGCTGGGACGACCCCATACCCGAACACCTTGCATCCACATGGAGAGAGTGGGAGACGGAACTCAGCTCACTCCCAGGTGTTAACATACACCGCAGCTACTTCCCACCCACCATGAGGCCGGAGACGTGCCAGATGGACCTGCACGTCTTCAGCGACGCCTCCGAAGTAGCCTACGGCTCGGTGGCCTACTTGCGTGCCCGAGAGGAGGGAGGAGAAATACATACTGCTTTCATCCTGGCTCGCTCAAGAATAGCCCCACGAAAGCAACAATCTATCCCGCGTCTAGAGCTCTGCGCAGCCCTAGCAGGAGCGCACCTCGCCACGTTAATCCAACGTGAACTCACCATTCCGGTGCAAAGAACAATCTTGTGGTCAGACTCCACGACAGTACTCACATGGATCCGGTCTGATTCGTGCAGATACAAGGTCTTCGTGGGGGTCAGAGTCACAGAGATTCAAGAGTTAACAGAAGTAGCAAGCTGGAGGTATGTGGACACAAAACACAACCCAGCTGACGTCATCACCCGGGGAATGTCCCTGGATGACCTCACCCGTCACAACCCATACAGTGACGGACCAGAGTTTCTCAAGCTCCCGGAAGAAGAGTGGCCTACACCCACCCCACGGGAGGCGAGTAAAGAGGAGGCCGAAAACAAGAAATCTGTGTTCTGTGGATTGAACACACTCGTCTCCACAGACCCCGACATAGACGATTGCCTCACCCTAGAGAGTGCGCAGCTAAAGACATTTCTGTGGCACCACCCAGAGGTTCAGCCCACTACTGACATTTCAGCAGCTGACTACGAAGAAGCAGAACTTCTTCTACTACAACGAGCCCAGAGAGACTCGTTCCCTGATGAGCTAGACTGTCTACAGGGAGAAAAGCCCGTCCCATCAGACAGCAGACTGCTCCACCTAGCACCCGAGAGCGACGCCCATAGTCTCATCAGAGTGGGTGGTCGTCTGCGGAGAGCCCCAGACTTACCGGATGACGTCAAGTACCCGATAGTCTTGAACAGCCGACACAAGGTCACAGAGCTGATCATAAAGAAATACGACGAGGATGTGCACCACGCAGGGGCAGAGAGAGTCTTCGCGGAGATCAGACGTCGTTATTGGATACTGCAAGGGAGAGAAGCAGTGCGGCGCTTCCAGAAAACCTGTCTAGACTGTCGTAAGTGGCGAGCGCAGCCCAGTATACCCCGGATGGCTGACCTACCTCCCTGTTGCCTCCGACTCGGCGACAAGCCTTTTCACTCCACCGGTATGGACTGTTTCGGCCCGCTGTATATAAAGAAAGGAAGAGGAACCGAGAAGCGGTGGGGTATTGTATTCAAATGCATGACCACCCGAGCGATACATATAGAACTCCTTCCAACCATGAGCACAGACTCATTCCTTATGGCCTTCCGAAGATTCACATCGCGGAAAGGCAAACCGTCTATATTGTTGTCTGATCACGGGACAAACTTCAAAGGCGGAGAAAGAGAGCTGAGAGAGAGCTTCCAAGCTATGGGCCCAGAACTTAAGACCCACCTCGCTCCATACCAGATTGACTTCCAGTTTAATCCCCCGAACGCACCTCACTTCGGTGGAACTTGGGAACGAGAAGTACGTTCAATAAAGACAGCCCTGTACGCCGTGCTTGGGGCCCAGACCGTGGCGGAAGAAGTCCTAATGACAGTCCTCACGGAGATCGAGGGAGTATTGAACTCAAAGCCCCTCGGTTACGTCTCAAGTGATGTAGCAGATGTCGACCCAGTCACCCCCAACACACTCTTGATGGGGCGGCTGGACCCCGCGCTACCCCAGACAATGTACAGGCCTGAAGAAGCGAACGGCCGAAGAATGTGGAGGTACAGTCAAGTATTGGCTGACAAGTTTTGGAACAGCTTCCTACTCCACTACCTACCGTCTCTACAGACCCGCCAGAAATGGGTAAAAGAGAGAGACAATTTGACAGAAGGAACAGTCGTCATGATTATCGACCAGTCACTACCCCGAGCTATGTGGCCGGCTGGCCGCGTAAGCAAAGTGATCACCGGTGCCGACGGAAAGGTCCGAGCAGCTGAAGTGCTCGTCCAAGGGCGGACCTACACCCGACCCGTGGCGAGGCTAATAGAACTGCCAAGGCTCCCCGATACTATCGATGACGACCATGACCCCATGACTTTGTGAACTGACCGATCCCTCACAGCAGACATTGAGTAGTGGACAGTGCGGTTAATCTGTCTCTGCTTAGCTAATTAGGTGGGACTAATTAGGGGGCGGCTGTTACAAAGGATCAGATTAAACCGAATATATATATTTATTTATTGATATATATTGCATAGTATTTGTATATCGTTTGATATCCCTTGTATATTCCTTGTACATATACACGGAATATCCCTTTAGTCCAGCCCATAATAGTTCATTCTCCTATTGGACAGCGGTCCACCGGCGCCAGGGACCGGCCCCCGGAGCCAAGTTCAAAGTCACCGACACGACATGTCTGTACTTGCCCCGGCCCTGCCCAGGGATACGGCGACAGAAAGGAGAGTGGCACTATTTGTGCACCGTGCGTATAAATACGGCGCAGGTGAATGTAGAAGCCCCTTAGCCCCTTACCTCCGTACCCTTCGTCCTTTTAGTATGTTACCCACTAAGTGAAGCCTCACCCACGATACAACGTGCGGTGAAGTATGGCCTGTTTGGCCTCAGAATAGAGCATCGAGACCGCGTGCGAATTAGTAACTGAATTGTCAGAGTTTGGCGCTATACCGTCGAGTGCGACATATTTCTATTGAGTCTTTAATAGTCTATTTGTGTATAGTGTATTGTGCGGTTAGAATTCTATAGTGACCAGCATCTCCAACGCTTTCTCGTATTAGCTAGAGTTCTTATCCAGGCTGGGCCGACCGCATGGCGCTTTCACCCGAGGAGACCTAGGCGAGAACCGTATGGACATGTACACTGGATTAATCTACCCGACGACTACATAGCCTTTGCGGCTGGAATATATTTGCTTTGGTCCTATGATTTATGGAGCGGATAATCGCCGACGCCTGCACGTGTTGGATTTACCCCGAGAGGAGTCAAGTCGAGTCGGCGCTCAGAGAGCCTGAGGCCGCCTAGCTTTCTTCACTGTAGAGCTACAGTCTACAAGAGAACCAAGCTGTATTCGTCTGTGGATCAAGAGACTACTGCACCGGCTTCTGTACCTGAAGTCTCCCTAGTCATCGTTGACCAGACGTCCTACTACCGACAGATCTTCTACCCCCTTGCTGGCTTACAACCAGTGGGAACCCCTTCCAGTATCTCCCGCTATTACTAGTGTACCATAGATATAATTCCCTAAGATTCAGGTTGTATAATTACCTCCTGCGTAACCAGAGAATGGACATTCGTTATTGATTTGCCTACGCATACTCCTTTGCCTTACAAGTGCATTCAAAGAATAATGTAAAGTATCCTATGTACCTTTTGCTCCATTAAATACTTGATTAATACCTTTGACTGGAACCGATTTCATTGTGGGAAGTGTTCATCATATTCATATATCGTGTACTGTATGGCCAGTAATTAAAGTACATAAAGCGGTAGTGGTTTAATGATACCATACTTATCAATACAGTCAGGGAATTGTACCCCTCAGTTACAGTGTGGGTATTCTCTACCGTTCCAGAAACTGTCTTACCTTTTCTGTTAGAAAGAAGCTTGTAATTCAACTCATCTTACCAATAATCGATTATGCAGATGTTGTTTACCAGGTTGCATCCAAAACTAATCTCATTCCTCTCAATACAGTTTACAACAAACTATGCAGATTTGTTCTTGGATGCCCTTTTACAACTCATCATTGTCTAATGTAAGATGACAGCACCACTGGTTACAATTTATTTTTAAATGTATTCATTTTAATTATCCGCAATATCTAAAACAGTAGCTCCATATTCTTCCAATTATTATTTAAGGCATTCTAGACAATTCTATTTTATTGTACTTACACTTTCAACACTCTCAAAAGCAACAGCCAAGAAAGCCTTTTTGTTCGAAGCTCCTTCTGATTGGAATAACCTATACCTGCAAATACTAGTTCCATTTCATCTTTTAATTTATTAAATAATTCGCTGTCTTCTTACATGTACATGTTTATAAAATCACTATATTCACTCTAAATATACTGCATACTATCATGACTTTTATGACATTCATGACTCCAAATGAATGAGCCATTCCTATCCTATCCTTGCTTGACTTATGTTTTGTTGTTTTGTTTTGTTTGTCCTTTGTATTTTGTCATCTCGTCTGTTGGTTTACTTGTTTTGTATATTTGTTATTGCTTTGTTGATTCTGTTTTGTTGTCTAATGTTTTCTCTTCTTTCTTTTTTTTTGGGGGGGGGGGGGTGCATACATTGTATTGTGTCTAGGAGCCCCTCGAAACCGAGATGCTACATTTCAAGAGGTTATTCCCAATAAAGAATTTCAATCATCATCTAGAACAAGCCAGACACACCCCTCATCAATAAAACAACCATAAACCCCACCGGCATAGATAACTCTTCTCCATTTCCTCTTTAAATCACTTGAATGTGCCGTATCCAACCAACTCACTGATCTCTTACAGAATGACCTCCGACCTAGACCAAAGTCAGTCAGGCTTCAAGACTGGTCACTCCACAGAAACGGCCCTCATAGCGGTCACATAGGCTCTTCTCTTAGCAAGTGAAAGGCCTATCCTCTGTCCTGATTCTCCGGGATCTGTCAGCAGCAGTGTTAATTTTGGCAGCTATTTTCATTTTAGTTTTAGTCTTAGTCATGTGTCATTTTCATCATATTTAGTCACCTTCATTTATTTTTCGTTTAGTCAGTTTTAGTCAACTACATGTCTGAGCATTTTAGTCTTAGTCAGTTTTAGTCTCGATTTCATCTTTTTTGTTTTAGTCTAGATTTAGTCGCAGAAAACGGATGATATTTTTTACTAGTTTTCGTTAATGAAAAAAAAGGCTTTTTATTCTCTTGTAATGCAATTCTATGTACCACTACAGTCAGTCAAATTCACATTAATTTCTATTGGGATCATAGATTCATGTAGACGCCCCTCTTCCCACTCCCCCCCATATGTAATGTAATGAGTTAAAGATATAAACAGTTAAAGACCCTCACCAGTCTTAAAATAACAAAAACAGTAAAGTGAACCGAACGTTTCCACAGCCCATGTGAAGCAGACATGACCCCTGGTTGTACAAAAATAATATATATATACATATAGAGCATAGAAGTGCTCCACATATATACACCATAAGACATAATCAAACCTTAATCAAAGTCATGTGTCAAATGCTCCTTTTTCGTTTATCATATTTAGTCACCTTCAACTTAGTCAGTTTTAGTCAACTACAGGTCTGAGCATTTTAGTCTTAGTCAGTTTTAGTCTCGATTTTGTCTTTTTAGTTTTAGTCTAGATTTAGTCAGGGGAAAAAGCTTTGTTGACTACCATATTTAGTCATCATTTTCGTTGACACAATTAACACTGGTCAGCAGCCTTCCACAGCCAACCATCAAATCATCCTCACATCCCTTGCAGGAATGGCATGGCTAGCATCCTACCTCAATCACTGCTCCTACCAAGTATCATGGAAAGGCACCCTGTTGGCCCCCTACAGACAGGTGTCCCCCAAGGCTCTGTCCTTGGACCCCTCCCTTTTCTCTCTACACCAAATATCTGGGTATTGCTTAAGGATAATCTGGGGGCTTATCACTTATCGTGCCTTCTCATATCAATGCTACGCTGATGACATTCAACTCTTCCTCTCCTTCCCTCCCTCAGATACCCAAGTCTCTGAATGGATCTTTGCCTACCTGTCCGACATTTCCACCTGTATGACAACCAACCACCTCAAACTGAACCTGGGCAAAACATTCACTTGCTGGCTGAATCCTCCCCACTTTCAATCACAATGGAGAATGTAGCCGTGACTCTGTCTCTGACCGCCAAGAACCTAGGTGTGGTCCTTGGCGACCAGCTGAACTTCTCTGCTCACATCACCTCAACAACCTGAACGTGAGGAGGATCCGCCCCTTCCTGACAAAAGAAGTCAACCAACTCCTGGCCTACCAGCTGCCTGCACCTCATGGGACCAAAGCACCTCAAAGGCACAAGATTACAAACATCACAAAACAAACTGGTCAGACTACTGCTTAACCTCACTCCTAAAACCCACCTCAGCCCTGCCCACTTTGACAAACTAGGATGGCTTAGAGTAGAAGACAGTAGTACAGCAACTTGCAATGGGCCTGGTTTACAAGATACACTACACCACTAAGGTACAAAATACTTCCCAAAGGTCAGTAAATACCACGACCACAACACCAGAGGGAGCTCCACAAATCATGTTAAACCCAGATTCGGCTCAAACAAGGGACTAAACACATTTTGCAGTTATGCCACATCAATGTGGAACGCCCTACCCACAGCTGTAAAGGAATGTGAATCACTACCCACCTTCAAAACCGCTCTTAACTCATTCTGCGCCATCGCTTAAGTGCGCGAGAGGGCGCTAGAGCGCCACCGCTTTAATCAATGGGGGGACTGCAAGATTTGCGAGTGCTTAAAATATATCTTAAATTATAGCTATGGGTCTAATACACCCGTCGATTATCAGTGAGTTGCTTCCAGTCAACATGTACAAAACGGATTGTTTTTTCATCTGTACATTTCCGTTTTATACCGCTTTGAATATGAGTATAGTTTTGGTGATTCTTAGAAATTCCAGGAAAAGACGCGATAATAGCCCTTTAGTGGAATACACTAAACATGTTCTCATTTTTCGCCTGATTATCAAATCTTCCTGAAATCAACGCTAGATCATCATTATTATCCTTCCTCGTGCAAGAATGAAAAGAGCACCCCCCCCCCCCACCTCGTGCACCCAACGGCAAACAGCCACACATACACACACACAGAGACAGCGTCGATCGGGGTAGAAATAAATATCAGACTATCATCGTGACTGCCGCTGAATGAGGTAAAGAGCACCTACAGGAGGCTGCAATTCGAAACTGGCCCATGTAAATGTCCAAACCCAACCCCCGCCAATGTACAGTCCCCCCAACCCCACCCCACCTACCCTACCCAACCCCCCCCCCCCACCTACCCAACCGCCTCCAATGTATAGTTTCTTCCCCCTCAAATGTATATACTCTCAAATGTATATAATGTACTGTATACTCTCTTCTTAGAAACTCTGTCTATTAATCAGAGTTTCCAACGCCAGGGTCTATATGACAGGCATTGTACTCTTAAACAGTACTGTATATTTGTAGATCTGGTATGTCATAAATGTCTGGATGTAGCAGTACTGTCTATCTGTATGTCATGTATGTAATATATGTTATGATGAATTGAAAATGGGGGACCCTGATGTAAACAAGACGAAAGTCTTTCTCTGGTCTGCATCCCCTTAACAATTGTGTGTATTGAGCTGTACTGTATTGTACCCATTCTGCAATCTGTTAATAAAATTTTCAATCAATCAATCAATCAGAGGGGAGGGAAGGAGACTCCCCCCCACCGAGCCAAGCCTGCTACCTCCCATGTCACAGAGAGCCCCACCCCACGCACACCGACTCCGCAACACACAAGATCCCACTGGGCAAAGCTCAGCCGCTCTGACCCCCATAAGAGAAACCCCTCCCACCCTCCTCCCCGAGAAACAGAACACCCCCATATCCTGGTCCACCATGCGTGGAGCCGAGCACCCAGAGCCCCCGCCCTGACCTCCAGGCCCCCGGCCTACGAGAACCCTAAGCCCAGGCCCGCAGAAGGCCAAAGCACCACGCCTCAATGGCCCCCCGACCCCCCGCAACCCCAAGCCCGGTGTCCCCCCGGTCCGGTGACCAGACCGCCCAGGCCTTGGCGGCCGAGGGCCCCAGGAAACCCGACCCTACCCATACCAATACCACAACCCAAGCCCGAACGATGCCCCCCCCCCCCCCCCCGACATTCCCCCCCACTGAACTCAGCCTGCCCACTTCTGTACCTGCCATGTCACCGATATCACTATATACATTTATGCTAACATAACTTACAAATATTTACTGAAAACACAATAAGCTATTTAGGACTCCCCCACATCCCAGGTCCGCCCCACGCGGGGCCGAGCACTCAGCAACACGGGTCCCTTGAATTAAATTGGGCTAGGCCCAGTAGAGGAGAGGGAAGGAGACTCCCCTCCACCGAGCCGAGCCCGCTACCTCCCATGTCACCCAGTACCCCACCCCATGCACAACGACCCCACGACATATAAGACACCACTCAGCTGAAAATGTTTTATGAAAATTAAATAAGCTATATGGTTAGCACGTTTTGCCCCCGTTGGCGGGTTGGAGGGGAATCAGCTCTCCTAGGGAGAGCCCCCCCCCCCCCCCCCCTAGTGATGGAGATATCCCCAATGGAGATTCTCCAAGCCTCTATTATTGTCCATTTTTTTTTTAATTCTTGTCCTTCACAAATGTTCATGTGCACATTTAAAGCAACTGCTATTCTAACATACTGTAACTCAAAGAAAAAAGACAACATTTGCTGCTCCCATGGTGTTAGAGGATCTTAATCGTATCCCTCTGTTCCCCATTGGAAGGGTGAGGAGTAATGGCTCTCCTAGTGAGAGGGCTCCCCCTAGTGGCGAAGTGCACACTATATAAGTTCTATATTCGTTCTGTGGACGGCCTCAGAGCTCCCGGTCAATGTTCTGAATTTGTCTTTCTTATGCTCATGTTCATTTGTATTGTGTGTCACCAGTCCATCGTGTATTATTCCCCAATATGTTTCCTAATCAGCGTGTCCCTTTTTAAAAAAGAATTCTAATTGTTTGTCTATAACGTGTGTATTGTAAATCATAGTGTTAATTATTCTAAATTCTGGTGTTATAGTTTTATACTTCTTGGGGTAACTGTTCAATTATCTTTCCTCTGTTGCATCTATTCTCATCCCCAGGTCCCCCGTGTGTATGTTTGTATTGGGTACTCTTCCACGTTGATTTTGTCTTGTATCTTTCCTTGGATCACCGTGGCCCTTCATGCCCCTTTCTCGTGTCCCTTTGTCGTTCTTCATAGTTGATCTTCTTTGAATCGGTTCAGGTCCCCTCTTTTCCTCCTCCCGTCCTCCTCTCCTCGTCCTCGTCTCTCGGTTCTGGTCCACCTGCCCTCCCTCTCCATCCTCTGCGTCAGCGTAGGCCTCTCTCCTTCCCCTCCCGGCACCTTCCATCCTCTCCGCGCCGTGTCCCTCGCCGCCTCCTGCACATTGTTGGGACCTGGTTCCTTTCTTTTTCTGAATTTTCTTTATTTCTACATAGCTCCGACGCTTCATTGCCACCTCCGTTGGATTTTTCAGTGTTACATTGTATGCTCCGCATTGCTCCTAATCCAATCTGCGTGGTGGCCTGGTTAACCTCTATGTTAGCTTGTAAGCTAGTTTGTATGTTAGCCTGTAGCTTCTCTGCACTGACATTCAGCGTCCCGCTAGCTTGTTCTACCTGTTGCATCATTGCCTCGTGTTGAGTCTTTTCCATCTGTGTATTTACTTCATCTGGGGTTGCTTTTCTATCATTTGTCCTCGTGTTCATTCTTCCTTTTTTCTTTTATCCTCGAATCTTGACTTTTTATTTCGTTTTGAATTGTTTTACTTCCTTTTTTTGATATTCATTGACTGGGAGCTCTTTCATGTGGCTGCTCACCAGAACGTCGCAAACCGGAAGTCGGGATCTCCCTTCTTAGATGTCGGTGATAGTAGTGTTGCAATAAAACAGGCTAAACAGTTGGTAAGCATGCACTCATATGCGTAATGAAACACGTATTACAAAAGGGTAACATAAAATAACGAACACCCCCACACCCAAATGTATGTTCATAACCCCAAAGCGCAATGGGGGAATGAACATAAAAAAGAAGAAAAAAAAACAATAGTAATACTATCAGCTGAATAAAAAAAACTAATTATACTAATAGTACTAGTTGGGACGGCCGTAACCCTAGCGTTCACACTAGGAAGTGCCTACACCATACTTTGCCATTGTCCTTCCTTAAATATATATATATATTATATGCTGAGTCAGTACTGAACTATTGGACTATAGTGTCCGTGGGCAAGCCCTTCCCAGCCCCCACACGCCGGGGGCGCACACGGCCCACCAAACCCCCAACTCGTTCCACATGACATAACAGCAATACAAATACAAATAAGGGAATCATCAGCCAAGAAATGGGCAGCATCAATCCGAAATCCACCAGACCCAGAGGCTCCCATATCATTTCTCGCCAACTCATGATCCCTGAAAAACATAACAATATTAATATCCAGCAGGATCAACAGAGTATATCACCCCACAACCCTATGGATAAAAACAAACCCCCAAGCGTATGCACCCACCCCAGAATACAATGAGGAATGAACATAACAAATAATTCCTTAGAATTCCTGAACTCCCAGTTCAACTCCACAGTATAGCTGACACAACCGTAGCCCGTAGGGCAAATCATGCAGAATCAACCGTTTTTGGGCATCGATTCTGTTTGTAGATGAGGAAACAACACCCCTCCGGGCTCAAGAGAGAAATGACTATACGTTGGTAGGTACTTTAAGAGCTAATTAATATTACCATTGCGGGAAACTAAGCCTAGACAATTGAGATTTATACAAATACCGGGCAAGAAATTATTCAAAACATAAAACATGCTTGCACATGTATCCCAAAATGCCCTGTACAGTGCAGGTGAAACGCTTTGAGCTGCCTTGATTTAGCAAGAAAGTTCCCTATATTTCCCCATTATCAGTAAAACAAGTTTTCCTTTGCAACACTGCATGTCGTTTACTTGCTTATTCCTAATTCAGTCGTTATGCCTATCAGCACAACTGGTCATTTCAGATGTCTGACGTCCCACTGTACTAAATCCAGAGATTATAGTGACAACCTAAACTCCGCTTAAGGCATTTCTAGTAAAAAGTCTTTGCCTCAAAGACGACGTGCAATAACTGAAAGAGTACTTGCACTATGCTAACACATGTAGTTCCAACTAACTTTGTATTGCCCTCGAAAAGCCTCACCTCCCAATATACTGCATTAAATCATTCTCAAAAAGCATGTTTCTTTTTCCTTTTGGAGGCCATTGTAAGGACACTAGGAGCATCTATGTGCAAGTGCTTTTGTTAAAACAATTACATCACACAAACTACACCACAATGACACCGACAGCAGTCACAGCCGGCCCGGGTCAGGCCTGGCCAGGGTGTGAAAGGTGTCCAAGACGATTGTCAAGGCCGTCCAGCCACTCAAGCTCCCCAGTCTCCCCTCTACCCCAGGCCTGGATGGAACAATGACATCATCCTCCGGCTTTCCTCCCTCTCCTGAAAAACAAACACTGTCATTATCACAGTTCACTCCAAGTGGAGCCACCACCGAGACTGATTGATTGATTGATTGAAAACTTTATTAACAGATTGCAGAATGGGTACAATACAGTACAGCTCAATACACACAATTGTTAAGGGGATGCAGACCAGAGAAGGACTTTCGTCTTGTTTACATCAGGGTCCCCCATTTTCAATTCATCATAACATAATTGACATACATGACATACAGATAGACAGTACTGCTTACATCTATACATTTATGACATACCAGATTTACAAATACAGTACTGTTTTTGGTACAAGAAGAGTCTAAAAAGAGAGTATATATATTTGACGAAGAAACTGTACATTGGAGGAGGTTGGTAGGAAGGAGGTTGGTAGGAGGGGTGGGGTGGGGGGAAAACTACATTGGAGGTGGTGGGGTGGGGGGTTGGGTAGGCGGGGGGGGGGGTAACTGTACATTGGATTATCGACTAAACCTTACTTGGTCCCAAGAAGAGGGTCTTGTGTATTATTGGGTTTAATGACTGACACAGTTATATTGGACATAGGTACAAGCACTGGAGATGACGACAGGCCGAGCTCCCCCGGACGCACGCCCTCCGTTCTCAGACCCACCAATCCGAGCTCCCCCTCCCCTTCTCCAGACACCTGCAACAACACACACTGGGAAATACACACCGCATCATCCCTAGGTAAAGCATGGTCAGTACATTCGGGCACCGTGTTGCTGACCGATTCAATTGTGTCACACAAATCCTCCTCTTTCTCCTCAGCAAGAACCCCACTTGTTATGGCCTGCGTAACTGCACATGATGGAAAAACTCCCATATATGCATGCGCCAGAGCGTCCACAACAACAGGCTCTGCTGGAACATATGACATCTGGCTTTACCAACACCTTTCCCCCTGCCAGATTGTTCCCAAGTATTAACGACACCCCATCGATAGGGAAATCGGCTGTCTACTCCAATCACCACTGGTCCCGATACCAGATCAGATTCTAAATTAATAGTATGTAGCGGAACTTTCATGACATGCATACCAAAAGATCTGACCATTATCCCAGCATCTACTCTAGACCTGTTATCAAAGGGCAGCACGTTCCTACGGATAACTGACTGAGATGCAGCAGTGTCCCTCAATATAGTCACCGGAACCTTACTACCCCCCTTGGAAAAAGATACCAACCCTCTACTGATGAATGGTAAATAGGTTTTCATACCGTTACCCAGAGAAGTGGGTGTCACAACCAGCGATATCTGCGGCATCTGCGTATTAGGACGGTTATCACTGTGAAGGACAAAACAATTCTCTTTTATGTGCCCCTTTTTCCCACAGTGGAAACACTCACGGACGTCTCTCCTCATCCCTCGCTCACCACCGTCGCTTACGTCACCGCTGCCAGAGGCTACGGGTTTGTCACCAAAGCCCCATCTCGGCCTGCCCTCTGTACTACGCACGGTATAGCTAGGCTTGTCAAAAAGCATTTTGTGAGTTAATACAAACTCATCGGCGAGACCTGCAGCCACCGAGCACGTAGTCACTTTCTGCTCATTGATGTACATCGCAACATTATCAGGCAAACAATACGCTTTAAACTCCTCGAGAAGAATGAGCTCCTGCATTTTTACCAAATTATCAACCTTCTGCACCACCGGTCAAAAAGCAGCTCTTTCTCATAAGCAAATTCCATGTAGGTCTGTGCATTGTTCTTCCTAAACCCACAAAACGTTTGCCTATATGCCTCCGGCACCAGCTCGTACGCCCTGAGGATAGCAGCCTTCACCACGGCGTAATCCTGGGTGTTTGGACAAAGTGACGCCTTCCCGGTGAGCGCGCTCTGGAGAAGTAATGTCCACTGGTCATTAGGCCATTTCAGAGTCGTTGCTATGTTTTCGAACATAGAAAAATTACTTATCAACATCCCTCTCCAAAAACGCACACGTTCTGCTCCTGCCCCATCACGCTCTGCACGTTCCACCTCTGCACGCTCACGCTCAAGCTCATGCGCACGCACACGTTCTGCCTCTGCACGCACACGTTCTGCCTCCTCAGCCTGCCGCTCAGGCCATGGTTACACTGGGCTAATACAGGAACGTTTTGTTGCTGAATGATTACGTTTGCATGTCCAAGTTAAAAAGAAACGCAGTTTTGACAGGAAAACGTGTTCCCCTAGTCGGAACGCTGAAAATGTGTTTTCGTTTTGGAAACTCGCCGACAATGGTGCCATGTAATCTGCGCGAGCCGGATACGGAGCCATTCTGCCCAATGCCCATGCGCAGTAGAGACCTGCACGGTTATTTCCAGTGTTTACAGCAGAGCTGTCCCAAGTAGCTGCGGCTACCATGTGTTGTCAAGTTATTGTTATAAGGAGCCCAGTCCAAGATACAACAGTCTGCATTCCCTTAACAATTGTTTGTATTGACTATTGAGCCGTATTGTATTGTACCCATTCTGCAATCTGTTAAATAAAGTTTACATCCATTCATTCTGCTAGCATTAACGTTACCAAGCTGCTAGCCACAATGCTATACTGTTATAATGGCATATCCCAATCACGTTAGCACGTAACACGTAAGCTAACAAAATCGGCGATATTTTTGTGAGACTAAACTCCGCTCTTGGTGGTCAATTGTGTTGATGTTAGTTTTGTTTCATCAACAAATCATCAACAAATGAGGCAGAACACACAGTGAATGTATCGGTTTTTGTTTATTGCACTTTATTTCTAGCTGAAAAATAAATGCTATGTGGCTAAATGGCTCATTTAACCTTTCTGATTGGTTGAAAATGGCCTTCATGTTTGAACTGCATCGCCACCTACTGCTTTGGCATTGTACTACATGTATAAACATCACTTGGTGGTCAGGAGACAAAACTATGTCTAACTTGCCTGCCATTACGTAGCGTTCTGAAAAGCAAAACTGAAACTGAAAACTGAAACGAAAACTGGCCATAGTGTAACCGCAGCCTCAGTCTCCCGAGCGCATAACCGCTCTGCGTGTTTTAATTGCTCAAATTTAAACTCCAGTTCCATCTTCCTCAGCAATTAACTGATTAGCAGAAACCGGGTCACCTGTGACTTCCTCCTCCTCGCAAACAGAACACTCGAGGACTTTCTGGGTAGTTAAAGCCTCAACCAGCACTAATCTTTGCTGCTGTTTTTTCATACTTGGGACAATTTTGACACCATAGTGATCTGCTATCCCCGACAACTCCTCCTTAGTGCATAAGTTCAACTGGGCAACCGTTGGCCTGGCCACAAAATCACTCAATTTCACAGGCATAATTGTTTTAGTAACGTTGCCCAACTTGGTCAAACAGGGAAAAATGATACTTCTATCAGTGACTACGACCAAAACAAATAATAATATGTACACAAAAAACTATAAAAAATTGCTTCACCCTAAATGTTTGTACCGCCTGTTTTTAATGACTCTGGCCACTATTGTAGTGTTTAGGATCGTCTCAACCCTCACCACTAAACAACTACAACTATACACTACCTAAATAACAAAGAGCATTGGTATGACCTTCCCAAGCATCCACACTTAAAAATATTCACAACCAATTAACAAATGGCGTGTGTTTAACTATGAATCTTAAGCCCCTTTAACGTTTCCATCCCTCACTATGAACCCCTATATAACTAACGCTGACACACGCCGGCCTAGGAGGAGCCTGACAGGGTTTTTCTAAAACCCCGACCAGCATAGACGGTGTGCCTACCAGGCGAAGGAAAGGTCCATAGAAAATGGCCCAGCTGCCCTAGCTGGTTGGAAACGCCCCTTATTGGAGATTTATTTAACAAGAGGGTCTAAAACATGGGCTACACACACAACACTGTTAACCATATTCCAAAGTGTGGATTATGCTCAGAGGTAAACACCAAATTTCTGCTCAACTTAGTTTGGCACGAGCCCCCATATTACATTACCATTGACTGAAGGAGTGCTCGTTGTCTTTGTCAATGTAACATAATGAGGAGACAGTAGCCAAAGTAACCAAACTAAAGATGTTTAATTTATAATTACCATGGTTTTGTAACAAAAGGGTAACATAAAATAACAAACAAACAAAACACAGGACGGTACCAACAGGATCAGCAGCTCACACAGGGAAGAACAGGACGAGGGGATGACGAGACAAGACACACCTGGGTTGATTACAAATGGATACACCTGGGAGGAAAACGATAAGGACTACAAGACCAGAACAGGGAACTACAACTAGACACAACACATCACACACTGGGAACACCTGATCAGGGCACAGACATGTGCCAGCATTAGCTAATGAGCTAGTTTTCATCTGTAGTCCCTGCCTAACATGCATGTCTTCATGGTGTGGGAGGAAACCAGAGTACCTGGAGGAAACCCATGCGAACACAGGGAGAACATGCAAACTCCACACAGAAAGGCCCCCTGCTGGGGTTTGAACCGAGGACCTTGGACCTTGAATAATGAATGAATGAATGAATGAATGAATGAATGAATGAATGAATGAATGAATGAATGAATGAATGAATGAATGAATGAATGAATGAATGAATGAATGAATGAATGAAAACTTTATTTAACAGATTGCAGAATGGGTACAATACAGTACGGCTCAATACACACAATTGTTAAGGGGATGCAGACCAGATAAAGACGTTTGTCTTGTTTACATCAGGGTCCCCCATTTTCAATTCATAGTGACATTTATGACATACACAACATACATGACATCATGACATTTATGGCATAGGGACATACATGACATACAGGTATATAGTACTGTTACATTTGTGACATATATGATATGCAAATATACAGTACTGTTACCCATAGATCCTGACAGAGAGTATATACATATGATGGGGAGGAGACTGTACATTATGAGGGGGTGGGTGGGTGGGAGAAAAAATATACATATGGTGGGGAGAGAATATATACATACGGTGGGGAGGATACTGTACATTAGGAGGGGGTGGGTGGGTGGGAGAGAAATATACATACGGTGGGGAGAGAATATATACATACGGTGGGGAGGAGACTGTACATTAGGAGGGGGTGGGTGGGTGGGAGAGAAATTGGGGAGAGAATATATACATACGGTGGGGAGGAGACTGTACATTAGGAGGGGGTGGGTGGGTGGGAGAGAAATATACATACGGTGGGGAGAGAATATATACATACGGTGGGGAGGAGACTGTCTATTAGGAGGGGGTGGGGGGGGTTGGACATTTACGGTGGCCATTTTCGAATTGCAGGTGCTCTTTTAGAGCGGTTTTGAATGTGGGTAGGGATTCACATTCCTTTACAGCTTTGGGTAGGGCGTTCCACATTGATGTGGCATAATTTGCGAAACGTGTTTAGTCCCGTCTTGCTGTGAGGCAGCAGGATTGATTGATTGATTGATTGATTGATTGATTGATTGATTGATTGATTGATTGATTGATTGATTGATTGATTGATTGAAAACTTTATTATCAGATTGCAGAATGGGTACAATACAGTATGGCTCAATACAAACAATTGTTAAGGGGATGCAGACCAGATAAAGACTTTCATCTTGTTTACATCAGGGTCCCCCATTTTCAATTCATCATGACATTTATGACGTAAATTTATGTATGTCATTTATTTACACGACATACAGTACTGTTACATCTAGACATTTATGACATACAAGATGTACAAATATACAGTACTGTTTCAGAGAAATATATATACGCTAACCACTCTGCCACGTGTCCCAGTCCCAATAAACATTATACACCCATAACCTCACACACAAATGTACATTTACATTTACATTTAGTCATTTAGCTGACGCTTTTATCCAAAGCGACTTACAAGTTCTGTACGACAAGTCATCAGGAAGGGTACAACTCTTATCAGCTGAGTAACAATGTTCATCAAAGTGTTGAGTGCTACAGTGTAGGTTAGTTTATTAGGTGTTAGGACAGTAAGGTTAGTTTGGGTTAGATTTTTATTTAAAAAAAATTCAGATAATGGTTGAAGAAGTGTGTCTTTAGTCGACGGCGAAAGATTGGACGGGTTTCGGCTTTCTAACTGGGGTGGGTAGTTCATTCCACCATTTTGGGGCAAGGACTGAGAATAGGCGACTTATCTTCTCTTTGTACTAAAGCGTAAGACATTTTCTGTATATTCTCATACACACACAAAATCTCTCTCTCTCTCTCTCTCTCTCTCTCTCTCTCTCTCAAAATAACAGAGACAAGAACACACCATGCAGATCCTCCTCCCCCTGGTAGCCTGTTAGAACAGTACAGGGTCCATATACCCTCCATTGACCTTGTCCATCTTTTCTATCTCGCCAGCTTCCCCTCCCTCCATCCATCCCTCTCTCTTCTTCTGGTTTTCCTGCCAGGAGCTAGCAAGCTAATCTCATCTGTGACTCACTCCAGCCGCCAGTTCTCTCTGCTGCCTGTCTGTGTTTCTCCCTCGCAGCTCTCTGAATCTCCACTTTTGTCAGTGGTGGAAAGTAACTACGTATTTTTACTTAAGTACAACTTCAAGTTACTTGTACTTTACGTGAGTATTTAAATTTTTGGGATTTTTTTACTTTTACTCCACTACATTTCAAAGGAGATATTGTACTTTTTACTCCACTACATTCATCTGAACCCATCAGTTACTAGTTAATTAGAAGATTATAATTATACTTTCACGTTTGAAGCCTGTCAACTTCAAGAGGACATAATCGGAGCAGCAGAACTGGACCACACACCACTTTAACATAACCTTCAGAGGTCAATGGATCAAGGGTTGAACGCCCCCAAGCACTGGAATACACAAACGTTATGTAGAATGAATACTTTTACTTTAGATACTTAGGTACATTCAATAGCATTATATTGGTAATATAATAATAATAATAATAATAATAATAATAATAATAATAATAATAATAATAATAATAATAATAATAATAATAATAATAATAATAATAATAATAATAATAATTATGATCATTCAAAATAATAACTTAAATCTTTTTCCCAGGGTTAGAGTGCCCCCTGGTGCCCCTCAGTGGATGGTGCCTCCGTGCCCTCACACAAATCATCCCAATGGTCCATCCGGCCATGCCCTTTCTACCTCCATCACTCTCTCCTGTCTGTGTGCGCGTGCACATGTGTGTGTGTGTGTGTGTGTGCCTCTTTATCTTTATAAGTAAATTTTTTAAATATAACGTGTCCACTGCATTTAACCCATCTTAACCCTTTCACTACCACACTACAGAAGGTTAACCATTTGTCGCTTGGCAGTGGAAGGGTTAACCTTCTGTATTGTCGCAGTGGAAGGGTTAACCATTTGGTAGTGTGGCAGTGAAAGGGTTAACTCTCTAGGAGCAGTGGGCAGTCACAGTGGGGCACCCGGTGACCAACTCCAGTTCTGATGCCAGTGCCTTGGTGAAGGACAATGGCAGGAGTTACCCAGCATGCACTTCTTTCATGGTGTGGGAGGAAACGGGAGTACCCAGAGGAAACACATCTGAAGAACATGGGGACATGCCAACTCAACACAGAACGTCTCCCCCTATACATTTGGGTTTGAACCCAGGGCCTTCCTGTTTTGAGGCAACAGTGCTAACCACTGCACCAGTGGCGGCTCTGCCACTAGGGGCGCACAGGCGCCGACCCACCTGCTGTTAAATCAGAGAAGAAGAAAATAAAACTTTTTAGTTTTTTGTTTTATAGCCCTATAAATAATATAAACATGTTTAAAATGAATAATATTTACTCATTTTAAGTATGTTTGTATTTCCAATGCACAATATAACGTTATTATCTCAAATAAAAAATACTTGTTTTCCTGAGCAGGAAGTGACATCACGTTTTTTTTATTTTTTTTATTTTTTCGTATTTCTCGGCCCGGGCTAGACGCGATAGCGCTCTGAGTGCGCGTCACAGTTTGATCGCTGTATCCGTCACAGCCAATCAGTGCATAACGCGTTGTGCGTTGAAATATGACTATTATGTTGGAATCCGGGCGCGATTTGAAGCGGTCTAGCCAGTAGCGTCAAGAATTTCTGTAGCCGCATTTCGCGGAGACGCTCTCTGATTGGCCGACGCCAGTATTTTTTTCCGTAGCAGAATTTCACAGAGACGATCTCTGATTGGCCGAATCCAATTTCTAATGTTCCAATTCTAGCTTATTCCTAGGTTGGTCCGTTGGTGGTATAGATAGTTGTGTTGTTGTTGATGCAGGCAGCTGTTTGTCTTAGAGCGTGCCGTGACTGCAAGTTCTTTAGACTGTTAAGCTTAGGCACTCTTTCAAAGTTGGTTAAGGTTAGAGTTTGTCTTAGAGCATGGCGATAGAACGCCAGGTAGTTTGCAGTCTGTTCGAGCGGAAATGGACAAAGGAATGAAGTACTTGTGACTGTTGTGTGGTGCTGCTAACTGCTAACAAGCTAACACTTGGCTAACAAGCTATATGGCGGATGCAGTCTGGACACAGTGGACAGTGGTCTGGAATACATCAACAGTGATACACTACTTTATCAAGGCAAGCCCTCCTGCCCTGGACGTGTCAACTAAACAGTGAGTCTCTCTCTCTCTCTCGCTCTCTCTCTCTTTCTCTCTCTCTCTCTCTCTCTCTCTCTCTCGCGTTTGGATTGAAAATACGTGGATTATGGCTTGTTCAATATCGTCTATGTTTGAATGAATGAATGAATGAGAACTTTATTAACAGATTGCAGAATGGGTACAATACAGTACGGCTCAATACACACAATTGTTAAGGGGATGCAGACCAGAGAAAGACGTTTGTCTTGTTTACATCAGGGTCCCAGATTTTCGATTCATATCGATAGTTTAATAGCTAGCCTTGGCTCGTTTAACAATATGCAAAATATGTGTACAGCCCTGTACTCATACTGAAGTTATTCTTGGTATATAATAGGTCTGATTGTGTAACGAATCGATTCCACGTCGCGCTGTGTGTGAGAGAGAGAAGGAGAGAGGGAGAGATCTGCCTGTGTTTGGAGACGGAGCGAGTTTTGTTTTCTATTTATATATTGTGTTTCAAGTTGTGAATTAGACTATACTTTATTTGACTGGTTGTGTGTTGTTGTAGTAACAGCTGAGCGACTCGTTCATAAGAGCCGATTCATTGCCGTGAGCGTGAGTCGAATCGCTCACGTCTTGCCATGAGTCGGTTGCGTGGCACTGTACATGTTTGCAAAATGTTTGGTATAGCGCCCCTAGTGGCGAAGCATCCACGGGCCGCCACTGCACTGCACTGTATCTCTCTGTGTGTGTGTGTGTGTGTGTGTGTGTGTGTGTGTGTGTGTGCGTGTGTGTGTGTGTGTGTGTGTGTGTGTGTGTGTGTGTGTGTGTGTGTGTGTGTGTCTGTCTCTATCTCTGTAGATTCCAGACTCTCTCTCTCTCTCTCTCTCTCTCTCTCTCTCTCTCTCTCTCTCTCTCTCTCTCTCTCTCTCTCTCTCTCTCTCTCACAAGTCATTTAGTCATTGCAGTAGACCCTCCTATATATATTTAGTAATTTAGATTTTAGAGTCTTTTTAGATTTCTTCTAACATTTGATTTGATCTTTTATCTCCATTGTATTTTTAACTTCCTTTTTATTATTTTAAAAGGCAATCTTGTCTGGAATTAGCGACAAGGGGGCTTTTCATTCTTCTTCAGTGACCTGTAGCAACAGGCTCTGATGCTGACTTCACCTGTCAGCTTGTCTTTATTTGAAACTGTCAGGCATAAAACATGACATGATGAATAACAAGATAGTTTGACTTTTGATTGATTTAATACTTTATTAGCAGTTTGTATACAAAAAGCACATGACAGTGCAGTTCAATACAGGGTCTGCTAAGAGGATTTAAACCCAAGAAAGCAATATGGCTTGTTTACATTGGGGTCCTTTGTCAACACATTGTAAAGGAAAAATGTACAACACCTTCATAATCGAAGATATAGCTGGACACATTTAAAACCCTTGTCCAGCAAAGAGTTCGATGCTTTACTGCTCGCTTTTGCAATCCTGTGGACATCCGTCACTTTCATCCTTGGTAGCTCTTCTAAGCATCTGGTGTAAAAAAGAGCCATGCTGCTGGTCAGGGATGTTGAATGAATGCTACTCACAGCAGGTCCCTGTATGCAAAAACGAGATGTGAACGGATTAGATTTTCATAAAGAATCAGTCTATTTTGAGAATCACACATAAAGAATGCTGCATCATGTCTCATAATATTAGCTAAAATGCTAATTTGGCTAACTAACAGTAAACGTTTTTACATGAAATACAGCCCAAAAACCCTGCTGACAAACGTTTGCTTATTAAATAGATTCTATAATATAATAATACAAACGTTTCATTACCTCTCTGTGACGACAAAGTTGTTTAAATAACGGGAGAAAAGTAGCTGAAAACGATGTATGTCTACTTCACGTTGTGCAAGTGGAGAATAATGGCACTTTTAAAATCCACAGAAAGACTGGCCTTGTATTGAATTGAAAAGGCTTCCAGCCTATTATGATGCTCTGCGATGACTCAGAGGATGATTTGGCTTTGAATACAACACAGCTGCCAGAAAACATTTACTGCCACAGAGTACATTTTTCAGGGATAAAGGAGGAAAAAACCTTGTTTTTAATGATTCATGGACCCAAGGTCACTTAACCAGTGAACTTTCAGTTCAAGTAAAACATAAAAATGAAAATTTTGATTTATTTTATTAACCCCAGAGGACCATCACTACATCAGAACGGTTGGCAAATAAGAACACAAGGGTGAATAGCTAAAAACAGGAATAAAAACACGATGTAAAGGGGTGTAAGGGGTGAAACAAGTAGAAGTATGTTGTCTCCATGGAGACATAGTAGGATTTCACATTACAGCGCCAACATTTGTTTTTCTTTTTTTTAACAATGTTTTTATTGTTTTTTCACTGTACACTTGTCATAGTTATATTGCCATCATTTACATTGCATGTTTCTTTTCACAAACAAAAACAACTCTCCCCCCTTATCTCTCTCTTAACATCTCCCTTACCTTTAAATCCACAGTTAGTATGATCATATGCAAATAATACGTATACATTCAATGGTTCCTCTTAACAAAATAGAACATGCATAAGTAAAAAGTTACATCCTTACATTACATACATTCAATGGTACCTCTTAACAAAATAGAACATACATAAGTAAAGAGTTACATCCTTACAACAACTTTAAGAGCCTCCATCCTCTTCCAGGGTCGACCACTATTTGATTCTTTAAGCATCCCGTCCTGGATTCTCCTCCTGTAGAAGCCCTCCTATATCTCCACTCTTTACGTGGTCTAGTGGTTAGGATTTGGCGCTCTCAGCGCCCCGGGTTCGATTCCCGGTCAGGGAACTCACTTTGGCAGCATGTGGTGCAGTGGTTAACACTGTCGCCTCACAGCAAGAAGGTCCAGGGTTCGATTCCCGCTTGGGGACCAGGTTTCCGTGATGCCAGGTACCCAGGGGTATCTCCCAGGCCTTTCTGTGTGGTTCGCATGTTCTCCCTGTCCTTGCAAGGCCCCCCCCCCCCCCCACATAAGAGAAACCCAATGGAAAAACATGCACAACAGATCGGCAGGAGCACTTGGATTGGTCCCCGGGCGCGGTACCTCGCCGACGCCCTGTCTGCTACCGGCAGCCCTTGGGGGGAAGGACGATGGGATGGGTTAAGCACAGAGCTCAATCGCATCGGCGACCCTGAGAAAGACAGTGCATGTGCATGTGTGTGTGTGTATTCCTGTGTGTCCCATGCCGAATAAAGACGTCTCTTTATTTTATTTTTTTAAATACTTTCTTTTCAGTTTTTCAGTTTACTGTAAACAAGAACAGACATACAAAAAGGAGGAGACAGAACAAAAATAAACAGACATAACAAAACTAAAAAGACTGCCAGACAGGAAAATAAAATAACAGTGTGACTTAACTCAAAGCATTACACAGTGTGTTGTATAGCCAGGTGTTACAAGAGTACAGGTAAAACATGAGATATACAGGGGTGAGTCTCTGCAGAATGCAGTTATTTGTCCTTCAGATAGTCAATGAATGGGCTCCATATGTCCGAAAACCTGTTGTGCTCTTTGGATCTGTAAGAGCGAATGATCTCCATCTGTATGATTGTGATAAATTTTTTTTTTTTGCGGCTACCATGCCGAGCATTAGTGTCTGTTGTTCCTCCCTTGTGTACACCCAGTCTCTGAACACCCAAAGAGTGCCAACTCTGGATCGGGAGGAATGTCATTTCCATGGATCCTGGAAAACCACTGGAATATTTCACCCCAGAATTTTTGTAAATGAGGACAGAGCCAAAAGAGATGTGTTAAGGAGCCCTCTGCAACTTTACGCCTGTCACATAATGGAGAAAGAGATGGATAAATTCTGTCTAGTTTGGTCTTTGAATAGTGGAGTCTATGATCGAGCAAGTTTGGATTCTAGTCAAACCTTCATTCCAGGTGCTCTCAGACACCTCGAGATTCAGCTCAGTGGACCAAGCATCGCTCAGATGGTTCTCTGGCATGGTTTCAAAATGTGGATTTTTTTTCTTTGACATAGTGTCTGATTTGGAGATATCGAAAAAAGTGGGAGTTAGGGATGTAAAATTTGGTTGGTCAAATGATGCAAACTGTTTGTCTATGTACAAGTCTCCAAGGGTTGTGAGTCCCTTGTCCCTCCAGACAGCAAACGCCCCATCTGTCCGATATGGCAAAAAGGAGTGGTTATAACATATAAGAGTATACATACAGACATTTGGCGGCTTGTGAACACCTCTTATCTGATTCAAAATCCTAGGTGAGTTCCTTAAGATAAAATTGTCACCAATTAGCTTTTGAGGGGATTCTGTTTTAGAAAAAAGTAAAGTACAGAGAGAGGAGCCTTTTAGCTACTGCTATGGCTTCAATGTTTAGCCACAGGGGGGAATTATTAGATGGTGTCTCACCCGAGAGTCTCCCCTGCCAATAGGTCAAAGCTCTAGCATTAGCTGCCCAATAATAATTCCTAAATGGGAGGCTCCCTCCTGTGTTGGCTCCTCGGTGTTGCAGATGCCCTTTTGATCGAATAAATACGTCTCTAAAGAGGTCCTGCATTATTATTATTATTATTTATGTATTCAGTAAATGGTTTCTAGATTCCCTCATAAACCTCTAATTTATTTCAAGTTTCAAGTTTCTTTAATAGTTGTCATACAGAAGTACAGAATACTTTTATACAAAATGCTTCTTTCTGTTACGCTCCAGAGACTGTGCTAGACAAAATAGATAAGTATGAAATAAAATAAAATAGTATAGCATGTAAAAATAGAAGTAAAAATAGAAGTCACGTACATAGACACAGTGTTTAGTATACATATGTACAATGTTCGATGCAGAATAGAAGTAACTGAGTTACCATACAATATACAATATAATATGCAATATACTAATATACAATACTATATAGTGCAAAGCAGAAATGGGATGAGGTACAATTTAGGTACAATTTACAGTAAGGTGTACTGAGGTATGGGTTGTAGTGTAAATCCTTTACCAATAAATATAAAGTGTGTTTAGGTGTTCTAAAGTGTGGAGAGTGGGTGCTGCAGTGTGTTGTTTGTTTAAAGTGAGTGTGTGCGTGTGGATGTGTGTGTGTTGTGAGTGCATTTGATGGTTGTTGCATAGTGTTATTGTTCGTTGAGCAACCTGATGGCCTGGGGATAGAAGCTTCTTCTGAGTCTTTCTGTGCTTGCCATGAGACTCCGGTATCGCTTGCCTGACCGCAGCAGTTCAAAGAGGCAGTTGTTTGGGTGGCTGGAGTCCTTAATAATTCTCTTAGCCTTACCCCTGCACCGCTTGTTGTAAATGTTCTGGAGAGTGGGAAGCCCGCCTCCAATTGTGCGTTCGGCTGAACGTGCCACTCTCTGTAGTCTGCTTCGGTTTTGTGCGGTGCTATTCCCAAACCAGGAGGTGATATTGCCAGTCAGGATGCTCTCTATTGTGCATGAGTAGAAGTTCTTAAGGATCTTCTGACTGACTTGGAACTTCCTTAGGCGCCTGAGGAAGTAGAAGCGTTGTCGTGCCTTCTTCACAACACTGTCAATGTGTGTGGTCCATGTCAAGTCCTCGGATATGTGGGCTCCGAGGTACTTAAAACTGTTCACTCTCTCAACCGGTGCCCTGTCGATGCTGAGGGGGCTGTTAGTCCCTGACCCCCGACCTCCTAAAGTCCACAATCATCTCCTTTGTTTTGCTGACGTTCAGGGAGAGGCTGTTCTCCTGGCACCATCCCGCCAGGACCTTGACCTCTTCCAGGTAGGCCCTCTCGTCGTTTGCAGAGATCAGGCCCACCACTACTGTGTCGTCAGCAAATTTGATGATTGTGTTGTTGTTCCGCTGAGCCACACAGTCATGTGTGTACAGGGAGTAGAGGAGGGGACTCAGAACACAGCCCTGGGGGGCCCCTATGTTGAGGGTGATGGATGAGGAGGTGCAGTTGCCTGCTCTCACCACCTGGGGTCTGCCCGTCAGGAAGTCTAAGACCCACTGGCAGAGGTCATAGTTCAAGCCCAGGTCCCTGAGCTTGGCTATGAGTTTGGAGGGGACTATGGTATTGAATGCCGAGCTGTAGTCGATGAATAGCATTCTCACATAGTTCCCCTGCCTCTTGTCCAGGTGTGATGCTGCTGTGTGCAGCCAGGGGTGTAGCTCCAGATTCTGGGCCCCATGAAAGAATGTATTTGTAGGCCCCCAGTGAATGCGAGCAGAAATTTTTTGGCAATTTTTTTATTGATGAAAACGCATAATATGGTTTTTACCTATACATTCGGTTCAGCAGTTCAGCACCTGCACTGTTGGTGGGTGAGCCTAGTAAAGGATGTCGCATTGCGTTCATCTTCAATGAATGGACCAATGCAATAGTCTACCAAAGCCCCCCCTCTCTCTCTATATATCTCACACACACACACACACACACACACAGACACACACACACACACACACACACACACACACACACACACACACACACACACACACACACACACACACACTTCAGAAACAAACATAGTATCAATGAGAGCATCAATAATACACCTGAGTGATGTCTAGTAAAAAAAAAAAAAAAAATTGGGGGCCCCCTCTCAGTGCTGGGCCCTTGGAATCATCCTAAGCTACCCCCCCCCCCCCCAGCTACGCCCCTGTGTGCAGCACATGGGCTATGGCGTCCTCCGTGGACCTGTTGGGGCGGTATGCAAATTGCAGGGGGTCCAGGTTGATGGGGAGGGAGGAGCAGATGTAGCCCTTTACTAGCTTCTCAAAGCACTTCATGGCTATGGAGGTGAGAGCTACACGGCGGTAGTCGTTGAGGCAAGCAGGCTTGGATTTTTTAGGTACAGGGATGATAGTGGACTTCTTCAGGCAGGTGGGGATGACAGCCTGTTCTAAGGACAGGTTAAATATGTCAGTGAATACCGGGGCCAGTTGGTCGGCACAGACTTTTAGGACGCGGCCGGGGATGCCGTCCGGTCCTGCTGCCTTCCTGATATTCACTTTTTTAAAGGTCCTCCTCACCTCATGCTCTGTTACCCTGAACACTGAGTCTCCATCAGCAGGGGCAGGGTTAGGGTTAGGGTTAGGGTTAGGGTTAGGGTTAGGGTTAGGGGTAGGGTGCCAACACTTGTTGACAGAAATAATGTTCTCGGTTTCGCTCACGGAATGTGAAAATTGAGACGTGCTTTGATTACAAAACGGTTCCTCTTATGGAACTGTGCATTACCGTGAACGGAACAAATACAAATTAAATGAAATGAAAAGACAGGTTGACTTATTTTCCCTTTTGTTTAAACCTTCAGCTCAACAACAACTATTATTATGACAATGTAATTTGTAGAAGCAGAAACCGACTTGTTGGAATTTCTATTATTTATGGTGTTGTATTTATGTTTGAACACTAGGGGGCACACCACCTCTATTATAAGAGACCTTGCTAATCAGTGCAATTTATGCACCTGCGATTGGTAGAGAGTTTTTAGGTAAGAAAGAAACGCCAACATGTCGAAATGTTGAAATACTTAGGTCAGTGAATTCCACGACCACAACACCAGAGGGAGTTCCATAAATCATATACAACTCAGATTCGGCTCAAACAAGGGACTAAACACGTTTAGCAATTATGCCACAATAATGTGGAACGCCCTACCTACAGCCGTAAAATAATGTGAATCCCTACCCTCCTTCAAAACCGCTCTCAAAGAGAACCTACGGGTGGCTGCAATTAGAAACTGGCCCCGGTAAATGTCCAAATCCCCCCTGCCACCCACCCTTCCCCTTCGGATGTATATTTTTTTATGATATTTTTTTCTTACACAGTAGGCTACTGTATATTTGTATGTCATAAATGTCTTGATGAATTGAAAATGGAGGACCCTGGTGTAAACAAGACGAAAGTATTTTTCTGGTCTGCATCCTCTCAGCAGTTGTTTGTATTGAGCCGTACTTTAGTCTGTACCCATTCTGCAATCTGTTAATAAAGTTTTCAATCAATCAATCAATTTTGTTGCCATAATGTTGCCATCAACCCACCTTTTAACAAATGTGTTGACCTAAAATATTCCTCCGCCACGTTTGCTGTAAATATTATTACTGGTCTCCCCTTCGCATATTAGTGTGAGGGGAGAGAGACGGCAGAGCACGCGTGGGACAGACTGAGGAAGAGGTGGAGAGTGAAGAAGAGGAAGAAGTGAAGGGGATGAGGGAGGAAGAGGAGGAGGAAGATGCCTTGTTCTACCCCAGTTGGTACAAACTCAACAACTGGCCGAGGGTTGGTCCTAGCTTGGCTGCCCCTCTAGAGACACTACCGGAGGTGAAAGGTGCCACGTGTTCACTGCAGGCCAGGGGACCACATCCTGTGGCTGGGACTCGGGGAACAGCCCAAGCCGCGTCTCTGCTCCAGCCACCGGTTCAGGACTCTCCACTACTACCCCTGTCTCAGCCCCGTCCTCTATCCCCACCCCAGCCCATGCCTCTCTGGGTGGAGCATGGCACCACTGGCCCCATCCCCCCAGTGGGGCTTACTAGGGAGTTAGCAGTGTCCAAGTCTGGATCTATGGAGGAGGAAGATGATGATGAAATTCAGGAGTCTGTGTCCTTGTCCAGGCCTGAGGATGGCTCACTCTGGTCACTGTGGTCTGTGTTAAATGATGAAGGGGGGGAGAAAGGATGGATTGCAGTCTTGATAATCAAACTCCTGGTGGTTATAGATTGAAAAAAAAAACATTGCTCCATTTGAGTAATTGAGTAATTGTACTTTGTTACAATACTTAAGTACTGTTTTGGGGGATTTGTACTTTACTCGAGTATTATTAGGTTTGTATACTTTGTACTTTTACTCCATTACATTTCAGAGAAAGAATACAAACTTTTTACTCCTTACATTTAAAATGCAGACCTACAAAGTACAAAGTACAAATCTCACAGGTTCAACCATTTTAATTAGTATATTTTTATTGTGTATCTGGCTGAACTAACGTTAACGTTAATAATCCTGCGACCACAGGTAAAGCGGGGATCTTTGATTAAACACCTGCTATCAGAAGAATAGACAGTCAGATCCGCGTTATGCTGTGGTTAATATTGTGATATTATTCAGGGTACTCCAGTATTCTGTCTTTAATATTGTGATATTATTCAGGGTACTCCAGTATTCTGCCTTTAATATTGTGATATTATTCAGGATAATCCAGTATGCTGTGGTTAATATTGTGATATTATTCAGGATACACCATTCTGTTTTTATATTGTGATATTATTCATGCTGTGATGTGAATGCCGTCCATGTTAGTTTACCTTCAATGGAGAAGTGCATTAAATAATTTTAATGCAAAAAAAGTGTCCTCTGTTCTTTCATTTCAGCATTGTCTATCGCAGAACACATTCCATTGTGGGCAGAGTGTATGCTTGGTTTCATTCCAGCCTTGCCTAAACACCAGCTGATGATTTCACTAATTGGCTCACCTCTTCAACTAACTCACCTGGTGAAATGTATAGTTAAAATGAAAACTTGGCCAAAGATGGAATGAGTTTGAGACCCCTGGTCTATCCCTTTAAAAAAATACTTTTACTTTTTAGTACTTAAGTACATTTAAAAGTAGTACTTTTTTACTTTTACTCAAGTGTGTTTTTAGCCAGATACTTAGACTTTTACTTGAGTCAGATTTTGAGACGGTACCCATACTTTCACTTAAGTATAATTTCTGGGTACTTTTTACACCCCTGATAACCACAGACATGATTGATTTTTAACACTTGCATCAGAAATGTGCAGGTCTTTACATTTCTGAATCATATTAAAATGCATTAATATCAGAAATGCTTTGCAAAGAGGGGTGGCTGGGTGGCGCAGCTGACATTGCGCTCGTCACCAACGCAAGAGACACCGGGTTCGAATCCGGCTGTCGACGTTGCCTCCGGCTTGGGCCGGCCGTCATACTAACTCAATTGGCAGAGTTAGCGGGTGGGAAGTCGAAGGGTGGTAGTCTGGTCATTGTGAACAGCGACTCCTACAGGTCGGTTGGGGCGCCTGCACAGCAAAGTCAGGAAAATGGCGGGGGCAGTGTGAGCCTCCTACACGTTACTCCTCGCCAAATGAGAGTCCGCGCTGGCAGGTGAAAAGATGTGACAGGCTGCCTCCACATGTATCGGAGGGGACATGTGATGCAAGGCTTCTATCCTCCCTACAACCGGCCAGTGGGGGGCATATGCGAGCAACGATCAGGACAGGGGAAGGAGAATTGGCACGAGAGGTAAATTGGGATGGGGAGAAAAATCACAGAATGTAAATGTTTAGAAGTAGATTGGGTAAGTCATGGTTTGGTTTTGAGTCAGACTTCTGTTGTTGTCCATCTTTCCTTTCACAGAATGCTCTGTAACTTTTTTCCCCACATTGCAACATCACCTGTCTGTCTGTCCACCCCCCCCCCCCCCATTCCTCTCCTCCCTTCCTCTTTCTACAACACCACCTCTGTTCCATCCCTCCCTTCTTCCCTCCCTCCATCTCTCCTCAGGCTATCACGCTACTATTTTACCTGTTTGCCTTCGCTGTCATTCTTCAGAGGTTTTGGGTTTACATCGGCTGCTACATCTGCACATAACCCACCAGGACCCACATCCATCCACACTGGTTCACAGCTAAGGTACATTGTGGCAAATGGTGTGTGTGTGTGTGTGTGTGTGTGTGTGTGTGTGTGTGCGTGCGTGCGTATGTATATGTATATATATGTATATATATATATATATATATATATATATATATATATATATATATATATATATATATATATTAGGGGTGTAACGATGGTAGGTAGGTCTTCTAGCTCTGCCTTGTCGTTTGAGTCTGCCATACTGTGTCGCTATGCTAAATGACGGGTAATCCCCCAGGGGTGTGCATTGGGCTGAACAAACAACATCCATTATATTTTGGCAGTGCGTACTGAACCAAAGGCCCGGTACTGAAACGATTTGGTACAACACTCCCTTATCAACTGCCTTCATGAAATAAAAACCTGGATGTCATCTAATCTTCTCAAACTCAACAACAATAAAACTGAGCTCATGGTTGTGGCACCCAAGGCCCTGCTCCGGAAGGTTGGGGATCTCACCCTCAACATAGACGGCTGCTCCATCTGCCCATCCCCAAAGGTCCGCAACCTGGGCGTTATCCTGGACTCCACCCTTTCCTATCAAGCCCATGTCAGTTCCGTCACCAAATCCGCCTTTTTCCACCTCAGAAACATCTCCAGACTCCGACCATCACTTTCCGACTCCACAGCTGACACCCTCATCCACGCCTTTGTAACCTCCCGCCTGGACTACTGCAACGGGGTCCTGTCCGGGGTCCCAAGCAAAACCCTGGACAGGCTCCAGTATGTTCAAAAGCTGCCAGGGTTCTAACCTGAAAAATTATCAAAACTGTGATCTAGACAAATGATGGATATGGATGGATGAAGGATGCAGTGAATGTTAACATTATAGATCCATAGTCCCCTGAGCAACCAGGGGAGACCCATGGAAATTTGCTAGTGAAGTAATAAACATTAAATGTCTATCGTCTCTGTGATCGTATAGTGGAAATTACCCTTCTCATCTCTGCGTTAGTTGCATTTCAGGAAGGTTCGGTTGCAGGAAGGAAGCACGGACGAGATGTTTTGAATAAAGCAGAGCTGTGTTTATTCCATTCCAATAAACACAAACTAAATGAATCAACAAGTACTGGATTTACTTTCTATAGCTAAAATCATCGTCTTCGGTTTGGCTGTCGGTCCATGTCTGATCGATCGGCTGGTGCCGCGCTCAGAGCGTCTTCTCCGGTTTGGTTGTCTCTGCAACACGAGGCCCGTCCTTTGTTTGCTGCTGGTTGGCCCGGCAACCCTGGTTTTCCGTGATCTCAGAGCTGGGAGCTGGGGGAGCGCTCGTTTAGTCTTTCTCTCTGGAGCTGCTGCAATCCTGTTTTCTCTTGAGCGTCTGTAGATAAAGACAATTCTCCGCCCCTTTTCCCCGCATCGTCCTGTGATGTCAAACCAGGGACCTGGCTTGTTCTGATTGGCTACATTACTTATAGATGGTAGCCCTTGTGGTAATACGTCATCCTGTTCTTGAGAGAATGCTTTACAAGGTGACCCAAACCCTGATCTTTTTATAGCGGGGGCAATCCTATTTTCTATAAGCGGTTTTACATCAAATCACTTGTTTTATGAAATGCATTGTTTTATACGGATTTACATGCATAGATTACTTTCTGTTTAGTAACTAGAGTAATACCATTCTTTCTCCCGATTTCTATAGCCTAGTATATATCTTTTAACCTGTTTTTATGGATCTGATCAAACTTAGTTCCTCTATAAGTTTAAAATGGTACTTCTAACTTTTGTTTATCACTGTTTTCAACTACTCATGCTTTCTAAACAATAGTCTAATGTGATTCTATGTTTTGTAGCCTATTTTAACTTTTAATCGATACATATATTTCTTGCTTTGTTTTAAACTAAGTTGATTTAGTCTTTAGATTATTGTTCTATCCGGCAGAATATTCCTGATAATATTCTGTCTTTATTATAACTATTATTGGTTATAACCCTATTTTACCTCTGTTTCAGCAGACAGAGTCTCTCCTGCGTTTACTGTTTGTCCAACTTTAGGCCATTACTTAAAAATAGTTCCTTGTGGCCAGGGGGCAACCCGGTGTCCTCTCCTTGGACGCGGGACCCAATAAAGATCGAAATAGATTATCTACTCAAGCCTAACAGTGGCCCTCGGAGTGGCCTGTTGGTCTTCTAGATAAAGTAAACAGAAACTCTTTCCTGCTAACTCCATCCAGCCTTCAGGCTGCCATTTTATGACCTAAAGTTATTTAAAGTGGGCCTACTCAATCACCCTCCGTTGTGTGAGGGAAGGTTTTAATCCTATGCCATTTGTTCAACTACTGCCTCAAGGCCTCAAACCGTCCAGTCTATCTGTTATTTAAAGATAATAAAAGACTTCTCCTTTAGACTGGGCTGTGGCGGGGGAGGTTTTACCACAGTGGGTCATTCCTCTAGACAGCCAACTGTTACTGCTATCTTTAGGCATTGTGCCAAATCTACCGACACCCACTTTACCTCTTACCATCCGCACGGTCCCCTGTTAGCATTGCACATTTCTTGGGAGAAGACATATGTTTTATTTTGACAATTCACGACACTAGTTTTTGTGCTTTTGTTGTCCAGATCCAACAACAATGGCCAACATGATTCTTCAGTTTGGATGCGTTCAGAAATACCATGAAAACACATGTAAATGCCTCACGTTTCAGCATATATTCGTAATACATGCAGTCTGTCCCAAATGTTGATGTATAGGAAGTATGTGATCATACATTTTCCTTGGCGTCGCTGTCTCTGCAAAATTAACTAAAATATCTATATTTTTATGCTGCCCTCCTAATGAACTTGGACATGACCTTTATTGGATAGAGTTGACCTCATCCATAGTCCTTCTGAGACAAATTGCATTCAACCTTCTTACAGCTGCATGTACCCCCCTCAGGGTATCCTTTAACTTTGTTTCAACTCCATCTCAAAGGATCTAGTGCGGTAGTATGGTGGATCATCGGCTGTAAATCAATAACGATGATATTATTGATATTATCTTACAATGGGGGCCTGGTTTTCGTCTACGCTTAACTTTTTGTATATAAGTGATGAGCAAACTGTATCCTGGGCTGGTGTTAACACTTTGGCTCTGGTTGAAGTAGGAACAAGAGACCCTGTGCACTTGATGAAATAAAGTACCCTGGAACGCACTCTCCGGTTGTTGAGTTCTTTAAAATCTCTGACGTTTCCACTACAGTTGACAAAAGTATTTTCTTGCATATTGATAGTATTCCATTACATCATCAAATACATCATGGTAGGCAAACAATGGGTTATTATGATCAATAACTGGTAGTTTGTTATCATGAAATGACGAGAGGAGCTGTAGTTTAGTGCTGATATTCCTTCAGTCCTCTTACCTAAATCCTGCACCAGGCTGAAGACCAGTTGGATGTGCAGACCTCTCGTTTGCATCATTAGCTGACTACTTAGCGGCACGTGGTGTAGTGGTTAACACTGTCGCCTCACAGCAAGAAGGTCCAGGGTTCGATTCCCGCTTGGGGACCAGGGCCCTCATTCATCAACGTGACTTACGCACAGATATGTGCTTAACCTGTGCGTACGACCATTTCTAAGCAAAGTGTGGGATTCATCAATTTCAACTTGAACTTGACTTCGTGCTTATATTTACGCACAGCTCGGAGCATGCGTAGCTGACGCCCAGTGGTAGAATATGGGGACTGCAGACGGACGGCATAGACTTCTCCTTTAGACTGGGCTGTGGCGGGGGAGGTTTTACCACAGTGGGTCATTCCTCTAGACAGCCAACTGTTACTGCTATCTTTAGGCATTGTGCCAAATCTACCGACACCCACTTTACCTCTTACCATCCGCACGGTCCCCTGTTAGCATTGCACATTTCTTGGGAGAAGACATATGTTTTATTTTGACAATTCACGACACTAGTTTTTGTGCTTTTGTTGTCCAGATCCAACAACAATGGCCAACATGATTCTTCAGTTTGGATGCGTTCAGAAATACCATGAAAACACATGTAAATGCCTCACGTTTCAGCATATATTCGTAATACATGCAGTCTGTCCCAAATGTTGATGTATAGGAAGTATGTGATCATACATTTTCCTTGGCGTCGCTGTCTCTGCAAAATTAACTAAAATATCTATATTTTTATGCTGCCCTCCTAATGAACTTGGACATGACCTTTATTGGATAGAGTTGACCTCATCCATAGTCCTTCTGAGACAAATTGCATTCAACCTTCTTACAGCTGCATGTACCCCCCTCAGGGTATCCTTTAACTTTGTTTCAACTCCATCTCAAAGGATCTAGTGCGGTAGTATGGTGGATCATCGGCTGTAAATCAATAACGATGATATTATTGATATTATCTTACAATGGGGGCCTGGTTTTCGTCTACGCTTAACTTTTTGTATATAAGTGATGAGCAAACTGTATCCTGGGCTGGTGTTAACACTTTGGCTCTGGTTGAAGTAGGAACAAGAGACCCTGTGCACTTGATGAAATAAAGTACCCTGGAACGCACTCTCCGGTTGTTGAGTTCTTTAAAATCTCTGACGTTTCCACTACAGTTGACAAAAGTATTTTCTTGCATATTGATAGTATTCCATTACATCATCAAATACATCATGGTAGGCAAACAATGGGTTATTATGATCAATAACTGGTAGTTTGTTATCATGAAATGACGAGAGGAGCTGTAGTTTAGTGCTGATATTCCTTCAGTCCTCTTACCTAAATCCTGCACCAGGCTGAAGACCAGTTGGATGTGCAGACCTCTCGTTTGCATCATTAGCTGACTACTTAGCGGCACGTGGTGTAGTGGTTAACACTGTCGCCTCACAGCAAGAAGGTCCAGGGTTCGATTCCCGCTTGGGGACCAGGGCCCTCATTCATCAACGTGACTTACGCACAGATATGTGCTTAACCTGTGCGTACGACCATTTCTAAGCAAAGTGTGGGATTCATCAATTTCAACTTGAACTTGACTTCGTGCTTATATTTACGCACAGCTCGGAGCATGCGTAGCTGACGCCCAGTGGTAGAATATGGGGACTGCAGACGGACGGCATAGATCAGTTGCATGCATTAGTTTCAACTCGGAAATAATCTTGACTGACGTGTTCTGTATGACCCCCGTAATTCATTATAGTTCATTGTGAAATAGCGATATTAGTGTAATTATTGTCAAACCCTAAATAGCATGTGGAATAGGTCTTTCTCTCCGAATGAATGCAGGTTTATATATATAGCGTTATCGGGTGCACTGACTGCGCTCGCAGGAACTGTTTTCAGAGATAGCATCAGATAGGGATGAATGAATGAATGAGGGGCAGTCTAATTGCAGAGAGAACATAATATTAACTAGAGTCCACTACCCGAGACACCTCCTTCATTTGTACCGCAATTTGGGACCCAAATTGGAGCTATGAGCTTAAAAGCGTTTCCGTGCTTATTTGAGAAGGTCCAGCTGCAGAGCCGGAGAGACAGACAGCAGAGAGACAGACAGACAGACAGATAGACACTGTTCCACAGTGTGTGTGTGTGACCACTAGTCTCCTAGTAGAGACCCCCCCCCCCTCTGGACCACCTCCCAGTAGAGACCCCCCCCCCTCTGGACCACCTCCTAGTAGAGACAAGTTTTCTGAAATGTATGTTTATATATGCAAATGAGGCACTTCCCCATTAAATATGTGGACATTTATGGATGCAATAAGGCAAAATGAAGTAAAATGAACAACTAAATGTGTGTTATTGACGTTTTATTGTCACTAGTTTCATAGAAGACATGTTTAGGAAGCAAAATATAACAAAATCTCAAAATCAACAAAAAAAGTATATTTGCCTATTCACCTGCAGTGTCTCGCCTTAATCCTCATCTTCGTCTTCTTCCTAGAGAAGTCTCTACTAGGAGGTGGTCCAGAGGGGGGGGGGGGCTGAATCTCTACCATTAGACTAGTAGTCACACACACGCACGCACACACACACACACACACACACACACACACACACACACACACACACACACACACACACACACACACACACACTGTGGAACAGTGTCTGTCTGTCTGTCTGTCTGTCTGTCTGTCTGTCTCTCTGCTGTCTGTCTCTCTGCTGTCTCTCTCAAAATAGTATAAGTGCTATCTTGGCCCTGAGAGTTGCTCTCCGGCTCTGCAGCTGGACCCTTCTCAAATCAGCACGAAAAAAGCTATAAGCTTATAAAACGATTTAATATGCTAAACTTCGTTTTAAATTCCTTAATTCACTTTTGTTTATTTCATAAAGTTTTCCCGACATAATGCTACCTGCCCCGACCAGATCCATGACTCTGTTGCGATACAGATGAATTATCTACTCAGAAAGCTTATAAAACGATTTAATATGCTAAACTTTGTTTTTAAATTCTTTAATTCACTTTTGTTTATTTCATAAGGATTTTCCCGACATAATGCTACCTGCCCCGACCAGATCCGTGACTCTGTTGCGATACAGATGAATTATCTACTCAGAATAGTATTATAAAGTGGCTATCTTTTATGCTGTAGATCACTGCTGGTATGTGCGTGCAGAACCTTTATTTCAGCGGGGACTGTAGTATTTATTTGACGTTACTGTACAATATATGTGTATTAAAAGACGGAGCTGTCTTTTATTGTATTATAATAATTATTAATATTAAAAATAAATTAAGAAAGGCATTCTTATTCCAGCATGCATTAATGACACTAACGGGCAATGGCAAAACAGTGGTTAATGGTCTTTATTAGTGTTTGCGGTGTCCAGGCAGCAATGGTCTTTTAGGAAGTTAATATATATAATATCCGACAGTGTACAACACCCTCGTTTAGTCCATTCTTCCACATTTCATGGGGGTGTCCATTACCGTATATGGTTAATCGGGGCGGTTTTGGTATGCAAATACGTGAAAGTGTGCACGAGCCTCGGCGCAGGGCCAAGGTGATATTTATCATGACAGGTGTGCGTAGAACCTGCGTACGCACGTGTGGTAAATCTCGTTTCTTTTGTGCGTGCACGCATTCTAAATTCTGTGCTTACGTGTGGAAATAGAAAATTTTCTACGTCACGTTGATGAATGAGGGCCCAGGTTTCCATGATGCCAGTTACCCAGGTGGGGTATCTCCCAGGCCTTTCTGTGTGGAGTTTGCATGTTCTCCCCGTGCTCGCAAGGGTTTCCCCCCGATAAGATAAACCCAATGGAAAAACATGCACAACAATAGATCGCTAACGCTGTGGCGTCCTTGACGAAGACGGACAGGAGCACTTGGATTGGTCCCCTGGCGCGGCTCACGTTGATGCCTGTCTGCTCCCGGCTGCCCTTGGGGGGGAAGGACGACGGGATGGGTTAATCGCAGATACGAATCGCATGCATGCATCGCATGCGTGCCGATTGATGACCTCTGAGCAGGTCCTAAATTATTATTATTATTAAATTATTATTATTATTAAACTATGGCCAGTCAGCTGTTAATGACATTGCACCATATTGGTAGCAAACCCATGACTCATTAGAATACTATGCTTAAAGACGTTATTTTCTTGTAATATAGAAGTTACAGTTATGCCCCTGGTCCATATGATGGTAACCGTTTTGACATCATGGTCTGTACCAGTGAGCGACTTCTCAAATTTAACAAGGTTGATTGTTTTCTTCAGGTTTTCCTTTAAAATTGGGAGTTAATAAGGGATCAGTCTGTTGTGTGCTTCCCCAGGCTATAGCATCATTACCTTATAGCATCTTGCATGTGTGTAGCAGAGTAGCCTGTTTGAAGCCTTACAAACCTAACAAACTGTCCCTTGGCAGCAGGCTTCCCCCTTTAACCAAGAGGTGTCTGGTTTCTCTTGCATGAGGGTTCTGCACATGGAAGAGTCCACCTGATCTGCTGTCCCTCTCTTCTCTAGATGGGGTTCGAGACTGGGAGTCCTACTCAGACCAGCCCTCCGCCCTTCACCTCCTCAACCCCCAGCGAGCCTCCTCGTCGACTCAGTTTCTCCTGGCTCAACCCTCTCTACAAGAGGAAGTGAAACGATGTCTGTCATGGAGTCGGGACAGGATAAAACAAATACAAAATGTATTTTCTTTTTATTCTTTTTTTTTCGCTTTCATAATGTACATTTGTTATCTTGGGCCCCATTGCCTTCATTAAGGAATGTTGAAGGCAGATATGATAGTAGGATTTACCCGTTATTGTGCACAGACTAATGACTACAATGGAGTCAGGGATGGTCTGCAGTCGGGATGTTTTTAGGAGGATAGAAATGTCCCTTAATTTTGAACAAATGGGCCACTAGTCGGTGAACAGACGCCTTTAGGAAGAGTGGGCACCTAGCACACACAATTAAGTGTTTTAAATGGCTCTTCAGTGGTGATTTTGCACATCTTAAATGTGGTGTATTGCAATTGTCTTTTACTGCATATCGTTGTATTGTAGTTTTTTTATTAAGTCATTGGATGAGTCATTTGTTTTTTACACCGATGTTTGTGATGCATGTTTTTTCATGTTGTGACCACTCTGTAGCCTTGTGCTAGTTTACCAGGACAAGTAGGCCTATAGGTATTGCTAGCATTTTTTTGTTGTTGATATGATACGCCTACATTTATTAAATTAATAAATTATCATTTGGTCTCAAAGTAAATTAAGTCTCATATCCTGTCATGTTTCTTAAAGGAAATGTCTGAAATCAGAAACGCAAGAAAGTTACACAATTCATGTATGTAGGTTAACCCTTTCACTACCACACCACTGTGGTGGAAATATGCATAATAAACACTATTATATTAATATTAATTGATTGTAATACCATATCCCTCCAGCAGGACATGAAAGGTCATATTAAAGGTCACTTGCAGACATGCCTGTCTTTGAGTGTCAACAAGTAATGAAATGCAATGTCATGTTGTTGACAAAATTGAATTCTGAAGCCTGTCAATAACAAGTGTCAATAACAAAGTATTATGTAATTTACGAGATGGCGCCGCAACGAACGGCTGCCTGTCTGTGCGCTCCGTCGAGACTGTGTTTACTTTTGTTAATATTTATAGTTTTTAGAGTTTTGTTCGTACCAACTGTTGGTGCATTTAATGTATATGACCGTCAGTCACTCATAGACATTGGATTACGGGAAACTTACCAACTGGATTACTCACTGGACCAGCTTTCCGAACCGCATCAATGGCCTGAAGAAATTCTCCGGAGATTAGGACCAGATCCTTTGTTCCTAGATCCCAGGAAAAGAGGACCCAGACGACGAGGAAAGAGGGCTGGGATCCGTAACAGGCTGAGATCCAGACGCCACCGTACACCACTGCCCAGTATATTGCTAGCCAATGTACAATCAATTGACAATAAACTGGATGACATCCGAGCAAGGATTCAATATCAAAGAGACGTTAGGGACTGCAACGTCCTCTGCTTCACCGAAACATGGCTCACACCGGAGGTTCCAGACCACGCAATTCAACCGGCAGATCACTTCTTTATCCATCGCAAGGATTGGACATCAGCAGAGTCCGGTAAACAACGTGGAGGAGGTATTGCCTTCATGTTTAACAAAAATTGGAGCGATCCAACTAACGTGAAGGAATTATCCAACCACTGCTCCCCAGAACTGGAATATATAACCATCAAGTGTCGTCCTTTCTTCCTCCAGAGGGAGTTAACGGCGATCGTCCTGATCGGAGTGTATATTCCACCGCAAGCCAGCAACAAGGTTGCGCTCTCCAGACTCCACGACGAGGTAAATAGAATACAAGTGGCGAATGTTAACGCCGCCATTTTAGTGCTGGGAGATTTCAATAGCGCCAATCTGAGAAAGGTATTGCCTGACTTCTATCAGCATGTGACTTGCAACACCAGAGGCGGTAACATCCTAGATCACTGTTACACGCAATTTAAAGGTGGCTACAAGGCTCATTCTGATAGTGGCTTTGGTAAATCAGATCACGCGTCCATCTTTCTTTCACCAAAGTACAAACAGAGAATTAAAAGTACTCCTGTAGTCTCGCGAGAGGTGCAGAAATGGGATTTGACGTCAGAGGAGACGCTCCGGTCAGTGTTTCACTACACAGACTGGAATGTGTTCCGCGACACAGATAACATTAATGTCTACACGGAAACAGTGCTGGACTATGTTTGTACTAGGGTGAAAGAAACAATCCCCACTACCAAAATGAAAGTTTACCCAAATCAAAAACCCTGGGTAGACAAATCCGTCCGTGAAGCTCTGAGAGAGCGCACCAAAGCATACAACGACGGCCTAGTGGCAGGCAACATGAATGACCACAAGGTGGCGCGATACAACGTAAGGAGGACAGTGTCAGAGGCCAAACGGCGCTACAGGGATAAAATTGAACTCCAGTTTGAACAAGCTGACTCTAGAGCTATGTGGCAGGGGCTCAAAACGATGACAGACTACAAAGGCGCCTCCCTCAAACTGAACAGTGACATCTCCTTAGCAAATGACCTCAATACCTTCTATGCGAGGTTTGATGCTGGTAATAACAACACCAGCTCACAAGCCTCGGCAATGGGGGGGGGGGGTCGGCTGCTGATGGAGGCGCAGTGTTCAGGGTAACAGAGCATGAGGTGAGGCGGACCTTTAAAAAAGTGAATATCAGGAAGGCAGCAGGTCCGGACGGCATCCCCGGCCGCGTCCTAAAAGTCTGTGCCGACCAACTGGCCCCAGTATTCACTGACATATTTAACCTGTCCTTAGAACAGGCTGTCATCCCCACCTGCCTGAAGAAGTCCACTATTATCCCTGTACCCAAAAAATCCAAGCCTGCTTGCCTCAACGACTACCGCCCTGTAGCTCTCACCTCCATAGCCATGAAGTGCTTTGAGAAGCTAGTAAAGGGCTACATCTGCTCCTCCCTCCCCATCAACATGGACCCCCTGCAATTTGCATACCGCCCCAACAGGTCCACGGAGGACGCCATAGCCCATGTGCTGCACACAGCAGCATCACACCTGGACAAGAGGCAGGGGAACTATGTGAGAATGCTATTCATCGACTACAGCTCGGCATTCAATACCATAGTCCCCTCCATACTCATAGCCAAGCTCAGGGACCTGGGCTTGGGCTATGACCTCTGCCAGTGGGTCTTGGACTTCCTGACTGGCAGACCCTCATCCATCACCCTCAACATAGGGGCCCCCCAGGGCTGTGTTCTGAGTCCCCTCCTCTACTCCCTGTACACACACGACTGTGTGGCTCAGCGGAGTAGCAATACAATCATCAAATTTGCTGACGACACAGTGGTGGTGGGCCTGATCTCTGCCAACGACGAGAGGGCCTACCTGGAAGAGGTCAAGGTCCTGGCGGGATGGTGCCAGGAAAACAGCCTCTCCCTGAACGTCAGCAAAACAAAGGAGATGATTGTGGACTTCAGGAGGTCGGGGGTCAAGGACTACAGCCCCCTCAGCATCGACGGGGCACCGGTTGAGAGAGTCAACAGCTTTAAGTACCTCGGAGCCTACATATCCGAGGACTTGACATGGACCACACACATTGACAGTGTTGTGAAGAAGGCACGACAACGCCTCTACTTCCTCAGGCGCCTAAGGAAGTTCCAAGTCAGCCAGAAGATCCTTAAGAACTTCTACTCATGTACAATAGAGAGCATCTTGACCGGCAACATCACCTCCTGGTTTGGGAATAGCACTGCACAAGACCGAAGCAGACTACAAAGAGTGACACGTTCAGCCGAACGCACAATTGGAGGGGGGCTTGCCACCCTCCAGAACATTTACTACAAGCGTTGCAAGGGCAAGGCTAAGAGAATCATTAAAGACTCCAGTCACCCGAACAACTGCCTCTTTGAACTGCTGCGGTCAGGCAAGCGATACCGGAGTCTCAAGGCGAGCACAGAAAGACTCAGAAGAAGCTTCTATCCCCAGGCCATCAGGCTGCTAAACGAACAATGAATGAACACTACACAACAACAACCACCAAACGCACATAGCACACACATCCACACGCACACACTCACTTTAAACAAACACACTGTAGCACCCACTCCACACACTTTATAGCACACACCCACTTTAAACAAACACACTGTAGCACCCACTCCCCACACTTTATATTTATGGATGAAGGATTGCACTACAACTCGTACACCTTACTGTAAATTGTACCTAAAATTGTACCTCATCCCATTTCTGCTTTGCACTAGATAGTACTGTACATTAGTACACTGCATAGTATTGTGTATTGTATATTATATGGTAACTCAGAACATTGTACATATGTCTATACCGAACACTGTGACCTCATTTTTCTTCTTCTAAATTCATGCTATATTATGTTATTATGTTATTTGATACTATCTTGTCTAGCACAGTCTCTGGAGCGTAACAGTAAGAAGCATTTTGTATGAAAGTATTCTGTACTTCTGTATGACAACTATTAAAGAACTTGAACTTGAACTTGAAGGGGTGTCATCATGTATTGACATGATGACTAAATTCTGTGTTAAACTGATACGAGATTTGCTTTTGGGATAAGGGGAAGAGCGTCCAAGCTGATTGGATTAAGAGTCATTTACATCATGAATCAGATGTCCAATAGGCCACGAGATAATTGAGACAAGGGTCATTGATTGGTTAAAGATCACTTTTATGATAAGGATTTCCCCCATTTTCTGTTTGTTATAAAAGCTGATGTTATTGTGTGTTTTGGCAGTCTCTCCTCCAGAACTTTATGAAACACTGGAGGTAGTCAGTTAGAAACAGATAGTTATCTCTGTTGGACGTAGCTGCATTGGGCAGAGGTAATGATGTGATATCTCTGATTAGCAGAGACCCAGAGACTCAGTTACCGTGTGAATTGTCGGTATCTTTAATAAACTTCTGCCATAATATACTTTAATAAAACTTCTTCAAATTCACCTTAAGGTAAGACTCTGTTTTTATATTATTGCTGTGTAATTATTATCACTGTATGGGTTTAACTGTGATTTACATAATTGTGTAAAATGAATTTGCATAATTGTCACGACACCACAGAAGGTTAACCCGTTCACTATCACACTACAGAAGGTTAACCCTTTCACTACCACACTACAAAGGGTTAACCCTTTCCCTACCACAATACAGAAGGTTAACCTTTCACTACAACACTAGACACCAACAGTGTTGTGTGGTAGCGAAAGGTTAACCTGTAGTGAAAGGGTTAAAACATGTGTTTGTGTCGGGGATTATTACAAATATTTTAGAGAAATGTACCCAACATTATGACTGCTGTGATTGATTGATTGATTGAAAAGTTTATTAACAGATTGCAGAATGGGTACAGTACAGTACAGCTCAATACATACAATTGTTAAGGGGATGCAGACCAGAGAAAGACTTTCGTCTTGTTTACATCAGGGTCCCCCATTTTCAATTCATCATAACATATATGACATACATGACATACAGATAGACAGTACTGCTACATCTATACATTTATGACATATCAGATTTGCAAATACAGTACTGTTTGTGATACAAAAAGTTACCAGAAAAAGAGTGTATATACATTTGACATAGAAACTGTACATTGGAGGAGGTTGGGTGGGTGGGGTGGGGTTGGGTGGGGGGGGACTGTACATTGGAGGTGGGGGGGGGTTGGGTGGGGGGGGGGGGACTGTACATTGGAGGTGGGGGGGGTTGGGTGGGGGGGGGGGGACACTGTACACTGTACATTGGAATACTGACAAAGCCATACTTGGTCATTTACTGTACAACTGGGTTAGGACATTTGTAGGGGCCAGTTTTGAATTGCAGTCTCCCGTAGGTGTTCTTTCAGAGTGTTTTTGAAAGTGGGTAGTGATTCACATTCACATTGATGTGGCATAATTGCGAAACGTGTTTAGTCCCTTGTTTGAGCCGAATCTGGGTTTAACATGATTTGTGGAGCTCCCTCTGGTGTTGTGATTGTGGTATTCACTGACCTTAGGGAAGTATTTTGACATGTAAATGGGTACCTTGGTCGCTGTGAGCAAGACACTTGTCAAAACATTAGTCCCCCCTGCAATAAACATGTAGACGGTACGAGTGCTCCAGTGTCTTACTTGGGTTGTCTTATTTTGAAGTGCCTGGTGAAAGGTTTGCTTGTATGTACCGTTAAATAAATAAATAAAGCCCTACTAATCTAAACTTGTCTGGAGCGCATTGGACTTCACTTTGGGGATGTTGAAGCCATCTGTGATCCTCAGACACTGGTCAGCTCTCAATTCCCCGAACCAGACTGCGGACCTTTGGGGACAGCTTTCAACATGGCAGCTCCCACCCTCTGGAACTCCCTCCCCGCAGAACTCCGCAACGCCACAACTCCGGACTCCTTCAAAAAAGCTCTTTACCTCCTAAATAAGAGCGCACAAATCACTTAAAGATCCCCTCCACTCAAATGTGTATATAGATATATTTTCCTTTTGGAGGCATGACCTTGACTATACAGATTATTTGTGCAGAACTCTTTCTATGTGAAAAATCTTTCCCCTCCTGTCTGGTCCCCTCCATCTCCCCCCTGTCTGAGTGTCATGGACTGCCTCTCCTCCATCTCCCCCCTGTCTGAGTGTCATGGACTGCCTCTCCTCCATCCCCCCCCCCCTGTCTGCCATGGACTTGAGCTCGTTCCCCTCTTCTCTACCCTTGTCTCTCTGACAAATGACAGAAATATAGTGAAGGGCCCCCTCTTGTGGCCAGGGCCATTAATTGCATGCCCACGACAAAAACATACAAAGAAGTGTTTGATTGATTGATTGCTTGAAAACTTTATTAACAGATTGCAGAATGGGTACAATACAGTACGGCTCAATACACACAATTGTGAAGGGGATGCAGACCAGAGAAAGACTTTCGTCTTGTTTACATCAGGGTCCCCCATTTTCAATTCATCATAACATTTATGACATACAGATATACAAATAATAGTACTGTTTATGAGACAGAGTTTCTAAAAGAGAATATATACATTTGAGGGGGAAGAAACTGTACATTAGAGGGGGGGGGGGGGGTTGGACATTTACCGGGGCCAGTTTCAAATTGCAGCCTCCTGTAGGTGCTCTTTGAGAGCGGTTTTGAAGGTGGGTAGGGATTCACATTATTTTACGGCTGTGGGTAGGGTGTTCCACATTGATGTGGCATAATTGCGAAACGTGTTTAGTCCCTTGTTTGAGCCGAATCTGGGTTGAACATGATTTGTGGAGCTCCCTCTGGTGTTGTAGTCGTGGTATTCACTGACCTTTGAGAAGTATTTCGAGTTGCAAGTCTTATGATTTTGTAGAGTCTGAAGTCATCAAATTTGTGACTTTTGTCCAAGTCGTATGACTCGAGTTAACACCTCTTATCGTTCTCTCAGCTGCCGTTTATTGATGAAACATTATGTAGATGATTCTGCACTGACACACAACTTCATCCTCTGCTCACGCAACCCGATTGACGGCTGACGGGTTGGTCCAAAGTGGAGCTGTAATCAGGGAAATGTATTTGATTCACATTACAATTTGTATGGCATACTTTGTTAACATTTGGGGCTTGGAGAGTTTCAAGCCCCTCCAGCTGCTGTTTATTGATGAAACATAATAATAATAATTGATGAAGCGATCATGCAAACATGCAGTGGCGGTTCTAGACCCTTTAAATGTAATCTTGTAATCCAATCAGTAAATTAATCAATTTGAGGCCTCAAAATAATATTTTGTGGCCTCAAAATAGTATGTTGTTCCCTCATGATCTGAACAAACCTTCACTCACTGGAAATGTCTTTTTCCCATAGATGGATATATGAAAATGTGAGTCTCTCTCTCCCTCTCTCTCTTGAACGCAGTGAGCGCTCCGTAATATGATCATGATCATTAGGATCGACAAAAAATAATAAAAAAATAGGTTTGCTACTTACATACTGTAGTTGTCTCCTAATGTTACCTAAATGTCATAAGTGAATGTATAGAAACAACTCACCAAAATGTACTATTGCACAACGGATTTGACAAAAGAAATCCACCAACCAACCCCCTGCCCCCTCCCTTGACATACCTTGGCACTTAGTGAAATGATGCCACTGCTCTAGGGGCTGAGCCCCCCTAAAGGTCTGATGCTAGAACCGCCCCTGCTGTATGTGCTGAAGCTAAAGGTCAAGTTGCCACATATTGGACCATCACACATGCAACTCAGATTTCAGGGAAGTACAGAGAAGCTCTCCCTCTTCAGGGTAAGAATGTGAGAAAAAGTGTTCTGGTGACAAGTTCTGCACAAATAACAATCTGCATAGTCATGTCATGTCTCCAAGAGGAGTTAACCATTAAAAAACGATTTTGAGTAGAGGGGATCTTTTGTATTTTATTTTTTTTATTATTTTTTAAACAAACACATAAACAGTAGAGTAGAGGGGATCTTTAATCTTCTTTGCTACCACTGCCAAGGTGTAAGACAGTGCAGGGAAGTCACTGGTAAGAAACCACAGGTCACCTTAGTTAATTATTATATTATATTATTATTATTATTATTATTATTATTATTATTAGGGCATTTGCAGGACACCCCCAGACTGGCTCCTATGCAGGACCTACCCCATAGTGCATCTCTGGACAGTGCACCCCAGGAACACAAGAGGACAGCATGACACCCCAGGACAGTAGTAAGTGTCAGAACACTTCATTCAACAAATCCTGATTCCTTGTCATTTGAAAACCAAATATTGGGGCCCAGTGAATAAAAGTGGATGTTTGAAATAAGTCTCCTGAACAATTCTCCAATGAGGCGACCTAATAATAATCTGATATCCAGATAAGTAAATACATTCCCTGTCAAACAACAAAGGGAAACAGAAGATCAGTACATGCTGCACACGCTTTCAGTTTCATGCAACGTCAATTGGGTCAAGCTCCGGTCTATAAAAGCTAACTGAAAACGACTGAAATCTACTTTGTTTGCACTGTGGAGTATATTTCAGTTGTGATCCTCCCATGTGTGATGTATAAAGATTGTGCACATTGTTTTGCAAGGCGTTAGGTATGGGCATAAGGCTTAAAAAATAAAAAATAAATAAAATAAAAAAAACACTGCATACAAGAGGCTTATAGGAACACGCCAACATTTTGGGAAATTAGCAGTCTTCTCCAGAGAAAGACAAGCAGATAGATACCAGTTTCCTCTCTGTGCGTTCAGTAGAAAGCTATCTGGCTGCATGTTAGCCTACAGTAGCTTAGCACAATGAATGGAAGCGGACATGTACAGGTAGCCTATGCATTGTCAAACTAACACCTCTCCCGAAGGCTACCCGTACATGTCTGCTTCCATTCATTGTGCTAAGCTAGGCTAACATGCAGCCAGATGCCCAGATAGCTTTCTACTGAACACAGAGGAAACTGGTATCCATCTTCTTGTCTCTCTCTGGAGAAGACTATAAGTTAACGCAGAGCTGCCTCTATGCCTCGTAAACATTAAAAGTTCTGTGAAGAGCAGACCACCAGCTGACCTGTTCTGCCTTCAGAATCAGGAACTTCGCCCGTTGCCACTCACCATTATCACCAACAGGCGAAGTGGCATTGGTTAAACCTGCTCTCTGTGAATTTGTTACAAGGCCTGGGCTATATCATTGATTGATAAATAGGCTTATACAGGTAAAAACAAAATGTATGCAACTAAAAAACCAAAAAAAATTATCCATCGGAGATAGCGCTTTCCAACTCCCCTATGCAAGGTGCTAACCAGCTCATTGGCAGCAGTTAGGGGTTAAGTGTCTTGCTCAAGGACATTGAGACAAGCTGCCAAGAGGAGCTGGGATTTAACCAGGAACCTTCCGATTATCAGATGACCGCTCTACCACCTGAGCCACTGTCGCCACATGCAGATACAATGTACATTCATTCAAATACGACTTATTGGATTAATTTTTTTTTATTAATACACTTACAATGTCATTTTATTTACATCAGCATCCCTCTGATAGACCTATTGCATTTTGATGTTCAGATAATAAAACCATTTAACCGACAAAACAGTGCTTTGCTTTCTCAACCATTCAGAAATGGACACACTGAAATACAGATTTCAAAATATCATATCATTAATCATTAATGAAGTGGCTTACATGTTCTATGAAACAGGAGAGACCCTTAACCCTCCTTGCCTTGTTTATGTACACGCATGTTACTAATAGACAAAACTATACAAGGCGCATAGGCACTCAATGACATCCCTACACCTCAAGGACACAATTCATACAACTCAGTAGATGTTGTAGAAGTGTGCCCCTGCCCGGTTTCTACACGCCAACAAGGTATTGTTTGGGAAAACTCCCACAATACTAAAGCAGAATAGAGGGTAGTGATGGCGAGGTTTCTGCGATGGCTGCCGGCACATGCTGCATTCTTAGAACTACAGTGATAATGCATGAAATGTCTGTTGACATTTCAGCATCATTTTATTATTATAATATATTTTTTTACCTTGTGAAAAAGTCCATTATGAGCATTTGTCATATTTCATATGACTTCATCATTATTGACAAGGGTAATGTAACATTCTCTGTCATGGGAACCAAAATTTGAGAAACTTCCATCTCATTCTGGATCCCAACCAGAGACAAGAAACATTAATTGAAGACTGAAGAGGATGACTTGACGTCGACCATTCCTAACAAAGGCCACCAACATCAAACAGTTTTGTTTCACCCTTCAATCATTCATTATTATGTTACATATTCACAGTCCAAAGTCTCGCAACCAGAGTCTTAAGTCCATTCACTGAGAGAGAAGTCCATTCGCAGAGAGAGAGAGAGAGAGCGTGTGTGTGCTTTCGTCAGTCCCCAATGCAGTGGTTACAGCCAGCACGCTGCTCCTCCCTGCTGGCCAAACCCAAGAATGCAGCTTAATTCCCTCTGGCCCAGAATGGCATTTTCCCATAGACGGCCAATGGAAAAGACACTGCTCTTAAAAGATGTGAACATGGACTATGCCCTCTAATAACCTTGTGTATGTACTTTTTTTTATCATTAAGACCGCTTATTGTTTACTGAACTCGCCTCGCGAGGCTTCCGTATGACTGTATGTGCTGGGTGAGCAACTTACGTTGAACTTAATGGGAGGCCATTTTGGGTGGCCATCCTTCCTCCAGTTCTTAATTATACCTCCGTGGCTTTTGCATGTATATGTTTTCAATATGTGGGCTTTTATAGACAGTTTCAACTTGGACAACATAAACATTCTGAATGGACCCACGTTTATTTCCCGTTACAGTGAACGTCAATAACAAAAAAAACATGAGTCCAAGCATGTATGTGTTTATGCTCTAGAACTATTTATGCGTGTACATAGAATGTACGTTTGCGGCGCCCCTGGATCAGGTAGGGGTTCAGTCGGTGCCTTGCTCAGGGCACACTATCAACAAGGGTGGATTCATCTGGCTGTGGCGGGGTCCATGTGTGTGTGTCTCCTCCATGACCTCGCTCAGCAGACCCAGCCCTCTCTCAAGTCGTTCTCCATGACCTCGCTCAGCAGACCCAGCCCTCTCTCAAGTCGTTCTCCATGACCTCGCTCAGCAGACCCAGCCCTCTCTCAAGTCGTTCTCCATGACCTCGCTCAGCAGACCCAGCCCTCTCTCAAGTCGTTCTCCATGACCTCGCTCAGCAGACCCAGCCCTCTCTCAAGTCGTTCTCCATGACCCCGCTCAGCAGACCCAGCCCTCTCTCAAGTCGTTCTCCATGACCTCGCTCAGCAGACCCAGCCCTCTCTCAAGTCGTTCTGCATGACCTCGCCCAGCAGCCAGCTCTCCCGGAACTCGGGCCTCTGCAGCAGCAGCTCGTACAGCTTGCGGTACTCTTCCGGGAACACGTGGCCCGTCTGGACGTCCTCCGGCATGTCCATCTCCGCCAGCAGCGTGGCAGCGCAGTCTGGAAACCACTGACTAGAGGGGGGACAGAAGGGGAGGGAGGAGAGAAAGGGGGAGAGAGAGAGAGAGAGAAAAAGAGACAGTTTAGTTAGACCTGAACTATATATATATATATATAACTATATTATAATTATGAAATAAAATATTACATAGGCCAGGGCTGTACAACTGTAAATAAAGAGGTTGAATAATATTAAATGAGATATAAACTAAATTAAATATAGCACAATAGAATCTGATAATTTACAATAAAGATAAAATAGGAATAGGCCAGGCCATGTCAGGCCAGGGCTGTGCAATGGGCAATTATGTGCAAAGAGTATGAGTCAGTGAAGTATGAACAGGTATGTTTGTCAGTGAGGGTCCCGGGCCTTGTTGATGAGGCTCACTGCAGAGGGGAAGAAACTGTTCTTGTGGCGTGAGGTTTTGGCCCTGATGGACCGCAGCCTCCTGCCAGAGGGGAGTGTCTCAAAGAGGTTGTGACCGAGGTACATGCCCTGATGTGGCGAACATACGCAGAATGCCTTGTGGTCCGACGAAGACCGAGCACCCGTCACAATGCTTTTGACACATGTGTACTATGGTCATAGACCGTCTTGTGATTTTAATGTTACTAGAGCTACTAGCCACAATAGACCCATTTGACTGTAGTTAGAAAAGCCAAGATACATAGCATGCTAACGATACCATTCTGTTCCGATGTGGTGTGTTGTATCAAATGGAACATAAAACAATGTAAAATCACCATAGCATTATCCAGCTAACACCGTTAACGTTAGCTTGCCAACTGCAGTCAAATGGGTCCATTTCACTATGCTTCTTGTCCCGATCTGCTGAAAATAACATACGTTTGAGACCTGCAGGAATTGTGTGGCTGTGTGCACATCTCATGCAATGCAACAGAAAGTCATCTTCTGTTTAGTTGGTTAGTTGTTTGGTTTAGATGTTTCTGAAACTGAGGGACTTGCAAAGAGATTAAATTCTTAACAACGTATTCTTAACAGGCTATGTTTTACTTTCATATATATTTCAAATATAATCCAATGGCTTGCTGCTCCCTTTTCATCTTGCAGTGTGACAAAATGCAGGACAGCATGCAGTAAAGTAATACTGAATACAAGTTGTAGGAATAAAGGTTTATAATAATGTATAAAGCATTTGATCTAAATATAAGGATTTTAGATTCATTAACTAATTCCTTAAAAGGTAGGCTAGGTACAGCCTAGGCTAGGTAGGTCAAATGGGCCAAATGGCTAAGCAGCAGAAAAGTATAGGCCGATTTAATTATGTCTTCATCGTTGTTACTGGTTGTTACCGCTCCCAAAACACCATGGAGAGTGCAGTGCACCATATAGGCCTTTAGAGGAATGTATATTTCTTGCTAGACCGAGCTGCTTAGAGCCTTCTGATGAAGAGGATGCTGCTTAGAGCCTTCTGATGAAGAGGATGCTGCTTAGAGCATCAGTTCTAGCCTCCCTACACTGGCTCCCAGTCCCACTTAGAATAGACTTCAAAATCCTCCTCCTGACCCTTAAGGCACTATCGGGTGCAGCACTATACATCACCGAACTCATCAGCACCCAGGTCACCAAGATCCTCCAACCAGGCTCGGCTTTTAAAAAAAAGCCAGACGATGTGCATTGGGCCGCGGCTCTCTGACGCCTTATTTTCTGGGCCCTGGCCTGAAAAGTTTGGGAACCCCTGGTCTACAAGATACACTATACGACTAAGGTACCCATGTACATGTCAAAATACTTCCCAAAGGTCAGTGAATACCACAACCACTACACCAGAGGAAGCTCAACAAATCATGTTAAACCCAGATTCGGCTCAAACAAGGGACTAAACACGTTTCGCAATTATGCCACATCAATGTGGAACACCCTACCCAAAGCTGTAAAGGAATGTGAATCCCTACCCACATTCAAAACCGCTCTTAAAGAGCACCTACGGGAGGCTGCAATTCGAAACTGGCCACCGTAAATGCCCAAAACCCCCACCACCTCCTAATAAGACAGTCTCCTCCCCACCGTATGTATACGGTATATTCCCTCCCCGCCGTATGTATATTTCTCTCCCATCCACCCACCCCCTCCTAATGTACAGTCCCCTCCCCATCATATGTATATACTCTGTCAGGATCTAGGGGTAACAGTACTGTATATTTGAATACCGTTTATGTCACAAATGTATCAGTACTAAATACCTATATGTCCCTATGCCATAAATGTCATGTATGTTGTGTACGGTATGTCATAAATGTCTATATGAATTGAAAATGGGGGACCCTGATGTAAACAAGACAAACGTCTTTCTCAGGTCTGCATCCCCTTAACAATTGTGTGTATTGAGCCGTACTGTATTGTACCCATTCTGCAATCTGTTAAATAAAGTTTTCATTCATTCATACTGTTTTCTAAATTGGGGAGGCTTTTAATCGTCAAGGTAAGAGGATTTTAAGTCATGGTATCCATAAACTTCAATCGGTTCGGATCATTTGAATGAAATGAGAATGTAAACAAACACGGCGTCACGTTAGAAAGTAGCACCGAAATCACTGCGCCCAGAGAGGAGTGGTTAGGCAAAAAATAGTTCTGAGTATAATTTGCTTAGAAAACGTAATTGTCAAATTCAATAATTTTTTATTTCTCCACGTGGTAAATACACAGGTCACAACATGTTTACAGGAACGTTTTGGAGTTGTATTTGGAGTGTATTTCGTGACTGTAGGGAACAAGTGATTGATTGATTGATTGATTGATTGAAAAGTTTATTAACAGATTGCAGAATGGGTACAGTACAGTACAGCTCAATACATACAATTATAATAATAATAATAATTTAGGACCTGCTCCGAGGTCATCAATTGGCACACATGCGATGCATGCATGCAATTCGTATCTGCGATTAACCCATCCCATCGTCCTTCCCCCCCAAGGGCAGCCGGGAGCAGACAGGCGTCAACGTGAGCCGCGCCAGGGGACCAATCCAAGTGCTCCTGTCCGTCTTCGTCAAGGACGCCACAGTGTTAGCGATCTTGTTGTTGTGCATGTTTTTCCATTGGGTTTATCTTATCGGGGGGGAAACCCTTGCGAGCACGGGGAGAACATGCAAACTCCACACAGAAAGGCCTGGGAGATACCCCACCTGGGTAACTGGCATCATGGAAACCTGGTCCCCAAGCGGGATTCGAACCCTGGACCTTCTTGCTGTGAGGCGACAGTGTTAACCACTACACCACCGTGCCGCTATTGTTAAGGGGATTAACAATTGTCTAATTGTTAAGGGGATGCAGACCAGAGAAAGACTTTAGTCTTGTTTACATCAGGGTCCCCCATTTTCAATTCATCATAACATATATGACATACATGACATACAGATAGACAGTACTGCTACATCTATACATTTATGACATATCAGATTTGCAAATACAGTACGGTTTGTGATACAAAAGTGTCCAGAAAAAGAGTGTATATACATTTGGCATAGAAACTGTACATTGGAGGAGGTTGGTTGGGTGGGGTGGGGTTGGGTGAGGGCTGTACATTGGAGGGGGAGGGGGGGGGTTTGGGAAGGGGACACACACATTTTACACTGTACATTGGAATATTGACAAAGCCTTACTTGGTCATTTACTGTACAACTAGGTTAGGACATTTGTAGGGGCCAGTTTCGAATTGCAGTCTCACGTAGGTGTTTTTTGAGAGTGTTTTTGAAGGTGGGTAGTGATTCACATTCCTTTACAGCTTTAGGCAGGGCGTTCCACATTGATGTGGCATAATTGCGAAACGTGTTTAGTCCCTTGTTTGAGCCGAATCTGGGTTTTACATGATTTGTGGAGCTCCCTCTGGTGTTGTGATCGTGGTATTCACTGACCTTTGGGAAGTATTTTGACATGTACATGGGTACCTTGGTCGCGTAGTGTATCTTGTAGACCAGGCCCATTGCAAGTTGCTGTACTCTGTCGTCTACTCTAAGCCATCCTAGGTTGTCAAAGTGGGCAGGGGATGCCATTTTGTCACAGGAAAGATTAGCCTCTAGGATGGAACCCAGGTAGGTAATTTCATCTTTCCTTGTGATAATATTGTCACCCACTGTAACCGAGAAGCCGTCGGTCTTGCTGAGTTTGTTATTTGAACCGAAGAGAATGGACTCTGTTTTGCCCATGTGTAATGATAGTTTGTTGTCGGCGAGCCATATGCAGATTTTGCCTAGTTCCGAGCTGAGGGCTTTTTCAACCTGTAACTTGTTCTTGTCAGAGACCAGCAGGGCTGAGTCGTCCGCAAACAGGAACAAGTTGCAGTCACAAGCTGACGACATGTCATTTGCATAAATTAGGAATAGTAGCGGTCCTAGTATGCTTCCTTGTGGAACACCACAGCTCACTGTGAGGGGGGGGGATAGTGTACCGTTTACTTCCACCATCTGTTCCCTCCCCTCCAGGTAGGATTGTATCCAGCTCACTGATAAACTATCAAAACCAATTGCTTTTAGCTTGTCAATCAGAATGGTGTGATTGACAGTGTCGAAGGCCTTTTGTAGGTCCAGCATGACCATGCCGCAGTATTTGCCCGCGTCCACCTCTTGTTTGATGTGGTCGTTCAAATAGAGAAGGCATGTGTCAGTGGAGTGGGATGTTCTGAAGCCAGATTGGAATTCGTAGATTAGATTTTTTTCCGCGAGGTACTTTTCGATCTGTTCGTATACTATTTTTTCCATGACTTTCGAGATGGATGTAAGGATAGAAACAGGGCGGTAGTTACCCGGGTCTAATTTGCTGCCCTTTTTGTGCAGGGGTGTTACTCTCGCAATTTTGAAGTCCTTGGGGACGTGTCCCTGTTTTATGGAGAGGTTTATTATGTGTGTGATGACTGGGGTGATGGCTGCTGCTGAGTCTCTGAGGAATTTGGAGGGGATGTTGTCATGGCCAGTGGCCTTGTTTGGTTGGAGGGCGCTCAGTTTTTTGAGTACCTCATCTGTAGTTACTATTTCCAGTTTGAAGTCGTCTTTGTGGACGCCTAGGTTCTTGTAGTATGCTACTATGTGTTCTACCCCATACTGCCGAGTGGGAGGGTAGTTTGTTTACCAGTGTTGTGGCTATGTTTGTGAAGAAAGTGTTTAAGTAATTGGCTACATCCAGCTTGTCTGTGATGAGCGTGTTGTCCGTCTTTATGTTTATGTTTGAGAACCTGGTTGAGTTTTTTACTGCAGCCTAGTTGATTGTTGAGTAATTTCCAAAGTTCACGTGGTTTATTTTTGTTTTCCTCGGTTTTGTCATTGATGAATTTTTTTTTAGCAGTTTTGATCATGGAGTTTACGTCATTTCTTAGTCTGTTTCTTTCTAGTTTAAGTTCAGTCACGTGGTCTTGGAGTTCACTGCTCGTGCTTTTGGTAAGCTTTGACTGACTTTTACGAAACTCAGAGCATTTTTTGTCTCTGGCTTTCATAGCGGTCAGTATTTCAGTGTGCATCCATGGCTCAGCGCGATTTTTTACCCTGGTGGTTCTTAGGGGGGCCATGTTGTTTAGTGTTGATGAAAATTTGGTTTTGAAGCCAAGCCAAGTTTCTTCAACCAGTCTGACCCACTTCCAGTGATGAAGCTAAGCTACGCTAACGGAGCGGCTGTTCCCTAAGCCTAATGCATGCACAGAGACAAAAAAGGTATGCATCTTCTTGTCTAACTCTAGGGAAGATGTTAAATAAGCTAATTTCCCAAAATGTTAGAGTTTTCCTTTAACACTTTGGACGCCATACCCGATGAAAGTCGGGTTAACTCGCCGAACGTTCAGCACCAGGACCCCCAAAAACCTGAGTATAGTTTTATTTCTTTTATTCGATATTTCCATTCATTACAGACACACGGACATCTGGGTTAACATGGGGACTCTTTTGAGAATGCCAATGTGCAATACCGGCCGCATCCACTCAGGTGGCAGTATCGAGCACCCTTTGAAACATGATATCGATATCTTGGCCTGTGGCTCGATCAGAGGTCTCCGGTCGGATTTCTATTGGTCGGGCAAGGGGACCGGTTGTCCCGATCAGATTGAGAAACGTGAATTGTTCTCGGTCCATGATGTTTGACGGATTATGTTGGCGACACGATCGACACCAACACTGGGACTCGCAATCAGATAATTGGAATATTCTTTTTGGGGCACATCCTAGTGAAGGTAAGGCCTATATGGTATCAATCCTGCTGTGATCCAACCATGATTTCACTTCAATCACAATATATGTGTGTATTTTACTCCACAACATGTGCCGTTGGTGACGATCAAAGCATCAAAAAACGACCCCCCCCCCCCCCCCCCCTTCATGCATTCATGATGAAACATAATACCGATAATATAGATGCGATTTCAAAACAGTAGCGTGTACAGGCAAGAAATGACAATGTCTTTAGTGAATTGCACGTATTGCTGCATAGCGTCGTTTTCTGGGATTAGACAGGATTATTCTAAAACTATAGTCATATTCACCACGGTATAAAATGGGAATGTATGGACGAATTTTTTTTTCTTTTTCTCATATTGAACAATAGATACTCGATGTCAAATGGGCCATAGTATTCTATCCATAGCTATAATATAGAATATAGTTATAGCCCTGCAAACACCGCCACGTATTCCTATACTTTAGAACGCTGGCCTTTTAACCACACATCACGCATAACGCTCCGGTGTTTTGATTGATTGATTGAAAAGTTTATTAACAGATTGCAGAATGGGTACAGTACAGCTCAATACATACAATTGTTAAGAGGATGCAGACCTGAGAGACTTTAGTCTTGTTTCCATCAGGGTCCCCCACTTTCAATTCATCATATGACACACACGACATACAGATAGACAGTACTGCTACATCTATACATTTATGACATACCAGATTTTCAAATACAGTACTGTTTGTGATACTAAAAAAAAAATCCAGAAAAAGAGTGTATATACATTTGACATAGAAACTGTGCATTGGAGGAGGTTGGGTAGGTGGGGTGGGGCTGTACATTGGAATACTGACATACATTTGACATAGAAACTGTACATTGGAGGAGGTTGGGTAGGTGGGGTGGGGTTGGGTGGGGCTGTACATTGGAGGTGGGGGGGGGGGGGGGGGTTGGGTACATTGGAATACTGACAAAGCCATGCTTGGTCTTTATTGTACAGCTGGGTTAGGACATTTGTAGGGGCCAGTTTTGAATTGCAGTCTCCCGTAGGTGTTCTTTGAGAGTGTTTTTGAAGGTGGGTAGTGATTCACATTCCTTTACAGCTGTGGGTAGGGCGTTCCACATTGATGTGGCATAATTGTGAAACGTGTTTAGTCCCTTGTTTGAGCCGAATCTGGGTTTTACATGATTTGTGGAGCTCCCTCTGGTGTTGTGATCGTGGTATTCACTGACCTTTGGGAAGTATTTTGACATGTACATGGGTACCTTGGTCGTGTAGTGTATCTTGTAGACCAGGCCCATTGCAAGTTGCTGTACTCTGTCGTCTACTATAAGCCATCCTAGGTTGGCAAAGTGTGCAGGGGTGAGGTGGGTTCTAGGAGTCAGGTCAAGCAGTAGTCTGACTAGTTTGTTTTGAGATGTTTGTAATTTGGTTTTTAGTGCCTTTGAGGTGCTTTGGTCCAAAGTGTTAAGGAGGCGCTAGCAAGCATGGAGACACTGGTGTGTAGGCTGCTGACCAGAAGGAGGGATAAATCATATCCCCACCAGCGATAGAAAATGAGCCTCGTCAAATCACACCCTGGCTGTGTGTGTGTGTAATCTGTGTATGTGTATGGCGTGCCATGCATGTCTTACTCGAGTTTGTCGATGAGCCTGACTCTCCTCTTGAGCAGACACTGTCTAAGCATAACCATCAGGGTGCCGGTGTTGGACGTTGTCATGCCTGTGGAGAAGAAGTCTGGTCGAGGCGTTAAGCGCACCAGACACATGTGGTTGTTGGGTATCTGAGAGGGAGGAAGACACAAGATAAGACTGTACACAAAACAGGCATTGCCAGACCTTAAAAAAAGGGGAATTATGGTATTTTTCAACCTGGCAAAAAGAAATATGTATTGGACGTACTTTGATGTACATAGTTATATTTTGGATCAAGTGGTATGAAATATTTAACCTTTAGCTTACTTACCGAGTCTGTCCGGGTTCTGAGCAAACTGGGAAGCTTTAGACAGGCAGCAGACAGGGTCTCAAATATTTGTGTTATTCCACACCACGCAGACAAAGGTTTTAACCATCCACGACAGAAAACGGCAGTCCTCCCACATTTCCTATGCTCGATTCTTCTCTCAGACTGTCATGATGTCTTGGAACTAGCTAGTAGGACCGATGTTTTCCGTTGTGGACGGTTTCAACTTGTGTCTGCATGCTGTGGTGTGGATTAAAATGTTTTGGTTTCAAGACCCCATGTGCTGCCTGTCTGGAGCTTCACTCAGAACCCAGACATAACTCCCAACGCACTTATGGTGATGGTTAGGCATTGATTACATTACGGGCAGTGGCAGGTATTTCATACAACTTAATGTAAAAAAAGAAATAGTAGTAGTAAGCGTAGTAGTAGCAGAAATAATAATAATAGTAGTAGTAGTAGTAGTAGTAGTAGTAATAATAATAAGAGTAGTAATAATAGTAGTGGTAGTTGCAGTAATAGTAGTAGTAGTAATAATAATAATAGTAGTAGTAATAACAGTAGTGGTAGTAGTAGTAATAACAGTAGTAGTAATACCAGTAGTCTCATCTCGCTCATCTATCCACTTCATGCCTAGTGGCACATAAGGCCTTTCTTAACAGTAGTAGTAATAGTTAAAGCAGCAGCAGTAGTAGTAGTAATAGTATTAGTAGTTGTAGTAATAACAGTAGTAGTAATAGTCATGGTAGTAGTAATAACAGTAGTAGTAATAGTCATAGTAGTAGTAATAACAGTAGTAGTAGTAGTAGTAGTAATAGTCATGGTAGTAGTAATAGTCATAGTAGTGGTAGTAGTAATAGTCATAGTAGTAGTAATAACAGTAGTAGTAGTAGTAGTAGTAGTAGTAGTAATAACAGTAGTAGTAGTAATAGTAATAACAGTAGTAGTAATAGTCATAGTAGTAGTAATAACAGTAGTAGTAGTAATAGTAATAACAGTAGTAGTAGTAGTAGTAATAGTAATAACAGTAGTAGTAATAGTCATAGTAGTAGTAATAACAGTAGTAGTAATAGTCATAGTAGTAGTAATAACAGTAGTAGTAGTAGTAGTAATAACAGTAGTAGTAGTAGTAATAGTAATAACAGTAGTAGTAGTAGTAATAGTAATAACAGTAGTAGTAATAGTCATAGTAGTAGTAATAACAGTAGTAGTAATAGTCATAGTAGTAGTAATAACAGTAGTAGTAATAGTCATAGTAGTAGTAATAACAGTAGTAGTAGTAATAGTCATGGTAGTAGTAATAACAGTAGTAGTAATAGTCATAGTAGTAGTAATAACAGTAGTAGTAGTAGTAGTAATACCAGTAGTAGTAGTAGTAGTAATAGTAATAACAGTAGTAGTAATAGTCATAGTAGTAGTAATAGTAATAACAGTAGTAGTAATAGTCATGGTAGTAGTAATAACAGTAGTAGTAGTAGTAGTAATAGTCATGGTAGTAGTAATAACAGTAGTAGTAGTAGTAGTAGTAGTAGTAGTAGTAGTAGTAGTAGTAGTAGTAGTAGTAGTAGTAGTAGTAGTAATAGTCATGGTAGTAGTAATAACAGTAGTAGTAGTAGTAGTAGTAGTAGTAGTAGTAGTAGTAGTAGTAATAGTCATGGTAGTAGTAATAACAGTAGTAGTAGTAGTAGTAGTAATAGTCATGGTAGTAGTAATAACAGTAGTAGTAGTAGTAGTAGTAGTAGTAGTAGTAGTAGTAGTAGTAGTAGTAGTAGTCATGGTAGTAGTAATAACAGTAGTAGTAGTAATAGTTAAAGCAGTAGCAGCAGTAGTTACCCTGGTCTTAGGAAGAGATATGCTCTTTTTCGATGACATCACAAAAGACTCGCAGGGCTCCTGGAGACACAGAAGGGACAACATTAGGTCATGTGTTCAAGAAATAAACCACCCAATGGGGTGACATGGGAGACGCCCCCTAGAATGTACGGCTATGTTCTACAACAGGACAGTTATTGAGGACAGTCCTATGCTACTTCAGCTTTGTACTATTCTGTTCTACTGCTCTGGTGCTGCACCAAAGCATTATTTTCTATAAAGATAATTCAAGTATATGTATATATTATATTATATACACACGCACAGTAGGTCAGCACATGAGCTGGTTTCTGCATATTTTCTTTTTTTACAAAAACCTTACCATAATGGTTTACACATTGCTACATTGTTCGTCAAGGAAACCTGATCATTGTCTCGACCTTAGTCATCATATTTGATCTAGGATAGAGCACCCGGGTAAACGGGTGCTACCATACCATAACCTTTTAGTGTAAGCCGTTGTATTTTTAGAATGAAACCATTTGAGTAATTCAATTCCTTCAATTTCGGAAAAATAATACAAGTACATTACTCAATATTTCTCAAATAAAATGATCTCCATTCTGATAAATGGCACTACTCTCCAAGGAAATGTATTTAAATGCTTCCATTTCAGCTCTCGTTTCAGAAACACGGGTCAGTTTTAGCTTCACCCCTCATTACCTTTCCTTCTTTCCTCCCTCCCTCCCTCCCTCTGTGACCCCTCCCTCCATCACTGTACCGTGTACAGTAGTTGGATCCCTCCCTCCCTCCCTCCATCACTGTACCGTGTGCAGTAGTTGGATCCCTCCCTTCCTCCCTCCATCACTGTACCGTGTGCAGTAGTTGGATCCCTCCCTCCTCCCTCCATCACTGTACCGTGTGCAGTAGTTGGATCCCTCCCTCCTCCCTCCATCACTGTACCGTGTGCAGTAGTTGGATCCCTCCCTCCTCCCTCCATCACTGTACCGTGTGCAGTAGTTGGATCCCTCCCACCCTCTGTGACCCCTCCCTCCATCACTGTACCGTGTGCAGTAGTTGGATCCCTCCCACCCTCTGTGACCCCTCCCTCCATCACTGTACCGTGTGCAGTAGTTGGATCCCTCCCTCCCTCTGTGACCCCTCCCTCCATCACTGTACCGTGTGCAGTAGTTGGATCCCTCCCTCCCACCCCTCCCTCCCTCCCTGTGACCCCTCCCTCCATCACTGTACCGTGTGCAGTAGTTGGATCCCTTCCTCCCACCCCTCCCTCCCTCCCTCCCTCCCTCTGTGACCCCTCCCTCCATCACTGTACCGTGTGCAGTAGTTGGATGTCACATGCCGCCTGCCAGAGGACACTGAAGACGGTGTAGCTCGGCATGTCCCCGGGACGCGCCACCATTTTCTAAACAGACATTCAGAAGAGGTTTAGTTTGTTACAGACAGGGAGACGAGACAAGCATGGTGATCAGGGTTCTTCCTACTAGGGTCGGGTTCCGTTAAAGGAACACGGCGACATTTGGGGAAATTAGCATATCGTCTTCTCCAGAGAGAGACAAGAAGATAGATACCAATTTCCAGTTTCCTCTCTGTGCGTTCAGTAGAATGCTGGCTGCACGCTTAGCACAATGAATGGAAACGGACATGGCCGATTATCCTAGGCATTGTCCAACCAACACCTCCCGCGAAGGCTAACCGGCCATGTCCGCTTCCATTCATTGTGCTAAGCTAGGCTAACATGAAGCCAGATAGCTTTCTACTGAACGCACAGAGAGGAAACTGGTATCTATCTTCTCGTCTCTCTGGACAAGACGGTAAGCTAATTTCCCAAAATGTTGGCGTGTTCCTTTAAGCCACTTCTGTTTTGCAAATGGTTATGTTATTAAAATTCCCCCGATTTGTTAAAGGTAGAATCTGTGAAATGCATAGGTGTAAAAAGTACACAGAAATTATACTTAAGTGAAAGTTAAAGCCTTACAAATAAATTTGATTTATGACATAAACGACATACAGATAAACAGTACTGTTACATCCAGACATTTATGACATACAAGATATACAAATATACAGTACTGTTTAAGAGACAGTTTCTAAAAGAGTATATACATTTGAGGGGGAAGAAACTGTACATTGAACTAACATTTTAATGGAACGTACTAGGGGTGGAACGGTCCACAAAATCTATGGTTCGGTTCGTATCACGGTTTTGGTGTCACGGTTTCCGGTTCGGTTAGGTATACGTTTTTATTTAAAAAGAGATTTACACTCCAAAAATACCATACATCAGCATAAGATATATAGCCTAAAAATAATCCTACTTTTCAGTTATTCTCAAGGACGTAGTCATGGAAAAACTGAAAGAATGAGGCAGTTTGACATCAGGCACATTATTTTGACAGTGACGGTTAGAGCTAGGAGAGAGAGGGGAGGAATTGCTGATTTAAACATGCATCTCATTTATTTGGTAAAAAATACCTTTAATAATGTTTGGCACACAAAGACCGAACTGACTGAAAAATATAGGCAACATTTGCAAAGTATTAACTTAGTGCAAACAAACAAAATAATTAAACCTTTTCTATTTTTGTGGCCACATTATAGACAAAGGCCATCAACATAAAGTATGTAATAGCTCAACCAGCACTAGACGTTCTTATCAAAAAGGAAAAGTCACTGTTATTTAAAATAAAGAAATCATGTGTAGTAAATATATATTAACTTTTTAATTGCATGAAAAATTATGAAGTATTCTCTTATGCCGCTTTTCACTGCATGGTAACTAATCGACTCGCTTTTGCTTTTTGAGTGTCTTGGTACTGTTGACTATTTACTTCCTCGTGTGACGTCACTTCAAATACGGCTACCACTGTGTTGGAAGGAATGAATGAATGAATGAAAACTTTATTTAACAGATTGCAGAATGGGTACAATACAGTACGGCTCAATACATACAATTGTTAAGGGGATGCAGACCTGAGAAAGACGTTTGTCTTGTTTCCATCAGGGTCCCCCATTTTCAATTCATATAGACATTTATGACATACATAACATACATGACATTTATGGCATAGGGACATATAGGTATTTAGTACCGATACATTTGTGACATAGGCGGTATTCAAATATACAGTACTGTTACCCCTAGATCCTGACAGAGTATATACATATGATGGGGAGGGGACTGTACATTAGGAGGGGGTGGGTGGGTGGGAGGGGAATATACATACGGCGGGGAGGGAATATATACATGCGGTGGGGAGGAGACTGTCTATTAGGAGGTGGTGGGGGTTTTGGGCATTTACGGTGGCCAGTTTCGAATTGCAGCCTCCCGTAGGTGCTCTTTAAGGGCGGTTTTGAATGTGGGCAGGGATTCACATTCCTTTACAGCTTTGGGTAGGGCGTTCCACATTGTTGTGGCATAATTGCGAAACGTGTTTAGTCCCTTGTTTGAGCCGAATCTGGGTTTAACATGATTTGTTGAGCTTCCTCTGGTGTAGTGGTTGTGGTATTCACTGACCTTTGGGAAGTATTTTGACATGTACATGGGCACCCCGGTCGTATAGTGTATCTTGTAGACCAGGCCCATTGCAAGTTGCTGTACTCTGTCGTCTACTCTAAGCCATCCTAGGTTGGCAAAGTGGGCAGGGGTGAGGTGGGTTCTGGGGTTCAGGTCAAGTAGTAGTCTGACCAGTTTGTTTTGTGATGTTTGTAATTTTGTTTTAAGCGCCTTTGAGGTGCTTTGGTACCATGAGGTGCACGCATAGTCATAGTACCCTTGAATGAGTGCTCCTGCCAGAGTCCTCAGGGTATTCTTGTTTACCAGAGAGGAGATCCGGTACAAGAATCTAGTTCGTTGGTTGACTTTTTTTATTACATTGGATGCCATTTTGTCACAGGAAAGATTTGCCTCTAGGATGGAACCCAGGTAGGTAATTTCGTCTTTTCTTGTGACAATATTGTCACCCACTGTAACTGAGAAGCCGTCGGTCTTGCTGAGTTTGTTATTTGAACCGAAGAGAATGGACTCTGTTTTGCCCATGTGTAATGATAGTTTGTTATCAGCGAGCCATATGCAGATTTTGCCTAGTTCCGTGCTGAGGGTTTTTTCAACCTGCAATTTGTTCTTGTCAGAGACCAGCAGGGCTGAGTCGTCCGCAAACAGGAACAAGTTGCAGTCACAGGCTGACGACATGTCATTTGCATAAATTAGGAAGAGTAGCGGTCCTAGTATGCTTCCTTGTGGAACACCACAGCTCACTGTGAGGGGGGGGGATAGAGTACCGTTTACCTCTACCATCTGTTCTCTGATGATATAATATAAACCAACAGGCAACAGCCAATAAATGTGAAGTTATCTTTGAACCTCTTGTCAAGCCTCGTCAATATACCCCCCCCCTTCCCCACTAATGGCACTGGTGTCGTGGAATCACTTCGCTGTGAGCGTTTCCATGGTTAGCTCGCGGCTAACGCTAGTTAGCTTGCGGCTAACGTTATAACCGAACAATACACACATGCCCCGAACCGTGGAGGTCGTACCGAACGGTGTACGGTTCTAATGCGTACCGCTCCACCCCTAGAACGTACATATATGCAGATGAGCCATTGTGACCCGCGATTGAACATGACACTTGGTGGTATATCATCTTTTACTTTAGCAGATCAAACGTTTCTCACCATGTACTCCCTCTGGCTGATGAACAGGTTGAGTTCAATGCGTCCGTATCTGAAGACAGACAGCCGCTCGTACAGAGCATACACCATCTTCAGCAGGATGCTGCGCTCTCTCCAGTGTGGCACGATGCCCACCATCCGCACCAGGGCATCTACAGACAGAGAGACAGACAGACATGAGTAGGGCTGACCTTCAAAGCTTTTTTTGGCAATCGAAGCTTCGGGGCCGAGCTTCGATTTTAATTCGAAGCTTAAGAGAAAAAAATAATAATAATAATTTCATTTGCAATCTTTTTTTTTTTTTTTTTTTTTTTATCATCTTATGTTGTGGGACTTGTACAGCACTTTGGTAAACTTTGTTGTTTTTAAATGTGCTCTATAAATAAAGTGGATTGGATTAATTAATTAAGTAGCCCCTTTCGTGACTGTGACGCAGCCAACAAGGTTTCACTCGGCTGCGTTGCCTGGGTGCAGTGGGGCTGCTCTCACAGCCAACGACATGACATTACATAATTATGTTGCAACCTTCGTCTATCAAGCAAACAATTATATAAATATTTATATGTAGTTGATAGAGACAAAGGCAGAATTCGACTTAATTAAGCACGTTTTATTAAGACATATTTTTATATGGGTCGGGACACTTTAAAAAAGCAGCACAATGAACACAAATCTGTCCGACATAGTCTTAAATAACAAACGGCATCACTTTTCAACAGATAATCTCCACGTGCTTGTTGTAGAGAGGTGGAGTCGAGGCGCCGCTTACTTTCGTTTCATTGGAATGGAGGCGGGAAGGTGCCGCTTACTTTCGTTTCATTGGAATGGGGGCGCAAGATTTGAGGCAAAAAATAATAATAAAAAAAAAAAAAAAAAACTTTTTTTAAACTTCGATTTTTTTTTATGTTTGAAGCTTGTGCCATCGAACGAAGCTTCGAAGCTTCGAAGTATTTAAGACAGCCCTAGACATGAGTATGATGCCCAGCACTCTCACTGGGGCATCTACAGACAGACAGACAGACAGACAGACAGACAGATGCACGATGGCCACCACTCTATCTTCTTGTCTGACTCTGGAGAAGATGGGAAGCACATTTCCCATAATGTTGGCCTGTTCCTTTAAAGGAAAACTCCAACATTTTGGGAAATTAGCTTATTTGCCATCTACCCTGGAGTTAGACAAGAAGATACATACCTTTTTCTTCTCTGTGCATGCAGGAGTAGGAAGACGTTGGGAACTAGGCTAATGGAGGAACCTACTTCCAGTGACTGACGTTAAGCTAGGCTAACGGTGCGCATCTTCCTACTCCTACTGCATGCACAGAAAAGAAAAAGGTATGTATCTTAACAGTCCAACATTTTGGGAACCCTGGAGTTAGACAAGAAGATGAATACCTTTTTCTTCTCTGTGCATGCAGTAGGAGTAGGAAGACGTTTGGAACTAGGCTAATGGAGGAACCTACTTCCAGTGACTGACGCTAAGCTAGGCTAACGGTGCGTGTCTTCCTACTCCTACTGCATGCACAGAGAAGAAAAAGGGTACGTATCTTCTTGTCTAACTTCAGGGTAGATGCCAAATAAGCTAATTTCCCAAAATGTTGGAGTTTTCCTTTAAATGTGAAGACACTATAGAACTACCGGTACTCAGTTCATTCTAGTGCCAAAATCAAGCAAATTAAGTAGAACTGATTTTAGCAGATTTTTGAGCTGATTTTAAAAAGCCAAATAAGGGGAGAGAAGTAATGATGATGGAGAGACAGAGGACAGGCAGGTAACTATAGAGTCTTATAGACACATTTAGTCTCTTGCCTAGTCTTGAATAGATCCTGGCAAAAATGAATACAATTCGGTCCAGTCCATAAGCCCTAAATGAACACATCACTGATGATGCAAACTGTAGTCCCAGGGGACTCCCATAGGTATAGGAACAGATATATATATAATATATATGAGCCCAGATATGCGTTTGCCGTCGCCGTCTTACCGTCTGTCCAGCTGACCTCTGATATTCCCAGGTTGTTGAAGAGAGTGTTTGACAGCATGGTGGGCGGATTGGCCGCGCCTTGACCGATGGGGTCCAGTTTGAAATAGTCACAGTGGACCACTTCCAACTGGCCGTCACACTGACCCTCCAAGTCCTTTGGAAATCAATAAATAAAGATAACCAATATCACAGTGGGGCAGTAACAACATACCAAAGTTTGTTATTAATTATTATTACATGGCATTTTAACATTCGCAAAAATGCTTGATTGTGATTAGTCAACAGCGCTCGGTTGCCCATAGCAGCGGTCTGTTATTTTTCGATAACTGACCGCTGCCAGGGGCAACCGAGCAATAATGGCCGCTGTTCGCAGCTGGAGCAATCAAGCCAACTGACACACACTGCATCAGTGCAATCAGACACACCTGCCGGCGATAATAATAATAACTTTATTTGGGCTGACAGCGGAGCCACAGAACAACTGCGTCTGCATTTGATCTCGTCTTGTCGATGGTGTAAAATGAATTAGGTATATTGTTAGTAAATTAGCCATGTAATAAGCGGGATAATGTATAGCCTATACTCTTGTCATTGTCGCAAAATAATTGACCTTCACTACGTTTAGAACACCTCTGCGAGGCGCCTCGGTATTCTAAACTCTGTGTCGGTCAATTATTTTGCGACAATGACCTCGTAGCTATACATTATCCCTTACATATGGCAGTGTTGGGCCATCACCAGCGGTGGGGTCATTATAAAAGTAGTCAGACATGACACGTTATTGACCACCCCACAGTGCAAAGAGTAAACAAGACAACATCCACTTTAGCATTTAGCTCCCCGGCTACAACACACTGACGTTAACATTACATTTATGAGCATCCAATTGTCTACGTATTTCATACAGTATAACATTATGCTTACTGCCGTGTTTACGGTCTATGCTTATTGTTCATGTTTGTCCCGTGTGATTACATTGCGATTACAGTGTGATTAGTGTGATTACATTGCGATTAGTGTGATTACATTGCGATTAGTGTGATTACATTGTGATTAGTGTGATTACATTGTGATTACAGTGTGATTAGTGTGATTACAGTGTGATTACAGTGTGATTAGTGTGATTACATTGTGATTACATTGCAGCTCGTTCTGCAGCTGCAGACTGAAGTGATCTCCCTCAACTCAACCAAAAGTTGTTGTCCTTATTATTAATTTAGACTCCAAATGATGGAAAAAGGTTGAAGAATACCGGAAATCCCCCTTTAAAAAGGAACACACCAACATTATGTGTAATCAATTATTTATTTTGTTGTGGAAAATGCCCTTGCCATCTACTCCAGAGTCAGACAAGATGATAAGATACCAATTTCCTCTCATCAGTAGAAAGCTATCCGGCTGTGAGCTAGCCTAGCTTAGCACAAATCAAGGAAGAGGCTTTCTACTGAAGGCACAGAGAGGAAATTGGTATCCATCTCCTTGTCCGACTCGCACGGTGACGGCAGTGTTGACCCACGAGAGTCCGAATGTAAACAATTACCTGGTGGGAAGACTGGTGTTAACCCTTTCACTGCCACACTACCCAAGGGTTAACCCTTTCACAGCGACAATACAGAAGGTTAACCCGTTCACCGCCACACGACAAAGGGTTAACCCTTTCACAACCACAGTGTGCAAGGGTTAAAGAGGCGATGGACCTTGTGTTGCAGTTACCTGCAGCTCGGGTAAGAAGATCTTGTTCCCCTCCAGCGCCACCACTCTCTGAGCTCCAGCATTCAGCAGTGTCCGTGTCAGCACCCCTGGCCCTGTCACACACACACGCACAAGGAAGACCCATGTTTTCAGAATTAATATGCCTACTATAACCCAAACTGACTTGACAGATTTGTATCGTCTCAGCTAATAAGATGTATCCTGCTTTTAGACTGCTTTATTCAGCATGACTACTTTTCCAATTAGATTTCAACTTCATATGATGCATATCATTTGGGGACCCCTTTGAATCTTCCCAAGGCCCACCCGTGGGTCCCAACCCACACTTTGAAAAACACATTTACAAGATGGGGGAAATAAAGACCCCTGGCCCTATTTCTTACTTATCAATGATGATGATGATGATGATTATTGGTAGAGCAATGCAAAGTCAATGGGGCTGAGCTCCTGTCTGTACAAGCTGACTGAGGCTCCACAGTGAGTGCACACAAAGTACATTACGACATGTACATGGGAATCCCAGTGGTGTAGTGTATCTTGTAGACCAGGCCCATTGCAAGTTGCTGTACCCTGTCGTCTGCTCTAAGCCATCCTAGGTTGTCAAACTGGGCAGGGGTAAGGTGGGTTTTATGAGTAAGGCCAAGCAGTAGTCTGATCAGTTTGTTTTGTGATGTATTGTAATATTGTTTTTAGGACCTTTGAGGTGCTTTGGTACCATGAGGTGCACGCATAGTCGTAGTACCCTTGAATGAGTGCTCCTGCCAGAGTCTTCAAGGTATTCTTGTTGGCTGGGTGGCGCAGCGCACATTGCGCTCGTCACCAACACAAGAGACACCGGGTTCGACTCCGGCTGTCAGCGTTGCCTCCGGCTTGGGCCGGCCGTCATACTAACTCAATTGGCAGAGTTAGCGGGTGGGAAGTCGAAGGGTGGTAGTCTGGTCTCCTACAGGTCGGTTGGGGAGACTGCACAGCAAAGTCAGGAAAATGGCGGGGGCAGTGTGAGCCTCCTACACGTTACTCCTCGCCAAATGAGAGTCCGCGCTGGCAGGTAAAAAGATGTGACAGGCTGCCTCCCCATGTATCGGAGGGGACATGTGATGCAAGGCTTCTATCCTCCCTACAACCGGCCAGTGGGGGGCATATGCGAGCAACGATCAGGGGAGGGGAGGGAGAATTGGCACGAGAGGTCAAATTGGGATGGGGAGAAAAATCACAGAAAAAAGGAGGAAAAAAAGTAGATTAAAAAAAATGTATTCTTGTTTACCAGAGGAGATCCGGTACAAGAATCTTGTTCGTTGGTTGACTTTTTTTTATTACATTGGATGCCATTTCGTCACAGGAAAGATTTGCCTCTAGGATGGAACTCAGGTAGGTAATTGTGTTAGATGTAATGGCAGTTTGTCTGTGTCACCTGTAGATATATATATATATAAATAAATATAATAAATAAATATTATTTCTTCAGCAACAGCAGCAGCAATGTTCTTTTATATAACGTTATAAATAAATATTATAGCTAGGGTGAAGGGACTTTGGGCTTGGCTGGGACCGGTGGTGGTAGAGGGAGGAGGGGTGGGCTGGGACATGGTGGCTGCAGCCTCAGCCTGCCGATCTATAAAAAGTTGTCATCTTTCAAATATATTTGTAGCTAAACAATTAGCTAAGCAATTATATTTTATTTATTAGCCTATTCGTAATAATTCGTTATTAGCCTAGCTAACTCCGTATTATCTTGGCTTACCTGCAGTGGACGTGCATGGAGATGGAACACTGCGAGCAAAGCAGTCGAAAACTGTGCATTTCTGCAGACTAATGTTATGTTATGACTTGACAACAGATGTTTTGACAAATTGCTTGTATTGCCACCCTTACTTGCAAATGTTTTATTGCACTTGTGGCAACGTGCATTGTCGGCATCGACTTTCATAAAGTGTACCCAGACTCAGGGTTCGAAATTAAGGGGGGCTTGGGCAAAATGCCCTTGAAAATTGACCAAATGCCCTCGAAAATCAGTTAAGGGGGGCAAGAAAAGCCCCCAACACTTTGCACAGATGTTTAGCCCTTAGTATGCACTAGGGATGGGCATTTTAAAGAAAAATCCAGATAGATTGATCGCATGCTATACTCGAGTGATCGTGTATTACTCGAAAAGGGGGAAAAAAACATATATATTTGATTTTTTATTTAAATTTTTTTTTATTATTTTTGTTCATTCACGTCGTATATGTTTAAGGAAACCAACAAACAGTTATAATCTTACACATACATGTGAACAAATGTAAAAAAGAAAAAAATATATTTTTTTTCATAAAGATTAATAATTTTGATTATTTTTTCTTCCGATTTTTCTCATAGCTACGAGTAACACGCCCATCCCTAGTATGCACACGCACAGTATAATATGCATGTAATAAATTGTTTGTTAATAAACTCTGTTACTTGAACAATTTTCACTGTGCTCCTAAATTTCTTTGTGTGCTCCTAAATTTTTTATTTAGATTTTTATTTAAATTTTATTTAGGAGCACATGTGCTCCTTGGGAAAAAGGTTAGCGTAGAGCCCTATATATGGAGACATTAACATTACATTATCAAACATAATTAGGGACGAACTGTAATTTTTTTTTATTTATCATAAAGATTCGGTGCACCCGAAATACAAAAAAAGACCCAGAAAATCAATTAAGGGGGGCAATTTATTTCTAACCCTGCCCAGACTTTCATTTTGTTCTCTCCGCCATGATGAGCGCAGAGCTCGGTCTGTGTGCTGCCCGCTTCAGCACAGAGCCAAGTACCCGTATGTGCATTTGTGTGAGTGTCGCTCACGAGTGTGTGTAAACTAACAGCCCCACTTCTCCTGCAGACAGAGAGAGGAGAGATAGTTCGCAACATTTAAATTCCTCGGAAAAAAACCTCCATAATGTCTCGAGTATCAATAGCAGAACCGAAAACGTCGGAGCTTATCAATACTCTTTTTTTCTAATTTAGTACCGGTTCCCGTTTAGAACCGGGTTTCAGGGGGCATCCCTAGTCACCTGTAATCAAGTACAACTGCCATCTGCTCTTCACTGGTCTTACTCAACTACCGGTATATACTGTAGATGTGGAATAGTGAGTAAATCACCCCTAATCAAATTTGGCTGAAATATTAAATAATTCTATGGTGACATCATTGGTAAGTAAGAAATAGGGGCTAGGGGTCCAAAAGTCAGCACTATCCCTTTAACAACGACCAGACTTGGTAGAGAGAAACAAGACACACACCTGGGTTGATTTCAAAGACGATGGTCTTGGGGTTGTCCAGGTCAGGTCCCAGGTGCTGTGTGACCACGCTGGCGAGGGACGGGTCAACTATGAAGGCGCGTTTCTTGACGTTAGCGTTGTTCGTGACGTTGGCGTTCTCGATCTTCTGCAAGTACTCCTCCGACTGCCCCATGGCCAGGAAGTCGTAGTGGCACAGGGGACGGCGTTGGCCCTGGGGTGCGCGCGCACACACAATAGACAATATATTTATGTCCAAATAACTTACAGGTAAGGGACATGAACACTGTAAATGCAGAGGCCTTTCAATTATATTATGCGCTCAACTGATCAAATCAGGTTGGTATATGCAACATAATGAGGGAGACAGCATTACAACAGTATGTGCTTCAAGGGTCCAGAAAATAATGTCTCCTCAACACTGTGTAGCTGCCAGTGATAATAGATATACTAAACAAAGAGATACTAAACAACACCCTGCTGACTGCTTGGCCCGGCCTCCACAGACCAACCATGTAAAGAACACCCTGCTGACTGCTTGGCCCTCCACAGACCAACCATGTAAAGAACACCCTGCTGACTGCTTGGCCCTCCACAGACCAACCATGTAAAGAACACCCTGCTGACTGCTTGGCCCTCCACAGACCAACCATGTAAAGAACACCCTGCTGACTGCTTGGCCCTCCACAGACCAACCATGTAAAGAACACCCTGCTGACTGCTTGGCCCTCCACAGACCAACCTTGTATAGGGCCCTATGAAATCCGTTTTTATCTTTTCCTGTTTTCAGATATTAATTTTCCTGTTTTCGGATTTCTCTGATTTAATATTTTTTCCTTTGGATTTAACCCAAAACAACTATACAAAATTATGTTTTTAACTAACTTTAATAACAATACATCTGCAAACAGTGCCAGTGCAGTTCAATGTTCAGTGCCAGTTCAGTTTGATTGATGATTTTTTATATTTTTCAATTCAGTTCCAGTGCACTAAAAAAAATTTAATAATCATTTGTTTAAAATAAATCAGAAAAAAACTGTATCATTTAATTTCTTTCAAAGAGATGTCCTTTAAAAAGGTTCATGCTTCTCCCCATCTCTGGCTGACATCACCATTGTGATACATGATGGTTAGGCCTTTGTGTTTTCCTCAGTGAGGGATTCTCTTTTGTCGGTCAGCAGCGTTTTGTACTTGCTGAAGCTTCTCTGTATAATTATTTTTTAAGTTTAAATATCAACATTATCTGGCCATCCTCAGTAAATACTATCAAACTCCTCTGACCTTATCTGGTCTTTCCAAAGACGGGGGCGGGCGCGTGTACAGTACACACACAGAAAGGGAGAATGGCTTATAGCACACTTAATGATTTTAGAATATTTCAGCTAATGAAGTTAAATCAACCATCCAGTTCGTTTTATAACAGAGGGCATACAGAGAGAGAGCGAGAGAGAGAAGAGAGAGAGACTGAGACACTCGGTTATGCACATGTCACTGACTTGCGGAGAGATTCAGATACGATTTAACACAAGATACGATTTAACACAAACGGTTATCCTCGGAATGGACTTGGTAGCTGTCATTTCTGCGCATCTCCGTGTCGCGTCACCGTTCTAAAGTCGCAGTGAAGATTGATTTATATGAAAACCGATTTATGTATAATTAAAAAGGAATTCAAGCAAATTCCACGCCATAATTCAGAATTCCATGTTAATATCTAAATTCCGTGAAATCCTCTGGGATTCCGCGATCGCGGATTTCATAGGACCCTACATGTAAACAACACCCTGCTAACTGCTTGGCCCGCCACAAACCAACCATCTGAAGGCCCCTTTACAACTAGTACCGGACCCAGGCTAAGTATGAAGCTCACACCCACACATAAGGACATGTTGAGGAACATGTTTCTGCTGCTAGTAGCGTATGACCTACCTGGACGGCCACAGCCGACAGGCTTCTGTGTGCGAGGGCAGAGGATGGGGTGCTCTTTTCAGCCCGGGGCTGCTGGGAGGGGGGTCGTCCGGGGCCAGAGGCGAGAGAGTCTAGGCTGTAGGACCTCCTCTGTGACTGTGTGGCCCCGGGACCACAGAGCCCATGTGCTAGAAGCAGAAACCAAGTGGGGTTAGTAACAGGTGGAGTGTGAGCAAATTCATGGGGCTGGCAAGACAATCTGACAAGGAATGAATGAACGAATCATTGCATTTATATAGCACTTTTCTATACACTCGGGATTTTACAATGTGGAGCGGGAATTGCCTCCTCCACCACCAAACGCAAATTATTAGTGATTTCCGAATTAATATTTTTGGCATTACATTTTTATTCATTTTTTTGCCTGGTGGGTGTTCTCGTTGGCCTGGCAGCTTGAGTCTGGAGTCCCCTGGCAGTGATTAATGCTTAATCAGCATTGTGTAAACTTATTTGGTAAGGGCTTAAATGTAAAAGACTTTCATTTATATGTAAACATTCCGCACTACAGCTTAACACTTTGGTTGCCTTGGGTTAAATTAATGATATACCATAGATTGCCAGCGCTATTTGTCTATGGAGAAAGTCCCCTTCTTTGCAGGGCTATAACTTTTTAAATTCTATTGCTACATTGCCATTATTAGGGCCCATTCAAAGTCCTATATGTATTGTTCATTGTGTAGCAACGTTAAACTTTTTCATTCACATATTCATAGTAAAGTATGGTCTAATGTATAAGTATGTTTTCATCTCTTTCTGCAGCTTTCTCCAGAACGTGATATATAGCCCCAAATGCATTATATTGATGATGAAATACAGTTTGATGGCAATCAGCGCGATATAAAAAATTCCAACTAGACGTACTTCTAGAAGTTACTACACGTCATCTGATGTTGACCGGATGGGCGAGGGGGCGTTTATAATTCCGTGGGCAGCGTTATACCAATCATCTAATGTGGGTCAAATGTTGATAATAGCAGTTAGTATCTAAGACGGTAACGTTACACGCTAAAACTCACCCCAGTCTCCGCACGCCGTTGGGCGATCATCGTCGAGTAGAAATGTTATCATTATGGGATATATTTTTACCCGGTCCATCTCCAGCTTGTATAATGGTATATACGTCCAAATCATGTTGTTTATCGAGTTATTGCCAATCGATCACCGTGTAGCGTGACGAGCCAGAGTCCCATGAACCATAGCGAGCGCCCGGAAGTACTACGGTCGTCATGACAACCTCTATTCAACATCCTGTTAAAGCGATTGCGCCGATCGGCCACCAGATGGCGCTCCTGAACCGCCAGAGAGCTCAGTGGGTCCTGCTGGTGGATCTCAGGCCAGCGGAGGGGGAATATGAATCCGATCGCAGATTTTTGAAATATTGATATAAGGACGCTGTACAGCGTCCCCCGGCAACTTTAGCATGGCCAGCAAAGACGTGAAAAGACGTGTCCCGGCAGTCAAAGTGTTAAAGTACAGGTACTTAATGTGATGATAGCATCTCTACAAGACGCTTTTACCATTTGTAAACAATGATGACATTTTGTCTCCAGTGTAGGGCTGCACGATTAATCGATTTTTAATCAAAATCACGATTTGGAATGATGCAATTATCAAATCGCCCAAAAAATAATCGCAATTTGTTTTTTTAAACTTTTTTTTTTTTTTAACCAGGAAGTCCCATTGAGATACAAGATCGGTTTGGGAGAGGGAGGTAAGGGGCTTTAGATTGCGTGTTGTGAAGTTTAGACTTCAGAGAGGGAGAGTAAAGTACAGAAAAAAAGGTACTGTTGGGTACCAGTATCGATTCCCAGGTAAAAAGAAACATTTTCAGGCTCGGTGTCCCGAACAGACTCACAGCGTAGGCCAGATGCAAGCCGCATTTTACAATAAACCTCTGTGGGGCTGCTTAGAAAAAATTATTATAGTCGCACATTTTATCGCAATCGCAATATCAGTCAGAAAAATCGCAATTAGATTATTTCCCAAAATCGTGCAGCCCGAGTCCAGTGACAGTCTGGATGAAACCATGCAACGTCCAACAACCTGTGCGTTCGGTTACCTTCACAGAGCTGAGGCAAGTGATTTCATCCAAAATGTCCCTGGAGAGAGTAATAATAGTAGTAGCAGGTATGCAAGATCCTGACTCAGCTCTAATGCTCATTACAACAGAGAACAAGAGCTGTGATTACTTGCCCATTTCACATTTTGGGAGATAATTCTATGATTTAAACTCAAAAGATGTGTACACATCGGACACGGATACAACGTTTTGCCTACAAGATGATGATGAAAAAAGTATTCCATTACCATGCCAACAGGGGCCCCTTGGGGCCAACACAGGCTGGCGCATACAGGTCTTGCTGGGGGGGTGATAACATGCCCAACGCATCACCAACACCAACGGTCTGCACGTATGGGTCGACATGATGGATGGATGGATGGATGGAGAGCTAGAGGGGTAGAAGAGTGGAAGTTAATCGACAGTGTGTGTGTAGGAAAGGACGAGATATTTAGGTGTAATGCATAAACAATAACTAATACGTGGTAACAGACAATTCAAGCAAGATATTCCCAGACACAACAACAAACCTATACAACTATATTAGGCAGAGATGTTATTAACATCATGGTGATATAAATGAACATAGCAGAAGGGTATGCCAGTATCATAGAACCATACAAAAAAGGTACAGATATTTTTTTATATTTGATAAATACAAAAAAATTAAGCACCCAGTAAAGTAGTAATATTTATTAACAAAAATAAATTAAAGGGGATGAGAATGAAATCCAAACCATAAAGACATCACAGTGAAATTGATTTTGCAAATATAATTATACTACCGTCTATGTATATATTTAGCCATATCATTGGGCCCCGATTAGTAACTACTCTCTCACATGCCCTGGTTGTACAGTAGCTGGCTTTAATTTATGTCTAACATGAAATGGCATGTTGGCCCCTTTCGTGATTGCGTGTAGGGCTACACGCAGTCACGAAAGGGGCTAACATAATCTAGACTATATAAATCCATAACTCTGGCTTGTGTGGCAATGCTGGCATATATTAGTATTACATGTAATATGAAAAACCGATATGCAGCAATGCACGTGGATAATAAACACACACCGTAAACTACAGTTAGTTGTCGAATATGTAAATACATGTAGCCGTGATGTAAATCATTATCGTTGGCTTGTTCGTGCAATAAGGCTATTTTGGGGGACATCGGTGTAGCTACTGAAAAGGAACAGTGTCTTTATCTATTATTAGGCTAAGTTAATAATATAGCTAGCTCTTACAGAGCAAAAATGGCCTACTTAGCTAACGCATTATGGTGCACGACCAAAGTCATCACATATTTCGTTTCATCAGGTGAAAGGCGGACAAACCTTAATTTCCAATTATCGTTTATGTCCCGCTTTGATGCGTGGAAATCAACCGGTCGCTTCCCTCAACTTCTTCTCGGTGAAGCTGTGACATTGACACGGAGCCTCATCTTGACCCAGCTCTCGTGGTGCGACGTCGCGTAGGGAACTCGTCATTTCACTGACAGCCTGGTGTGGTACGTCGCGTAGGGAACTCGTCATTTGACTGACAGCCTTCAAGTAACCCAATCACAGTCTCTCGCATTTTAAGTCACGCCCACTTGGTGTGATTTAACTGGACACCCGTTTCACCCGGAAGTCCTGACTTGAACAAGTGAGCTAATCTTGATGCAAAACTGTACATTGGGGGGGGGGGGGGGGAGGGGGGGGGGGAGACACTGTACAAACAAGCAAAACTGTACATTGGAATATTGACAAAACCATACTAGGTAAATTACTGTACATTGGAGGGGGTTGGGTTAGGACATTTACAGGGGCCAGTTTCGAATTGCAGTCTCCCGTAGGTGTCCCTTGAGAGTGGTTTTGAAAGTGGGTCACATTCCTTTACAGCTTTGGGTAGGGCGTTCCACATTGATGTGGCATAATTGCGAAACGTGTTTAGTCCCTTGTTTGAGCCGAATCTGGGTTTAACATGATTTGTGGAGCTCCCTCTGGTGTTGTGATCGTGGTATTCACTGACCTTTGGGAAGTATTTTGACATGTACATGGGTACCTTGGTCGTGTAGTGTATCTTGTAGACCAGGCCCATTTCAAGTTGCTGTACTCTGTCGTCTACTCTAAGCCATCCTAGGTTGTCAAAGTGGGCAGGGGTGAGGTGGGTTCTAGGAGTAAGGTCAAGCAGTAGTCTGACCAGTTTGTTTTGAGATGTTTGTAATTTTGTTTTTAGTGCCTTTGAGGTGCTTTGGTACCATGAGGTGCAAGTATAGTCGTAGTACCCTTGAATGAGTGCTCCTGCCAGAGTCTTCAGGGTATTCTTGTTTACCAGAGAGGAGATCCGGTACAAGAATCGAGTTTGTTGGTTGACTTTTTTTATTACATTGGATGCCATTTTGTCACAGGAGAGATTAGCCTCTAGGATGGAACCCAGGTAGGTAATTTCATATTTCCTTTATCGTTGAGTTAACACACATCTTTACCATTTGCAATAATAATAATAATAATAATAATAAGGTTTCAAACCAAGACATGAAAATACAATCGTCAGTGCAATGCAGCGCTTGTTGTTTACATTTAATTATATATAACGTCACTGGCACGTTGGTAGCTAGTCTTACCAGCCTTTTGTTGTCGGCGTAGGTGGTTAGCATTAATAGTATAAAGGGCTACGGAAGTAGAGTAGGGTATATCGCGTTATTTTTAAACCTAGCTGCATTTTTTGGAGACGCTCTCTGATTGGCCGACCACTGTTTCTACACTGGTTAAGCTTAGGCACTCTTTCAAAGTTGGTTAACACATTAACTGCCACGCTTATATCCATCAATGTTTGATCACTGCCACCAGTCTAAGTCTATGGAGATGTTTACCTTCTTTGCAGGGCTATAACTTTTTAAATTGTATTGCTAAATTGACATTACTATGGCCCATTCAACATCGATTATCTATCGTTCAGGATGTAGGAACGTTTTACTTTTTCATTCACACATTCATACAAAAATACCGTCTAGAATATAAATATGTTTTTATCGTTTTCTGCAGTAATTCCTAGAACGTGAGATATAGGCATAAATGCATTATATAGATTATCAAATGCCGTTTGATACCGATCCAAGCTATATTAAAAATGTCAACTGTACATGGTCCTAAACGTTATGACTGATCATGCGCGGGTGAACGGTGGGGGGGGGGGGGGGGGGGGGGGGGCGTTTATAATTCCGTGATCGTCGTTAAATGATTTATGTAGTATGGGTGATATATAGATCAGAGCAGTTTGCATCGATAATAATAAACAAAAACGCTGAAAGTCACGGCAGCCTCCTCTTACCATTGGGCGATGATGCTGGAGCAAACAGATCCCAGTTATTTGATGGGGATCGAGGCGATCCATTTCCGGTTTGTATAATACTAATTGTAACTGAGGGGTACAATTCCCTGACTGTATTGATAAGTATGGTATCATTAAACCACTACCGCTTTATGTACTTTAATTACTGGCCATACAGTACATGATATATAAATATGATGAACACTTCCCACAATGAATCGGTTCCACACAAATGGTAATTAAGTATTTATTGCAGCAAAAGGTACATAATATACTTCTCTATTTTACTTTGGATGCGCTTATAAGGCAAAGGAATGTGCGTAGGCAAATCAATAATGAATGTCCATTCTCTGGTTACGCAGGAGGTAATTATACAACCTGAATCTTAGGGAATTATATCTATGGTACACTAGTAATATATAGCGGGAGATACTGGAAGGGTCCCCCCGGTTGTAAGCCAGCAGGGGTAGAGGATCTGTCGGTAGTAGAGAGTCTGGTCAACGATGACTAAGGAGACTCCAAGTACAGGAGACGGTGCAATAGTCTCTTGATCCACAGATGAATACAGCTGTTCTCCGTAGACTGTAGCTCCACAGTGAAGAAAGCTAGCCGGCCTCAGGCTCTCTGAGGCGCAGACTCGACATGGCTCCTCACAGGGTAAATCCCACACGTGTAGGCGTCGGCGATTCTCCGCTCCATAAATCACAGGACCAAAACAAATATAATCCAGCCGCAAAGGGCTATGCAGTCGTCGGGTAGATTAATCCAGTGTACATGTCCACACGGTTCTCGTCTAGGTCTCCTCGGGTGAAAGCGCCATGAAAGCAGCCCAGCCTGGATAAGCACTCTAGCTGATACGAGGAAGCGTTGGTGATGCTGGTCACTGTAGAACTTTAGCCGCACGATACACTATACACAAATAGACTATTACTGACTTAATAGAAATATGTCGCACTCGACGGTATAGCGCCAAACTCTGACAATTCAGTTATTAATTCGCACGCGGTCTCAATGCTCTATTTGGGGCCAAACAGGCCATACTTCACCGCACGGAGTATCGTGGGTGAGGCTTCAACTTATTGGGTAACTCTACTTCTGTATTCACCTGCGCCATATTTATATGCACGGCGAACAATCTAGTGCCAACCTCATTTCTGTCTCGTATCCCTGGGCAAGGCCGGGCATGTACAGACATGTCTTGACGGTGGCCTTGAACCTGACTCTGGAGGCATGGCTCTGGCGCCTGTGGACCGCTGTCCAATAGGAGAATGAAATATTATGGTCTGGTCTAAAGGGATATTCTGTGTATATGTACAAGGAATATACAAGGGATATCAAACGATATACAAATACTATGCAATATATATCAATCAATAAATATATATATTCGGTTTAATCTGATCCTTTGTAACAGCCGCCTCCTAATTAGTCCCACCTAATTAGCTAAGCAGAGACAGATTAACCGCACTGTCCACTACTCAATGTCTGTTGTGAGGGGTCGGGCAGTTCACAAAGTCATGGGGTCATGGTCGTCATCGATAGTATCGGGGAGCCTTGGCAGTTCTATTAGCCTCGCCACGGGTCGGGTGTAGATCCGTCCTTGGACGAGCACTTCGGCTGCTCGGACCTTTCCGTCGGCACCGGTGATCACTTTGCTTACGCGGCCAGCCGGCCACATAGCTCGGGGTAGTGACTAGTGTTGTCAAAAATATCGAAGTATCGATACATATCGATACTGAATATTTAAAACGGCTTCAATACTCATTTCCCGAAGTACCGATACTTTCTGCAGTATCGGTACCAGCTCGCTGCTCCCGCAAGTTGTTGACAGACAGACGCGCTGCCAGAGCCTTGCCCTTCCGCCTCCTCGCTCAGAGCAACAGACACAAGCTGCTGCCTGCTGCAGCCTCCTCGTTGGAAACGGGGTAGTTGTGTCGAGTTCATGCGTGTACTGGTGTAGTGGGCTCGGCTTGACGTTACTCCGTTTCCATGAAGTGATAGGTGGCCAGCTAGCTAGCATTAAGCTAACGGAGGAACGACAGCTAACGTTAGCTAATAATAGCGTTGTTTACAAACTGAAGACAGGGCTGCCTGCCCGGCTGTGAGGGGGAGGAGGAAGAGAGAGAGAGAGAGAGAGAGAGATATTTCTCCGGAGCTATGCTATGCTATGTAACGTTAATAAATGCTCCGAGCATAGCTCAGAAGAAATCTCTCTCTCTCTCTCTTCCTCCTCCCCCTCACAGCCGGGCAGGCAGCCCTGTCTTCAGTTTGTAAACAACGCTATTATTAGCTAACGTTAGCTGTCGTTCCTCCGTTAGCTTAATGCTAGCTAGCTGGCCACCTATCACTTCATGGAAACGGAGTAACGTCAAGCCGAGCCCACTACACCAGTACACGCATGAACTCGACACAACTACCCCGTTGCCAACGTTCGGTCGAGCGGAGCCGGAGCCCATCCTACACCAGTACACGCGTAACGTTAATAAATGCTCCGGAGAAATCTCTCTCTCGCTCTCTCTCTCTCTCTCGTCATAACTAGGAAGGTGCGCTCAGTAGACCTAAAATCTCCAGCAGCCACTCTCTCTTTCTCTCTCTCTCTCTCAGTCTGATCTAAAGATAAACAAAGGGTTTTAAAAGTGTATTTATCTTCTCGTATAGTACCAGAGAGAAGCTGAGGAGAATCAACCAGCAACAAAAGCAAAATTTGTTAAAAAAAAAAAAAGGATTATAATAAAAAAAAAATTATAATTTTTTTTTTTTGGTATTGAAAGTATCGAAAGTATCGATACTTTTCAAGGTATCGTATCGAAGTCGAAATTCCAGTATCGTGACAACACTAGTAGTGACTGGTCGATAATCATGACGACTGTTCCTTCTGTCAAATTGTCTCTCTCTTTCACCCATTTCTGGTGGGTCTGTAGAGACGGTAGATAGTGGAGTAGGAAGCTGTTCCAAAACTTGTCAGCCAATACTTGACTGTACCTCCACATTCTTCGGCCGTTCGCTTCTTCAGGCCTGTACATTGTCTGTGGTAGCACGGGGTCCAGCCGCCCCATCAAGAGTGTGTTGGGGGTGACTGGGTCGACATCTGCTACATCACTTGAGACGTAACCGAGGGGCTTTGAGTTCAATACTCCCTCGATCTCCGTGAGGACTGTCATTAGGACTTCTTCCGCCACGGTCTGGGCCCCAAGCACGGCGTACAGGGCTGTCTTTATTGAACGTACTTCTCGTTCCCAAGTTCCACCGAAGTGAGGTGCGTTCGGGGGATTAAACTGGAAGTCAATCTGGGATGGAGCGAGGTGGGTCTTAAGTTCTGGGCCCATAGCTTGGAAGCTCTCTCTCAGCTCTCTTTCTCCGCCTTTGAAGTTTGTCCCGTGATCAGACAATAATATAGACGGTTTGCCTTTCCGCGATGTGAATCTTCGGAAGGCCATAAGGAATGAGTCTGTGCTCATGGTTGGAAGGAGTTCTATATGCATCGCTCGGGTGGTCATGCATTTGAATACAATACCCCACCGCTTCTCGGTTCCTCTTCCTTTCTTTATATACAGCGGGCCGAAACAGTCCATACCGGTGGAGTGAAAAGGCTTGTCGCCGAGTCGGAGGCGACAGGGAGGTAGGTCAGCCATCCGGGGTATACTGGGCTGCGCTCGCCACTTACGACAGTCTAGACAGGTTCGCTGGAAGCGCCGCACTGCTTCTCTCCCTTGCAGTATCCAATAACGACGTCTGATCTCCGCAAAGACTCTCTCTGCCCCGGCGTGATGCACATCCTCGTCGTATTTCTTTATGATCAGCTCTGTGACCTTGTGTCGGCTGTTTAAGACTATCGGGTACTTGACGTCATCCGGTAAGTCTGGAGCTCTCCGCAGACGACCACCCACTCTGATGAGACCATGGGCGTCGCTCTCGGGGGCTAGGTGGAGCAGTCTGCTGTCTGATGGGACGGGCTTTGCTCCCTGTAGACAGTCTAGCTCATCGGGGAACGAGTCTCTCTGGGCTCGTTGTAGTAGAAGAAGTTCTGCTTCTTCGTAGTCAGCTGCTGTAATGTCAGTAGTGAGCTGAACCTCTGGGTGGTGCCACAGGAATGTCTTTAGCTGCGCACTCTCTAGGGTGAGGCAATCGTCTATGTCGGGGTCTGTGGAGACGAGTGTGTTCAATCCACAGAACATAGATTTCTTGTTTTCGGCCTCCTCTTTACTCGCTTCCCGTGGGGTGGGTGTAGGCCACTCTTCTTCCGGGAGCTTGAGGAACTCTGGCCCGTCACTGTATAGGTTGTGACGGGTGAGGTCATCCAGGGACATTCCCCGGGTGATGACGTCAGCTGGGTTGTGTTTTGTGTCCACATACCTCCAGCTTGCTACTTCTGTTAAATCTTGAATCTCTGTGACTCTGACTCCCACGAAGACCTTGTATCTGCACGAATCAGACCGGATCCATGTGAGTACTGTCGTGGAGTCTGACCACAAGATTGTTCTTTGCACCGGAATGGTGAGTTCACGTTGGATTAACGTGGCGAGTTGCGCTCCTGCTAGGGCTGCGCAGAGCTCTAGACGCAGGATAGATTGTTGCTTTCGTGGGGCTATTCTTGAGCGAGCCAGGATGAAAGCAGTATGTATTTCTCCTCCCTCCTCTCGGGCACGCAAGTAGGCCACCGAACCGTAGGCTACTTCGGAGGCGTCGCTGAAGACGTGCAGGTCCATCTGGCACGTCTCCGGCCTCACTGTGGGTGGGAAGTAGCTGCGGCGTATGTTGACACCTGGGAGTGAGCTGAGTTCCGTCTCCCACTCTCTCCATGTGGATGCAAGGTGTTCGGGTATGGGGTCGTCCCAGCCCTGGTCCTTGTCCCATAACGCTCTTACAATCATCTTTGCCCTGGTGGTGTAAGGTAGAATACATCCCAACGGGTCATATTGTCTGGCGAGTGTTCTGTATACACTCCGTCTGGTGGTCGGTAGTGCAGTCGACCTTCCCTGCTCCTTGGTCAGGGGTGTGTGTTTATAATGGAGCGAGTCTGTTTTGAAGCGCCAGACTAGTCCTAATGTCATTTCTTGGGCTTCTCCTGGGATGGTCGCCATCCAGGTCTCGCTGCTTGCTGCCTTGTCCTCGGGGGAGAGGCTGCGCAATACTTGCGGGTCGCTGCTGGCCCACTGCCTGAGATCAAAGCCGCCTTTGATCAGGGAGGCGCGGAGCTTGAGTAGAAGGGCCTCGGCTTCTTCTGGCGTCGAGACGCTTTGCAGACAGTTGTCCACGTAGAAACTATTTCCTACACTTTGTCGGACCTCTTCATCAGCTGCTGGGTCCTCTGCGACGTGTTTTTGCAGTGCAAACGTAGCACAGCATGGGCTGCATGTGGTTCCGAAAGGGAGGACTTCCCATTGATAGATGGCTGGTTGCTCATCCCCGATCCTCTCTCTCCATAGGAACCGCAGCAGGGGCTTGTCCTCCTCCACTAGTCTCACCTGCAGGAACATCCCTTTGATGTCGCCGCTGATGGCCACCTTGTCTTGGCGGAAACGTAGTAACACGCCTAGTAGAGAGGGGCCGAGTGTTGGGCCGGGCAAGAGCTCTTTATTCAGATTTTGTGATCCGATCTGGTAGCTGCAGTTGAACACAATACGATCCTTGCCGTTGTGGTGGACTTTGTGGTGCGGCACGTACCATGATTCGGTCGTCTGATTGGCCTCTTTAATGTCAATTTTCTTTATGTGTCCCGCTGTGATTAGCTTGTTAATCTCAGCGCGGTACACCGTCTCTTGAGCGGGGTCTCTGGCTAGGCGCCGCTCTGTGTTCAATAGATACCGCTCCGTCGCTTCTTTTGGGGCGTGGAAGGTAGGCATACCCTCTCGCCTCAGGAGTGGAGTTGCGTATCTCATCACTCCGTTGACTTTGACTCTCTTTGTCCCCTGCTCGAGGAGGGCTATAGCGTAAATGTCTTCCTTGGAACGAATGTCTTTCTTTTCGTTCTTAAAGGGCATTGTCTCTAGTGTCCATAGCCTCTCGACATGCTGTAGGAGGGTGGTGTCTTCTTCTGTCACTCTGGAGTGGAGGCAGTTAGTGGCTGCTGTTCGGTTAAGAGACTTAGCGAGGGGGCCTTGTAATGTCCATCCTAGGCGGGTCTCGACTGCTGCAGGACAGCCTCTGGGCCCTGTGTGGACCCGGTCTATCGGGACGATGAGGTCTGCATGGTCGGAGCCTATCAGCAGGGTCGGGGTGGCACCGTCTATGAGCGGTATAGGTAGTTGACGCAGGTGCACATATTTATCCATCAGCTTGGCGATGGGGTAGGTGTACTGCGACAGGCCTATTTCTTGGCTGGTGAAAGCATTAGTAATCCTATACCGTCTCTCTGGCTGCCCGCTTGCTGCGATAGTGAAGGAGACATTCTCGCCCTTTATCGTCTTTAGATCTCTTCTTATTGTCCGAATCGTCATCTGGTTTTCGCTCCCCCGCAGCCCCAGCTGGGCCGCAGCGGACGCGAGAAGAAGGGTCTTCTCTGACCCGTCGTCAAGGACGGCGTAAGTGTCCATGACCTTATCTTGGTAACTCAGTGTTACGCGGACCACCTTTAAGAGCACCCGGGCGCCCCCGCTGCTGGCGGGGTCAATGTACATAACACTTGCCTTTGTGCTGCTTGAGGGTGCAGGCTTTCTTCTGTTACTGTCGTGTCGGACATCTAGGTGGGCTCCGTCACACCGACTACACCTCTTCTTTAAGCGGCAATCGGCTGCCATGTGACTGCGCGCACATCGGTAACAGCGTCGGTTGGACTTTATCCATTGACTCACCTCGTCGGCGGTCATCTTCTTGAACGTGTCACATTGTGACAACCAGTGTTCCTTTTCGCAGTACGGGCACACCATCTTCCACTTCTCTTTCATCGAGGGGGTACTGTGGTTCTTGCTGCTCGGTACTGATTCTGATTGGTGCATGACGGTCACCAATCTTCGGCCATCGTTTGCTCTCCTAGGTCCCTCTCTGGAGCTTGGGGTGCTCCGCATGAACGTATCCAACCGTAGGCTGTTGACTTCTTTCGCCAGGAAGTCGGCTAGGTCTAGGAGGGATGGCTCGGGACCGTTAGGATCACGGTGGTCTCTTTGCCGCCTGAAGCGCTCTTGTCAGGCGGGCGGAAGCTTCTCTAAAATCCTCTCGACATTAGAGTTCGCGTACAGTTCGTGCATACCCTTTTCTCTTTGCGCCCCCAGCATCCCTACCAGGGATTGTACCTTGATAGACAGGTCATCTAGTGAGCGATTGTCTGTGGCTGGGGGTAGGCGGTCAATATGCCTTATCTCTTGTATTACGTAGTCCCATATGCGTCCATATCTTTGGTCGAGTGCTGCTAGAGCCGCTGTGTATGGGGTAGTAGAGGTGGCATAGGCCAGCGCTATATTGTGCGCTCGGGGCACCTTGAGGTGCTTCAGTAGGATAGCATACTTGTACGGTTCATCAGCTACATCGGACATCATTGTCTCTAAGCACATTCGTAGCTCCGTGTACTGTGCTCTGTTCTCGTGGGTGAAGTCCGGAAACGTCGGTGTGCCAATGTATGATGCCATGGATGGCTGGCACATCGGTGAGCGTTGGAAGAGAGGCCTCCTAGGCGAGTCTCCTCTTACGCCTCTTGGTGGGCTGGTACCTGCTGGGTACCATGGCCCGCGTATCCAGGTGCTGTTCCTCGGGGCTGGTCGTGCGTCAAGCTCACCCGTGAATTGAGTCGGGGGTCTGTAGCGCAGAGCCGCGGGGGTAGAGCCTGGGCTGTACTGGACCTCCTGGTCCTGTGGAGTACTGTGCTGCTGTCGGGCTTGACTCTCCTCCTCTCCCTCTTCTTCTTCCTCTGGCAGGTCCTCTAGATCCTGTAGTCGTCTATTTAGCCTCTCCGCGGTGTAGACCGTTTCTTCCTTGTAGCTGGGTCTCACTTGGACCGGTCGGGGAAGGGGTTCGGAGGGGGGTATAGGCTCTCTCTGGTGGTCGGGCTCAGGGTCGCTTGATCGGGTAGGGGAGGGTGCCCTTGACCCTTGTCTTGACGAGGCCCTGGAACCCCGTGCGGAGGGAGGGGGTGTTGCCCTGGTGATCAGCTGCTCCATTATCTGCGCTTGTAATCGGTCGCGCTCGGCTTCGCGCTTGGTGAGAGCGAGGTCGCGCTCTGCTTCTCTTTGGGCACCGGCAGCGGCGCGCTGGGCTTCGGCGGCGGCGCGCTGGGCTTCGGCCCGGTCCCTTACCATATTCTCTTCCGTCTGAAGGCGTCTAATCTCTAGACGTATACGATCTTCGTCGCTCCGTTGCTGCGCCTGAAGGCGTTCTCTTTCCATGGAAGAATGTTCGCGCTCACTAAGCGTCTGTGCTTGGAGTCGATCGCGCTCTGTTGAGGCTGCTAGGCTGGCGAGGAATGCCTGTGCCAGCATCTTGTCCGCCTCGCTGGGGGAAGACGCTGGTTGAGGTGATCCGCTCCTGGCAGTACTCATTGGAGATCTGTTCTCCTGTGGCGAGTCCTGGAGATCCATCTCCGGGGTGCTCTCCTCTTCTTGTAGCGGGTAGAGTTCCATCCCTGGAGGGCTGTCTTTATCCTGGAGCTCTCCGGGGACTACTTCTTCGGTCTTGGCGGGGGGTAAAGTCATGTCGGGTCCCTCCTGGTCCCTACCGTGAGCTTGGTCAGTTACGTTAGAACCCACTAGGGCCTCTATTGGCGGGGTAGCCTGGTCGATAGGGTCGGACGTAATTTTACTATCTACTTTTTCCGCGTTTACCGTCTGTAGAAAGCTAGGTAGTATATTGGCAACGTAATCCTCTAAGTACTGAGGTGTCTGCCGTCTACGCTGCGGGCGATCTACTTTAGGAGAACCGTTTTGTGGAGTGTTCATCATAGGCCATGTCAATATTAATACCACTATATTAATATTACGCTAGTTACCCTCCGGCTCGAAGGACCAATTGTAACTGAGGGGTACAATTCCCTGACTGTATTGATAAGTATGGTATCATTAAACCACTACCGCTTTATGTACTTTAATTACTGGCCATACAGTACATGATATATAAATATGATGAACACTTCCCACAATGAATCGGTTCCACACAAATGGTAATTAAGTATTTATTGCAGCAAAAGGTACATAATATACTTCTCTATTTTACTTTGGATGCGCTTATAAGGCAAAGGAATGTGCGTAGGCAAATCAATAATGAATGTCCATTCTCTGGTTACGCAGGAGGTAATTATACAACCTGAATCTTAGGGAATTATATCTATGGTACACTAGTAATATATAGCGGGAGATACTGGAAGGGTCCCCCCGGTTGTAAGCCAGCAGGGGTAGAGGATCTGTCGGTAGTAGAGTCTGGTCAACGATGACTAAGGAGACTCCAAGTACAGGAGACGGTGCAATAGTCTCTTGATCCACAGACGAATACAGCTGTTCTCCGTAGACTGTAGCTCCACAGTGAAGAAAGCTAGCCGGCCTCAGGCTCTCTGAGGCGCAGACTCGACTTGGCTCCTCACAGGGTAAATCCCACACGTGTAGGCGTCGGCGATTCTCCGCTCCATAAATCACAGGACCAAAACAAATATAATCCAGCCGCAAAGGGCTATGCAGTCGTCGGGTAGATTAATCCAGTGTACATGTCCACACGGTTCTCGTCTAGGTCTCCTCGGGTGAAAGCGCCATGAAAGCAGCCCAGCCTGGATAAGCACTCTAGCTGATACGAGGAAGTGTTGGTGATGCTGGTCACTGTAGAACTTTAGCCGCACGATACACTATACACAAATAGACTATTACTGACTTAATAGAAATATGTCGCACTCGACGGTATAGCGCCAAACTCTGACAATTCAGTTATTAATTCGCACGCGGTCTCAATGCTCTATTTGGGGCCAAACAGGCCATACTTCACCGCACGGAGTATCGTGGGTGAGGCTTCAACTTATTGGGTAACTCTACTTCTGTATTCACCTGCGCCATATTTATATGCACGGCGAACAATCTAGTGCCAACCTCATTTCTGTCTCGTATCCCTGGGCAAGGCCGGGCATGTACAGACATGTCTTGACGGTGGCCTTGAACCTGACTCTGGAGGCATGGCTCTGGCGCCTGTGGACCGCTGTCCAATAGGAGAATGAAATATTATGGTCTGGTCTAAAGGGATATTCCGTGTATATGTACAAGGAATATACAAGGGATATCAAACGATATACAAATACTATGCAATATATATCAATCAATAAATATATATATTCGGTTTAATCTGATCCTTTGTAACACTAATACACACCCAAATCATGTCGATTATTGAGTTATGGCAGCGATCCATATCCACAGTGTGTGGCTAGAGTCCTGGGATGATATGCGAGTGGCCGAACGGATTTAGGAGACACACAGAGATCCAACCGTCATATCCGGTTTGGCAACTCGCCGATCATCCACCCGGTGGCAGTATTGAAGCGTTGCAGAGTTGTGCTGAGTCCCACAGCATCAGACAAGGCTCCGTGAGTGAAATATGAATACCATGGCGAAAATATGAAATATGATCACAATAGCGTTGTACGCCGTGATCTGGCAGAATTAGCATGAACTTGGAACACGTCGTAAGCCGTTTCCGGCGTGGGATGTGTTAAGGTTAGAGTTTGTCTTAGAGCAGGGCGATAGAACACCAGCCCTGATTCCAAACTCTAACCTTAACCAACTTAGACCCGGAAATGGGCAAAGACACAGCTCGTCACGCGATTGGGCAAACATGTCAGTGGCCAATCAGAGAGCGTCAGTCAGTGGCTAATCAGAGAGCGTCTCCGAAAAATGCGGCTAGGTTGAAAAATAACGCGGGTATATCTGCAGAGCGTGATTTTTTTTCGTAGCCTATGTTTGCGGAGACGCTCTCTGATTGGCCACTGACGTTTCTGGTCATGTGACATGTGCGCCAATCGTGTGACGCCTTTTTCTGCGGCCGGTTAAGCTTAGGCACTCTTTCGAAGTTGGTTAAGGTTAGAGTTTGTCTTAGAGCAGGGCGATAAAACACCAGCCCTAATTCCAAACTCTAACCTTAACCAACTTCGAAAGAGTTGTCTAAGCTTAACCAGTGATAAACTAGGCATTAGGTAGTTTGCAGGCTGTTAGAGCCGGAAATAGGCCCAGAAAAGGCGTCACACCATTGGCGCACATGTCACATGACCAGAAACGTCAGTGGCCAATCAGAGAGCGTCTCCGCAAACATAGGCTACGAAAAAAATCACGCATCTGCAACGCCGCAAGCGTGTATCGCTTCCGCAACGGAATTCGGTTTCCGGGTTCCTCTGATTGGCCGCGACCCCCACGTGACCCGCCCCCCTATCCACCGCTCTGCCGCTGCCGCGCGCGGCAGAGCGAGCAGCCGCGGACTCGCTCGCTTCCTCAATTTATACGCATGGAAGTATTGACTGAATGAATGAATGAATGAATGAATGAATGAATGAATGAATGGCAGAATGGGTACAATACAGTACGGCTCAATACACACAATTGTTAAGGGGATGCAGACCTGACGTTTGTCTTGTTTACATCAGGGTCCCCCATTTTCAATTCATATAGAACGACGCGATATTTTATTTGTTTGTCATGACAAACCAATTACATAATCCAACATATGTGTAAAGGCACAACATATTCCAGTTAACGGTATATTATTGATGTAATGATTTGTTACGGCGCAATCAATACTTCCATGCATTCGGGACCTCCATGTTTGGGGGTATTCATCAGACAAATCGGATGCAGGGATTCGGCTCCCATCAGGCGGGCAAGAACTGCGGGTTTTCAGCCTCTCCCCTCTCTCCTGGAGCTTAAGGGGGAGCTTAGTATTCCTGCCGCGGAGGAGGTGGCTACAACATCAACACACAGTGACTACATGCAGTCACTGTGTGTTGTTTTATTTGTTTGTCATGAGTCATGACAAACCAATTACATAATCCAACATATGTGTAAAGGCACAACATATTCCAGTTAACGGTATATATATTTTTTTTAAACTTTATTTTTTTTTTAGCGTTTATCGCTTTTCTGGTCAAGCATGACCGACAGTTGTAGGGTGAAACAGGAGAGAGAGCAGGGGGAGACATTCGGCAAATGACGGCGAGTCCGGGAATCGAACTCGGAGTCAACCAGATCCGTGACGCAGCACGGAGTCCCGCGACGCAGCGCGGTAACATGGTGTGCTACTGGAGCACCCAACGGTATATTTTTTTAATGATTTGTTACGGCGTAGTCGTTCTATATGAATTGAAAATGGCGGACCCTGATGTAAACAAGACAATCGTCTTTCTCAGGTCTGCATCCCCTTAACAATTGTGTGTATTGAGCCGTACTGTATTGTACCCATTCTGCAATCTGTTAAATAAAGTTTTCATTCATTCATTCATTCAGTCAATACCAGTGGTGCGTTATTGAAATCATCTGGGGTGACACGCACCACGTGCACGTGCGCTCCCGGCGCTTGCGCGTGCTCCCGCGAATGCGCATTTAATGTCCCCTCGCTTGAGCACAGACTAAAGACAATGCCTAATTGCCTCTACGAATGGAATGTAACACATGTCTTCACAACAAGTTAGGTGTGAATCATTGTTGTTATGTGTTATAGCTTGTTGCCCCTATAGCAAGCGATCTTTTTCTCTGATGTCGCGTTCACGTTACGTGGGAAGAAGCGGAAGAACCAGAGGACATCTCGTTGCTACAACTAGGAAGCCTTCACGCATTGACTCGATCAAAACGCCCACATCCATACTTCCGCAATTCGTGACGCGAAGTGGGAGATATCGGGGTCTATAAAAAATCCCATATGTCCTAGTAGGAATTACCACTAGGAGGCTGACGTGAATGGTTTTTCCCAGTTGGAAGCTGGTTCTTCCGATTCTTCCCATGTAACGTGAACGCGGCACCTCCGTGCTGCTTGTGAAACTTACGTGGCTACGTCACAGCCAAGAAAGGGAGCGCTGGATTTGTGCAAAACGCCCTGTTCCTAAACCACACGCTATCAGTCGTACTCGTACCACAGTACTGGCAAAACGGGAGGAGCCTACAGTCAAAACAAACGCACCAGTCCCAGTTGCCGTTACCAGTTGCCGTTCGATCCAGTCCCACACGCGAACGGCAACTCCATTCAGTCCCGGGCCTGGGCCCGGGCCCCCCTCCCCCCAGACGGGAGGCGGGCCCTAAGGCAGCTGCCTCTGCAGCCTCGCCTATATCGCCGCCTGTGTGTGAATGTATCTGAGAACGTATTTAACACACCTGACGACCGGCGCTATTGATATGCAAATAGCGAGTACTTATCTGGGGTTGCACAGTGCAACCCCGTCCCATGAAGAACGCATGCCTGGTCAATACTTCCATGCGTATAAATTGAGGAAGCGAGCGAGTCAGCGGCCGCTCTCTGCCGCGGCAGAGCGGTGGATAGGGGGGCGGGTCACGTGGGGGTCGCGGCCAATCAGAGAAACCAGGAAACCGAATTCCGTTGCGGAAGCGATACACACGAGCCGCAAGCCCAACGTCTGGGAGGGGCTTGTACCTTGTTTTGTGAGTAGCCTCCAGCTCAGGGGCGTAACTGACGCCGGGGACATCGGAAAGTGTCCCCCCCATGTTTTACCGTCCAAAGAGCTGAGTCTGACTACCTGTTCTATTATTATGCAAAGAGCAGTAGATGGGGGTCGCATTCTTGCCCTGCACGGGCCAAGTACCCACTCGCTAAAGTACTTGTCTTTGCATAATAATAGCTTGGGTCGTCAGCCTAGGTGTGTGTTAAAATACGTCAAACATATTGTTTACACTGTCTTTCTTCTATTATAACCCTCCCAAATCATATTCAGAAAGTATCACAGAGACTTCTATTGACCAAGGAATTAGTTATTATTTCGCGGTTTATTCACATAACGTTATATTGTTTACACTGTCTTTCTTCTATTATAACCCTCCCAAATCATATTCAGAAAGTATCACAGAGACTTCTATTGACCAAGGAATTAGTTATTATTTCGCGGTTTATTCACATAACGTTATATTGTTTACACTGTTTACACTGTCTTTCTTCTATTATAACCCTCCCAAATCATATTCAGAAAGTATCACAGAGACTTCTATTGACCAAGGAATTAGTTATTATTTCGCGGTTTATTCACATAACGTTATATTGTTTACACTGTCTTTCTTCTATTATAACCCTCCCAAATCATATTCAGAAAGGCACACACAACATATTCCAGTTAACGGTATATTTTTTTAATGATTCGTTATGGCGTAATCAATACTTCCATGCGTATAAATTGCGTTCGCGACCTCCGTGTTTTGGGGGTAGTCATCAGAAACCTCGGATCCGGGATTCGCTCCCATCCGTCGGGCAAGAACTGTGGGTTTTCAGCCTCTCTCTCTGGAGCTTAACGGAGTTTCTGGAGGAGTTTCTGGAGGAGCTTGTCGCGGCTCATGCGCATGCGCACGCTCAACCAATCAGAGAGGGGCTTCGCTCAACCAATCAGAGAGGGGTCTGCAGAAATAGAGTTCAACCAATCAGAGAGGGGTCTGCAGAAATGCGGCTACGAAATGTAGAGACGCAGAGGGGGGGGGGGGCCCTAACCCCCCCCCATCGACGTCACTCGCCACGCCCCCAAATCTGTCCCCGGCACACATTGAGAGAGAGTTACGCCACTGCTCCAGCTGCAGCCGTGGAGATTGTTCCAGATTGAGCAACTTCCGCCCGGTCCTGTATTTGCAAACAGTACTGTATTTGCAAATCTGATATGTCATAAATGTATAGATGTAGCAGTACTGTCTATCTGTATGTCATGTATGTCATATATGTTATGATGAATTGAAAATGGGGGACCCTGATGTAAACAAGACGAAAGTCTTTCTCTGGTCTGCATCCCCTTAACAATTGTATGTACTGAGCTGTACTGTACTGTACCCATTCTGCAATCTGTTAATAAACTTTTCAATCAATCAATCAGTCACCGGTGCACTTCCGCATGGATAGACCACTGCACTTCCGCGTTACATGGAGGGATAGACCATTGCACTTCCGCGTTACATGGCCGGCTTGCGGCGTCGGTGGGGTTCAAAATACCGGAAGTGTTGCACAGTTCCGCGCGCGGCGTCGTTTCATTCAGACCAATCACCGCGAAAGAACTACAGATTTATCCTATTGAGAGGACTACACTACCCATGAAGAGTAAGCGCGGAAGTCCGGCTGGCAAAGTCTACCAATCAAAACAGCCGAAGTAGAGACCCACCAATTTTTCAAACCGCTTTCCGCTTTGTGCTGTTGTTGGAAGTTTGTTTCTGAGGCGACTTTAAAAACGCTTTGGTAAAAAAATAAAAATAAAGATGCATTTGCAGACCGCTGCACGACCGCTGGACGACGAGCGAACCAAAATGTACTTTTATGAGAACAGATTGAAAACGTTTGTCGGATGGCCTTTCGACGAGGGCTGCCTCTGTACTCCATTGATTGATTGATTGAAAAGTGTATTAACAGATTGCAGAATGGGTACAGTACAGTACAGCTCAATACATACAATTGTTAAGGGGATGCAGACCAGAGAAAGACTTTCGTCTTGTTTACATCAGGGTCCCCCATTTTCAATTCATCATAACATATATGACATACATGACATACAGATAGACAGTACTGCTACATCTATACATTTATGACATATCAGATTTGCAAATACAGTACTGTTTGTGATACAAAAGTGTCCAGAAAAGGAGTGTATATACATTTGGCGTAGAAACTGTACATTGGAGGAGGTTGGATGGGTGGGGTGGGGTTGGGTGGGTTGGGTGAGGGCTGTACATTGGAGGTGGGGGGGGGGGGCGGGTTGAGTAGGGGACACACACACATTTTACACTGTACATTGGAATACTGACAAAGCCTTACTTGGTCATTTACTGTACAACTAGGTTAGGACATTTGTAGGGGCCAGTTTCGAATTGCAGTCTCACGTAGGTGTTTTTTGACAGTGTTTTTGAAAGTGGGTAGTGATTCACATTCCTTTACAGCTTTAGGTAGGGCGTTCCACATTGATGTGGCATAATTGCGAAACGTGTTTAGTCCCTTGTTTGAGCCGAATCTGGGTTTTACATGATTTGTGGAGCTCCCTCTGGTGTTGTGATCGTGGTATTCACTGACCTTTGGGAAGTATTTTGACATGTACATGGGTACCTTGGTCGCGTAGTGTATCTTGTAGACCAGGCCCATTGCAAGTTGCTGTACTCTGTCGTCTACTCTAAGCCATCCTAGGTTGTCAAAGTGGGCAGGGGTGAGGTGGGTTCTAGGAGTCAGGTCAAGTAGTAGTCTGACTAGCTTGTTTTGAGATGTTTGTAATTTGTTTTTTAGTGCCTTTGAGGTGCTTTGGTACCATGAGGTGCAAGCATAGTCGTAGTACCCTTGAATGAGTGCTCCTGCTAGAGTCTTCAGGGTATTCTTGTTTACCAGAGAGGAGATCCGGTACAAGAAACGCGTTCGTTGGTTGACTTTTTTTATTACATTGGATGCCATTTTGTCACAGGAAAGATTATAGCCTCTAGGATGGAACCCAGGTAGGTAATTTCATCTTTCCTTGTGATAATATTGTCACCCACTGTAACCGAGAAGCCGTCGGTCTTGCTGAGTTTGTTATTTGAACCGAAGAGAATGGACTCTGTTTTGCCCATGTGTAATGATAGTTTGTTGTAGGCGAGCCTATGCAGATTTTGCCTAGTTCCGAGCTGAGGGCTTTTTCAACCTGTAACTTGTTCTTGTCAGAGACCAGCAGGGCTGAGTCATCCGCAAACAGGAACAAGTTGCAGTCACAAGCTGACGACATGTCATTTGCATAAATTATGAATAGTAGCGGTCCTAGTATGCTTCCTTGTGGAACACCACAGCTCACTGTGAGGGGGGGGATAGGGTACCGTTTACTTCCACCATCTGTTCCCTCCCCTCCAGGTAGGATTGTATCCAGCTCACTGATAAACTATCAAAACCAATTGCTTTTAGCTTGTCAATCAGAATGGTGTGATTGACAGTGTCGAAGGCCTTTTGTAGGTCCAGCATGACCATGCCGCAGTATTTGCCCGCGTCCACCTCTTGTTTGATGTGGTCGTTCAAGTAGAGAAGGCATGTGTCAGTGGAGTGGGATGTTCTGAAGCCAGATTGGAATTCGTAGATTAGATTTTTTTCCGCGAGGTACTTTTCGATCTGTTCGTATACTATTTTTTCCATGACTTTCGAGATGGATGTAAGGATAGAAACAGGGCGGTAGTTACCCGGGTCTAATTTGCTGCCCTTTTTGTGCAGGGTGTTACTCTCGCCATTTCCAGTTTGAAGTCGTCTTTGTGGACGCCTAGGTTCTTGTAGTATGCTACTATGTGTTCTACCCCATACTGCCCTGAGTGGGAGGGTAGTTTGTTTACCAGTGTTGTGGCTATGTTTGTGAAGAAAGTGTTTAAGTAATTGGCTACATCCAGCTTGTCTGTGATGAGCGTGTTGTCCGTCTTTATGTTTATGTTTGAGAACCTGGGTTTAAGTTTTTTACTGCAGCCTAGTTGATTGTTGAGTAATTTCCAAAGTTCACATGGTTTATTTTTGTTTTCCTCGGTTTTGTCATTGATGAAATTTTTTTTAGCAGTTTTGATCATGGAGTTTACGTCATTTCTTAGTCTGTTTCTTTCTAGTTTGAGTTCAGTCACGTGGTCTTGGAGTTCACTGCTCGTGCTTTTGGTAAGCTTTGACTGGCTTTTACGAAACTCAGAGCATTTTTTGTCTCTGGCTTTCATAGTGGTCAGTATTTCAGTGTGTATCCATGGCTCAGCGCGATTTTTTACCCTGGTGGTTCTTAGGGGGGCCATGTTGTTTAGTATTGATGAAAATTTGGTTTTGAAGCCAAGCCAAGTTTCTTCAACCAGTGTACCATTGAGTTCATCTGACCAGTCCAGACTCTCCAGTTCAAGGTTAAAGGCCTCGCTAGAGTAGGTTTTGAGGTCTCTAGATGTGACTGTTTTGTGACAGCCAGCCTTTAGTTTTAGCTTTTTGCGGGTACAGAATATCATATAATGATCACTTAATCATGTTAGTTAGCATCGTTTAGCTCCTTCTGAGAAGTCAGTGGCAATAATGGCTTGCATGCTTTGTAGCCGGTGGCTCATCGTGTCAAGAATCGAACCATGGGTTAGTTAGTTTCCTATACTTAACGTAATGTTTTGACTCCATAGTGTCTCATTTGATGAATCGATAGTCTGTTGTTTTGAAGGTCATGTGGCTGTTGTTTTGATGTGTTTGTTGACCCATCTCTCAAATGGCAAACTCACCAAGGCCAACGGCTTCTAATCTCTGTTACAGTGGGTGACAATAATGTCACAAGGAAAGATGAAATTACCTACCTGCGTTCCATTTTTGGAACCTTTGACAACCTAGGATGGCTTAGAGTAGACGACAGAGTACAGCAACTTGCAATGGGCCTGGTCTACAAGATACACTACACGACCAAGGTACCCATGTACATGTCAAAATACTTCCCAAAGGTCAGTGAATACCACGACCACAACACCAGAGGAAGCTCAACAAATCATCTTAAACCCAGATTCGGCTCAAACAAGGGACTAAACACGTTTCACAATTATGCCACATCAATGTGGAACGCCCTACCCAAAGCTGTAAAGGAATGTGAATCCCTACCCATATTCAAAACCACTCTTACAAGGGAGGCTGCAATTCGAAACTGGCCAAGCCACCATTAATGTCCAAACACCCCCACCCCTCCTAATAGACAGTCTCCTCCCCACCGCATTATTCTCTCCCCACCGTATGTATATTTCTCTCCCACCCACCCCCTCCTAATGTACAGTCCCCTCCCCATCATATGTCTATACTCTGTCAGGATCTATGAGTAACAGTACTGTATATTTGAATATCGTATATGTCACAAATGTAACAGTACTAAATACCTGTATGTCATGTATGTTGTGTATGTCATAAATGTCACTATGAATTGAAAATGGGGGACCCTGATGTAAACAAGACAAACGTCTTTCTCTGGTCTGCATCCCCTTAACAATTGTGTGTATTGGGCCGTACTGTATTGTACTTGTACCCATTCTGCAATCTGTTAAATAAAGTTTTCATTCATTCATTCATTCATTCAGTCCCACGACATTTCTCCCGGGACAGGACAATGTGCAGTCCCCCCCCACCCCCACCTACCCAATCCAATGTACAGTTTCTACGCCTAATGTACTCTTTTCTTTCTGGACTCTTTTTGTATCACAAACAGTACTGTAATTGCAAAACTGGTATGTCATAAATGTATAGATGTAGCAGTACTGTCTATCTGTATGTCATGTATGTCATATATGTCTATATGAATTGAAAATGGGGGACCCTGATGGAAACAAGACAAACGTCTTTCTCAGGTCTGCATCCCCTTAACAATTGTATGTATTGAGCCGTACTGTATTGTACCCATTCTGCAATCTGTTAAATAAAGTTTTCATTCATTCATTCATTCACGGAAGTATCTCGAAGTACGTCTGACGCTGTTTTGTTGGGCGGGGCTTCATAGTGCGCATGCGTGTGGACTGGAGCACGTGAGAGTTAGTACCCGGAAGTACCCAAACAAGGGAGTTACTCAAAACGCACGCTCTCCAGCGGCTCTGCTGTCACTCTGCTTCTGCATCGGTGGTGAACTGAACTGTGCTCCTGCTGCACAGAGCTCCTGCACACACACTGTCACTGAGCGACTGGTTTATCTTTCTTCGGTCACAATGGCTAAGGTGAATACATCCAGAGACAGGCCGTACCACATCATCGTGTTCGGAGCGTCGGGCTTCACGGGACAGTTCGTGGTGGAGGAGGTGTCCCGGAGCACCTCCGAGGGTCCCAACGGGCACCTGCGATGGGCCGTGGCCGGCCGGAGCAGACAGAAGCTGGAGAAGGTGCTGGGACAGGCCGCCGAGGCCCTCGGTACGTATTGTTCTTCTAGCTACATAACCCCCCTTTCCCTCAATGGGGAACCCTGATGTAAACAAGACGAAAGTCTTTCTCTGGTCTGCATCCCCTTAACAATTGTGTGTATTGAGCCGTACTGTATTGTACCCATTCTGCAATCTGTTAATAAAGTTTTCAATCAATCAATCATCTTATTTGTGCTGCATACTCTAGGCTGCCTGTCATCTCCTTGCTTGCTACCATATTGCGATTTAGGCTAATTCAACAAGGGTCTGCCTTGTGCAACAAGCCAAACAAATGAACTGTGTATTCTATATCTGAGCTGGCATCATCAGCCCTAATGATAAGTAAAAGCCCAACTTTGTAAGGCCGATATACCGATATTTGTGAGTAAAATATGTTCCCAATATCGATTATTTATCCCCACACATATTTTTGTAAGGGTCCCTCAAACTTAAAAGTTAAAGTTATCTTAAGAGTTGTGTCGTGACAGTCACAATAATATAGGATGGGATAGTTTACAGTTGAATTACTGTGAATATATGAAAATGGCCCTGCTCTCATGGCATTTTCCTCCCATCATGCTTGGTTAAAATAGCTTTTAAAACCCCTTTGCCAGTGAGCTAGCATGACATGGCTGTTATCTTTGGATTGACATGATACCAGTTTCTTCATGCTGGCTTAAAAGGTGAGCCCACTAGAGCCCTTTTAAAGACGGCTAATCAAACGGTTTATGTAACATAAACGCAGATACCGATATATCGTGATAAGCCAATATCAGCTGACCGATATCAGTCAGGCTCTAATGATCATTGATAAGTAGAACTAACACAACTTATGACATTCCATATAAATCTCCGAAGTGCACATATGACCCAGTTCTAAAAAGCCAATCAACTCTCTAAACTGAATTAGATCAATCAATGTAAAACTAAAAATAAAATGCAGTCATACCAGAAAGCTTGTTGTTGCTGAATAACTTTTTAGGAATCGGACATCATAAAATGTTTTAACATGTACAATAGTGTTACATTTTCGGTGGTTTTGGGAATTGTAAATGGATGAATGAATTAATTTTATCTGCTTCTAAATGCCAAAAGTCCATATTTGATATACAGGGTTGCCTGCAGGCAACACTCCATCACTAGGCAACGCTCAAAATATGGAAAACGAAATCAGTGACTGGCTAACAGTGTGTGAGCACTGAGCAGACAGACTGCATCTGTCCTGTCGTGTTTGTAGAGATAGTTTCCACAGGATTAACAGCCGACGGTCTTCTATTGTTGTCGCCGTCTCTCTCCAGTGAGGAGCCACAGTGTGGCTGCACCCAACAGCTGACGGAACATTTGGTTATAAGCCCCCTTTTCAAATGAGGAAAGAGCCTGGTTGATGCAGCTTCACGTCCTGTCTGAAAGGGTCCCGGTAGCGGCGCTAGAACTAGTCATTTGGATTAGTAGCCAGGACAGTTTTGATCAAACTGGATTTTGAAGTCATTGTTGTTGTCTTTAGTTGTCCTGTGTAGCTCAGTGGGTAGCAGAGCCGTCTGAATGAATTTCAATTAAAAAAAAAAAAAATGATACATTGAAGGTGAGCTGTTGCCGTCTGGCTGCACGGTCACAGGCACCAGACTCCAGGACCGTTTTTACCACAGGGCCATCAGGCTTCTCAACTCGTAAACCTAAATATTATTTACCATATCTTCTTACCTGCTGTCTACACTGTTTACATAAAAATGCACCATCAGCTATGACTGCTGCTATTGAACCTGGACTGTTGCATATCCAATGTGCAACACTGTTGTATATGCTTATCACTTTTACACACAATCCTCATTGTCATACAGTATAGTAAATTTCGCAGAGTAAACTTTACTCAAACTGAGTACATTTGACTCAAACTGAGTAAAATTGTACTCAATTTGAGTCAAATGTACTCTGTTTGAGTAAAATTTACTCTGCGAAATTTACTGCGTATATAATGTTACATTTTTTTTTCTCATTCCATTCCCTCATATCTCATTCCACTTGTGCAATACAGTTATATACACTTGTCACTTTTACTTTTACATACAAATCCTAATTTTCATATATGTATATAGGGCTTTATCTTTTACTTATGTTATTCCATGGCATGTTTTGTAATTTTTTTAATCTTACTTTATTTGACCTTTTATATATGACTACTACTAGTGCTGCCTTAATGCATCTAGTGTTCCTACTGCTGAGCTATGTTGACCTTGTGTCAACATGCATATGACCAATAAAGAAACCTGAACTTGAACTCATTTAATTTCAGCCTCCTCATATTCAAATGGTTATCTTATGGATAGATGACGGTCCTAATGCCTAGAGAATAAGCATTGCACCAACACTGCCTGGCCAGAGTCCGTTTCCTACTGCGACCAGTACCAAAAAATGTAGGATGTGCTCATGGATTGTAAGGCATGTTGAAGTTATGTTATGAATGACCGTCAGAACACCAGTTCTTTGTGGCCTGTTGGCTCTGGAATTTTAATTTCCCTATTTTACTGAAGTTATTATTAGTTTTGTGAGGTCACAACAAGATGCAAAGTAAATGGACCCAGGGTCCCAAAGCCAGACTGATTAATGGTTGAAATGTTACTGCAGCCAATCCGGTTGAATTTGCCTATGCTAAAGAAAGGGGCCACTTGGGTTGAATATTTCAGTAGCTGTCTTTATGGTTGTGACTTTAGCTTAAACAAGATGCAAAGTATTGGACACAGAGTTAGCCCACCAAGGGTGTTAACAAGCTGCATTACTGTTTTTTGCATCTTGGTTACTCATATTAGATCAAGAGTCTGATGGCTGAGGGACTTTAGAGTTTAGACTATGCTGAAATAGACAATGGTGTGATGTCCAATATGACTGCACTCAACCACACTTGAACATTGTTTTTATATGGTTACCTCTTCCTGGAGGCATGACTTGGACTATACTGATAATTGGGCAGAACTTGTCACCAGAGCCCCCTTCTTCTCATTCTTCTCCTAGAGAGGGCGAGTTTCTCTGTACTTCCCTGAAATCTGAGTTGCATGTGTGATGTCACTACAAATAGGTCGAACCTATCCTGGTCCAATATGTGGTCATTTTGACCCCTTTTAAAGCTAACTATATTCTCACGTGTGTATTTTTTACATTTTCAAAACGTTTTCAAAATTACATTACAGGAATTGCCTCCCCAAGTAATTGGACAATTGGCCGCTCAGCTGTTCCATGGCCAGCTGTGTGTGGCCCTCATTATGTCATTTAATTTCAAGTGTGGTATTTGCATTTGGAATCTGTTGCCGTCAACTCAATATGAGGTCCAAAGAGCTGTCGCTATCAGTGAAATCCAAATCAACTGTTTGGTACATTTATAAAAAGAAAGAACACACTGCTGTCACCGACTGCAAAGGATTTGCAATCTAGTATTAAAACTTAAAAGTGACTATTTTATTTATGATTGTCATTTTGTCTAATTACTTTTGGTTCCATTAAAAAGGGGGGGCATTATGTAGAAACTATTGTAATTACTACACTGTTCACCTGAATTAGATGTAAATACCCTCAAATTAAAGCTGAAAGTCTGCACTTAACTCATTCAGCGCCGGAGCTTAATCCGCGAGATGTCGCTAGTACGCCACGGTCGCCACCACTGTAAATCAATGGGGGCACTGCGAGATTTGCGAGTGCTTAAAATATATCTTAAATTATAGCTATGGGTCTAATACACCTGTCAATTATCAGTGAGTTACTTCCAGTCAACATGTACAAAACTGATTGTTTTTTCATCTGTACATTTCCGGTTTATACCGTTTTGAATAGGAGTATAACTTTGGGTGCTTCTGAGTAATTCCAGAGAAAGACGCGATAATAGCATTTTAGTGGAATGCACTAAACAAACACGTTGTAATTTTTCGCCTGATTATCGAATCTTCCTGAAATCAACGCTAGATCATCATTATTATCCTTCCTCATGCAAAAATGAAAAGAGCCCTGGACCGCGGGGCTCCGCCGCCGCCTCCTCCCACCCAACGGCCCACAGCCACACACACACACACAGAGCCGGCGTCGACCCGGGTAGAAATAAATATCAGTTACCTTGCATCTGATGTAATGCAAAAGAAATAATCCAATTATCTGATCGCCATTTTGAAGTACTGGGCGCGGAGGTCCGTGCCACGTTCAACAGCATTGCATATTGAGGGGGGGGGGGCAGCCTTGCAGATGTATCGTTGAAACTGGTTACCTCGGGCGGCTGGGTGGCGCAGCGGACTAAGCGCTCGTCACCAATGCGAGAGACACTGGTATCGAATCCGGCTGTCAGCGTTGCCTCCGGCTTGGCCGGCCGTCATACTGGCTCAATTGGCAGTCAGCGGGAGGGAAGCCGGTGGGGTGGTATTCTGGTCGTTGTAAACAGTGACTCCTACAGGTCGGTCAGGGCGCCTGCACAGCGAGGGAGGGAGAGAGATGGTGAGGGTAGTGTGACCTCCCACACGTTACACCTCACCAATGAGAGTCCGTGCTGGCAGGTAAAAAGATGCTGCTGGCTGTCTCGGAGGAAGCATCTGATAGACTTCAGGGCTCCCTAGACCGACCAGTGGGGGGCACATGCGAGCAACGACCAGGAAGGGGAGGGGGGAATTGGCATAACTACTAAATTGGGATGGGAGAAAAACACAGAAAAAATAGGAGGAGAAAAAGTGAAAAAAAATTAAAAATAAAAACGGCTTACCTCGCCCCAGTATTTAAACCACGCCCGCACGGCTTGGATCGTCCCAGAAAATAAACGACACCATTCCCAGTGGAGTGCACGTAGGCGGCCGTATTGGAGGCTGGATGGATGAAAATGAATGGATATTGCTAATAAAATAAATAACGATTTAAAACCCGACTATACTCATGATTGGCGCTCAAGCGATGGCGAGTTAACCCGACTATCATCGTGACTGGCGTCCAATGAGTTAAAGCACACCTTGATTAATGTTTAATTTTCAAGTCCACTGTGGTGATGTACATTGTGTGTGTGTGTGTATATAATATAGGTAAGCCAGAGCTGAGGACAGAAGTAGACATCATCGTAGCAGATGTGGGTGAACCAGACTCCTTGGCAGCCATGTGCAAACAGGGCGTCATTGTTCTCAACTGTGTGGGGCCTGTAAGTAGCTAACACACACATTTTCCCTATCTCTCTTTCATACACACACACACACACCGGAACAAGAGTGCTTGCTGTTTCTCTCTATACACACAGGAACAAGAGTGCTCGCTGTCTCTCTCTCTACACTCGCACATACACACAAACACAGTAGCCTATATTCAGAACAGCCACAATGAATCAAGTTGTATTGGTGTCTGGATGAGAAGCAGGTTTTTCCTCCACTGTCTAACGTGCTGCTGGCTATGTTCCCTAGAACCCTTCAATGTAGTTACCTTTCCCACCATGGAACACCTAGAGGGGCCATGTTATTTGACTTATGGAGGGACCAGAGTACTTCCTCTCATTGAGAAGCGATGGTGCACTGCAGATTCTGCTGCCAGCCATCGTCCTGGCAGCTCACAGGACAATTCCTGTTCCATGTGTCAGATGGTGAACCTGGGGCTATACATAGTTTGGTTCTTCTGTAATCGTAGCAAAAACATCAGCATTAAATGTAGTCACTAGTCACTGTACAAGCTAAATTAATGGGTGTTATGGAAGCAACTATGACATGTTGATTATTATAATATATATACATTTTTTACATACCGAAAAAGAGTGGCTGCTCTCCTGATGAGAATGGTGGCCATATTGAAATGGCACCTCTTACTTTTGAAGCAGAGTAGCTAGCTATGCCCAATACATTGTAAGCTGAAACGTCTCACTAGTCGGACAACATTTTCTTGAGATTAATTATAATTGAGATATTGAATATTGTCTTTTTCTTTGTTTGTGTGCGTGTCTGTGTGCTTGTCTGTCTGTCTGTAGTACAGGTTTTATGGGGAGCCGGTGGTCAAGGCCTGTGTGGAGAACGGGGCCCACTGCATTGACATCAGTGGGGAGCCTCAGGTGAGACTATAGCTGCATGTACGTAGGTTTGAGTATAGCTTGGATTTTATAGTTTCTGATTCTGCTTATTGAATCCAGTTATTATTGAATCTAGGTTCCGGTTCTAATAGATTTGGCTTAGCTTAGGACAGGGACAGTTTAGTCAGAATTTGTGAACACGCACCACTCACTCCTAGAATTATCCTATAAATTGGAGAGGGAATTCTCAAGACAGTGATTGAGGCCATACAATGTTTGTGTGAGCACTTAAATTAGGTTACTATTCTAACATTGCAAGAGGGTCTGAACCAGAATAAAAAAAAAAACCTAACTTGGGTGTAAGAGCTCACACAAACATTGTATATGGACCATGAAGTCGGAGCCCCATTTGCTGTTTATGGAACAGCCCCAGGTTTCACGTCCCAGTAACATCACTAATCGGTTCTCTCTCTGATTTCTAGCTTTAGGGGAGAGTGGTGCACGTTCACAGATGCTGACTGAGCCGTCCTGTGGCACAGCAAGAACATGTGTGAATTCTTCAAATGGATGGCATTCCACTTTAATTCTTCTCGGGATATGCAACACCACACATTGCCAGTCTTTCACTCCACTCTTAAACCAAATTAATTTGCACAAGATAAAAATAAATCGGCATTGCTTTCCAGTGAAGTGCCCCTTTTTAAGGATCTGTAGTCCTTAAGTTTGTTTTCACAAATTACATGTATTTAATTACATGTTAATGAGAGAAAATTAGTTTGAATATGGCCACCAGTGATGCCATCAGGGACTTTGAATCGTTGTGTTAATTACAGCTTCATGAAATTATATGGCAGCAGTCCCTATAAGACAAGGAATTGCTATTTTCTTTCCATCTACATCATTTCATGGTGCTGTAATTAACATAACACACGGATTCAATGTCCCAGATGACATCGCTGGTGGCCATAGTATCAAATGGATTTTCTCTCAATAACTGAATATGAATACATGTAATTTGTGAAAACACATTCTGTGAGGACTACAGATCAACGGCGGCCATATTCAAACTCATTTATCATTTACATAAATCTGCATTGGTTTTTTTTAAGGGATATAACATATTTTATAGGGCATCTCTCCAGATTTGAGATATAGTCTAAAGCCTCCACTCTCACTCCTGACCTTTTTTAATGCTGTCATTGGAGCTAATTTGAACCTTTTTATCTAGTTGCTAGGTTGTAGATATTGTTCCGACGCTGGGCTCTGCTGTTGTTTGTTGTTTGAGATGAGATGAAATGGGAGACGTGGTGTGTTCCATGCTGCTGCTGCCTGTTGGAGTTAAATCCTTATTAGCCAGCTTGTTTACCACGGACCAGACGCACCTTCTCCCTGCCTCCTCAACTCTCTACCAAACACCCTTCATTAAAAAATAGAGAATGTACTACGGTCAGGCTGTATAGACCCAATAGAAAATGGTATACAGATACTGACATTATGAATGTCTTATCGACCTAATTGTCGGTATGCTGGGTAAATACTGTACATTCCTCCAGTGAATTTGATGGCCCTTTTTAATTCAACTGAATGTTCAACAGCCAATCACATGTTGACAGACTAACACTATACGCGTGTTGACAAGAGGGCCAACACGATGGAGAATGTGGTATTTCACATGGACCCTGACTGAACCCATGACATTAGCTCGGCATCGAACACCATCATCCAAAAAACCAAAGACCTCGACATCAATCGACCCCTCCGTCTGCAACTGGATACTGAACTTCCTAACCATGTATGTTAGGTTAGACAATCTCACCTCCTCCACCCTGAACACCAGCGTCCCACAAGGCTGTATGCTGACCCCCTCTCCTCTACTCCCTCTTCACCCACGACTGCACTCCTGTACTGTACATGGCACCCGGCACCGACACCTTTTAACAAGTTTGCAGACGACACAACGGTGGTGGGTCTCGTCAAAAACAACGATGAGTAAAATTCCTGGGTGTCCACGTCTCCGAGGACCTCTCTTGGCCCTAAACACATCGACCCTGATCGAGAAAGCTCACCAGCGTCTCTTCTTCCTGAGGAGACTTAAGGAAAGCCCACCGGTCTCTTCAGATTCTGGTGAACTTCCTTCTACCGATGTGCCACAGAAAGCATACTGGCCAACTGCATCACAGTCTGGTGGTACGGCAACTGCTCTGCCTTGGACTGTAAATAACTGCAGAGGGTGGTGAAAACCGCCCCCAACGCATCACCGCCGGTACATCACTCCCTGCAATTGAGACGGCACAAACAGTGTCTGAGGAAGGCACACAGCTCTCTCTCTCTCTCTCCCTTCCTATTTCTCTCCACCATGCTCCAGAACTCTGTTGAACTATGTTACCTATACCCAACCCATTATATCATAACCTCTGTTGCCTTAATCCATACGTATCTAAGAAAACCTACATATGTTTGAAATAACCTTAAAACCGGTTTGCTGCTTGTATGTACTGTGTATTTACTGTACATGTCATGGTTGTGACTGTCTCTGGTGGGGGTGTAGTTTCTAGAGGGAATGCAGTTGAACTACCACGACAAGGCTGCAGAGAATGGAGTTTACATCGTCGGCAGCTGTGGCTTCGACTCCATACCGGCTGACATGGGGGTCATCTACACCAGAGAACAGTTCAAAGGTCAGTACATGCATACAGTACATATACACACACACATCCTGGGACGTGGCTATACTGGTGACCCTGTGGCCCACCTTAATCCCTATAGCGGCATCACTTTATTTCAAAAGGTACAGTAGCAAACAGAAACAGCGTAGTGCCAGAGCCGGAGAAAGTACAATGATGCCCGTGTTCATCACAACTAGGAGTCATGCTGGTGTACTTCTACCATGCTGACCAAAGCAACAGTACAGCTCTGTGACTTGTTTTCAGGTTGTTTCTGTTGCAACAAGGGAGCTCTATGACTTCTGGATATGAGCTACATCTGGTGTTGGCTAGATTGATCATACTTATAAGTTGAAGAAATGCATTGTAGGTTTTGGTCTTTTCATAAGCGATGTGAACATACACTGGCCTCTCTCTCTCTAACTTTGTTTTACATAAAAGCCTGACTTGTGTGTGTGTGCATGTACAGGGACACTGACGGCAGTGGAGAGCTTCTTGACAGCCAGCTCAGGCCCAGAGGTAAGGGGACTGCATTTACCCACGATTTGCCACGAATCCCTGCGCTGGACAAGTCTGGATTTATAGACCTGTTCGCCGTATACGGCAGACTCTTGTGTGTGCGCGCTCATCACCAGGGAAGAAAGGAATGTAATCCTGGTCATAACAACTGGGCAGACTACAATATATTTGCATTTTTGTTAGCCATGCTAGAGATCTAAAACGATCAATCCATGCCAAAGCTAGATATGTAAAAGGTGAAAGACTCGCACCATGCTGATTTGGCAAAATGACATCCAGCCGTTTTAGTATGAAACCACTTTTAGTCGGGAGTGTCATGGTTTCTCCATAGAGCCCTGTTGTACTTATTCTGGCACAGCAGCTCGCGCAGGTCCGGGGTAACTTTAGGCACGTGACTCAGTTGGTATTGCTGATTGGCTCGAACGTGGTATGTTTTTAAACAGCAAACAGGTCTATGTAGATTTTTGTAGTCCTTACATCCTTTCCTATTATATATTAGTTCTTTTGTCAAAATGTTGAATTTGTCTCTTTTGGGGTTTAGTTATATTTTATTTAAGATACTTCCTCTCAGGCGGCTAAGTGGCGCAGTGGGCAAGGCACTCGCCACTAACGCAGAAGATGCTGGGTTCGAGCCCAGCTCTCGGCGTTGCTTCCGGCTTGGCTGGTCGTTCATACTAATACAATTGGCAGTATTAGGGGGTGGGAAAGCCGGTGGGTGGGGATCGGACGTTGTGGACAGCGACTCCTACAGGTCGGTTGGGTGACGCCTGTACAGCAGAATCAGGAAGTATCGGGGGCAGCGTGAGCCTCCCACGCGTTACTCCTCGCCACTGAGAGATCGCGCTGTTCAGGTGAAAAGATGCGACGGCTGCCTCCTCGTGTACCGGAGGGGACACGTGATGCAAGGCTTCGTCCACATTGCAGCCGACCAGTGGGAGGCATGGTCTAACAATGTTCGAGACAGGGGAGGGAAGAATTGGATAATACAAAATTGGGATGGGAGAAAAATAGAAAATGTGGAGAAAAAGTAGATAAAAAAAAAAAAAAGAAAAAAACTTCCTCTCAAAGTAACGCAGCTAGTTTTTAACAATCGGATAATGAAGATAAGCTGATTTAATACAAAATAAATGAATAAGGGCAATCAGGTGGCGTAGTGGAGATTGCGTTCGTCACCAACACCGGAGACGCTGGATTCGCCTGTTCGAATCCAGCTCACAGCTCCGGGGTTGTCACCAGCTTGGCTGGCCGTTCACACGAATACAATTGGCTGTATTAGAGGGTGGGAAAGCTGGCGGGGTGGGTCCGGGTCGTTGTAAACAGCGACTCCTACAGTTCGGTCGGGGCGCCTGCTCAGCGCGGATAGGATCTAAGGGGGGTAGTGTGATCCTTCCACACGTTACACCCTCTCAGTGAGAGTCCGCGCTGCCAGGTGAAAAGAAGCGGTTAATTGGCTAGACGTGTGTCGGAGGAAGCACGTGATAGCCTCCACTCTCCCAGACCGACTGTGGGGGGTAAGTGCGTAGCGACCAGGAAGGGGATTGGGAATTGGCATAACGACTAACATTGGGATGGGAGAAAAATCGGAGGAAAAAGGAGGGGGAAAAAGATTAAAAAAAAAAAAAAAAAAAGAATGTATAAATAAAATAAAAAGGGAACAAATAAATGAATGGCCTTTGTTCCCGTCTCTCAGGGAGGTGTTATCCATGACGGGACGTGGCAGTCTGCCATCTATGGCTTCTCCGACAGCGGGGTGCTCCGTAGCCTGAGGAAGAGGTTTGGTCACCAGCCGCTGCCCGTCGTGGGCTCCAAGATCCAGCGCAGGTAGAGCCGGACCCATTTCTATGCCAGTCCCGGTCCTAAAGAGTCGGCGCATCATAAAGTTTTATCTTCTGACCATGGTTCGATTACCATCTGCACCATACTTAAACTTGCACTATGGACCTTTTTCACAATGAGAGAAACCCCTCCCAATAGCGCTGCATGAAAGCAGTGACATTTCCCATATGAGCTCTTCTGGTACGACCAGTGCCAGAAAATCCATAAAAAGCTACGGCATCATTTCAAGAGCATAAAATGTGAACGATAAAAAAAATGTAAACCATATTTTACTTATTTCAAGAAATCTTGCCAAGCCAAATTGGCTTACTGCACTGGTAGATCATTTTACTTGTTTCAAGCACACATTTGCTTAAAACTAAAAGTATATTTTTGTCAGACCATTTTTGCAGTGTGGAGTTCTCTCTCCTGATTGGATAAAGTGGGAACGGGATACCAGAAAATGTATTTAATTTTTTACTGCAGAGGGACTGGGAGGCCCATGTTACCGTCCAGACAATCTATATCAGTGATGATGCTGTCTTGAGTGTAGAGCTGCTATTGTCGTCATGTATCATGTAGAGTAGACCACTTGTTATAACAAACGATGACAACAAAAAATACCACTTGCAGCACCATTTGAATACCCGGTTGTCTGTTTGTAGGAGCGCTCTCTTCTACAGCGAGGAGATCCAGCAGTATGCTGTGCCCTTCATGGGAGCCGACCCCTCTGTGGTGAAGAGGAGCCAGCGCTTCCTGGTAGAGGAGCATAAGGAGACACCGGTCAGTCCTTCTCTCCTCTGGGGGTTTATTCCCCTCTTTCTTTTGACATTTTCTTTCTTCCCTATTGTAATCTGTCATATATGCCGGACTGTATTTTATTCTTTATTCTTATTTTTAATATTATTATATTCTTCTTATTCCTATTTTAGTCCTATTGACTAATGACTACCTAAATGTTTATTGTTGTTCAATGTGAGCGATCTGCAGTGCCGAATTTCCCTCTGGATTATTAAAGGATTTCTATTCTATTCAACAACTCTATTTGCTCTATTGTAAAAAGTATACATATACAGTATATTTTTAAGTTAATCAAGAGTTTTTCCTTGCAGCAGTATATATATAAAGTAAAAGAAAATAGACATGATAATTGTATTACAAGATGCAGACATAAAAAGGTGTCCTATCGCATTGTAATTTGTACTAGAAAACGAATTATTATTATTATGTTGGCCATATCACCCAGCTCTCTCCTTGCATTACACCACAGTTTGGTTGCAGCTGTGATGGAGGACATGTTACGTAGTGCATTAGACCAGTGTGACCATGAGGTAGTTTACAACAAGTAGCACAGGATGCGTTGTGAGCATTATAGTGCACTGACACACTTCCTGAGTTGAACATGACCTAGTGTGCAAAGCCTGAAGTGATACAGGTTGTACAAAGACAGTATTGCCAAGATTACCGCCCTTTTGATATAATACCGCAGTGGTCTCTCTCTCACCTCTCGTTCGCTGGTGTTCTCAGGTCCAGTACGGGGCCTACGCAGGAGTAGGAGGCGTCGGAAACCTCGTCAAGTTGATGTTCGCCGGCATTATGTTCTGGCTCTTGGTCAAGTTCAGCTTCGGACGCGACCTGCTCATCAAGGTCTGCACTGTTGCACGAAGGATGAAGGAAGACATTGTTAATACACATAATAACAGAATGGATACACGGTGTATTGTCAAAAGTTTTTCTCTAAATGTAGAAGTGATCTGTTTAATCTCTCTGTGTCTTTCTACCATGCTGTTTAATCTCTCTGTCTCGGTCTGTCTTTCTATCATATAGTTTCCAGAGTTCTTCTCTTTTGGCTTCTTCTCCAAGGCTGGACCAACCAGAAAACAGGTAGAATGTCAAAAGAAATTAAATAATCAGAATGTTAAAATTGTATTTTTTTTCTGGAGCCCAACTGATATATCGTGTATCATCAGAATAAGAACCACAAAACTCAGTTTTAGTTTTTAAGAGGAACGATGTTTTCAAACTTTACCATCTAAAGGTGGTCACTTAGAGTGTTGTGTCCATTCATTGTCAAAGACAGTAGAGTACTTTCTTGACATGCATCACATTCACACTCCCAAGTGATTTGGATTGACTTTACAACTGCAAATAAATGTCCAATAAATAAATTGCATGGTTCTGCAGTGCAAGGGTTCAATTGTAATTCTGTTGTTCTTTGGGGAAACATTTTGTATGGGCTGTGTGTCCATTAGCTGGCCTTCCACCCTGTTTATTTACAGTCACGATACAGTGTTTTTGAGCGATGTAATGAACTGGAAGGCTTAGATTTTGTTTTTACATGTCTCAGATGGAGGGTGCCTCCTTCCAGTTTGCCTTCTACGGAGAGGGCTACACAGACGGCCAGGAACCTTCTCAGGGGAAACCCAACAGCAAGATCCGGACCCTGGTCCAGGGGCCAGGTATGAATGAATTGATCTTTATTCCGAACAGGACCATGTTGGAAACAAGTCGACAGACTTTCACATGTTATCCTTGTACCCCTTGTTTTTATACTTTTGTATAAATTGTATGTACTAAATAAAAATCACATCAATCACAACAAAAAAAATAATAATAAACAACGAAAAATATACATATCACTGTTCGAAAAGAAGTAGGAAGAAGCCTAAGCTCATCATGCCCTACCCCTATCCGCCACTTCCAAGTGGGAACATTAATTAATACTTAAATTATATAATGGAGAATATCCACATTACCAATAATGTACCAAGATATTTGTATTTATTTATTTGGATCTGAGTTTCTGATTTTCAGGTTTGTCATTTTCAGTATGTCCATATACCAAACGTTTGAGTATGAGTTTACTGTAACACCTTGCACTATCACTATAAATAACTATAAAGGTAGTACATAGTTGCCCAAGCATACACACTATAAAAAAATCCATCACATACCATCACACTAAGGATGTTATTTGGATAGCTTTTCCGTCTGTTCGTTATCTTAAAAATAAAAGAAATGTCTGTCTACTGAGCGTGGTTGTTATTTTTTCAGGAATGCTATCAGACCTTGAAGCTCTGTCTAGCTCCGTCTCTCTCGGTCTTCCAATGTGCATTGCTACACGACCCACCCCACTAGCTCACCGTCGCTCACCCCTGACCTGACCTAGATAACAGAGCTCTACCCTTGTCGTATTGATGCAGCTTAGCTGAGATGGCCTCCTTCCCTGCCCCCACCACCCCTGAGTCAGGGGCAGACTGTTATCTGTTTTCCCTACAAACTCACACCGTGGTTCTTACTTCTAAATTCCCATAAGAGACGACATAAAATGTATGTGTACATTTATGACCCACTATAGCATGCCGTGGACGTATGAGCACCCATTCTAGTCATTGTTGTGGCATTCTGATTCTTTCAAATGTATCATAATTTTAAAATGAAACTTTTCAGCAATACATTTGTGTTCCGTAATGTCAACCCAGCTATGCGTTATTGAATATCGGGTGTCGTCAAACTATGTTTTTTGATATTTAAACAAGTTCTATTAAGTTGGTACTGTGTATAAATTGGTCTTCATCTACTTCCTTCTTAGTAAACAAAGCTCAGAAGTAAAATAAGCCAATATAGTAACGTTGTGTGTAACCGTTGTCCATTCCAGAGGCTGGTTACGTTGCTACGCCCATCGCCATGGTGCAAGCTGCCATCACCATCCTCGCTGAACCCTATGCTCTGCCCAGCAAGTGAGTTACCACACACACACCTACCTACAGATTATATTTCAATCATTTTTGTCCAATGGCCCCGAACTAATGGTCTTAGGTCTATTCTGAATGGAGTGCATTGGATCAGTATCGGCAGTGAGACATTCAATTATATATACAGGGCTCTTGACTGTGGCCAAATTGGTCACATATGCAACCTTTTTTCGGGGAAGTGCAAATTCATATTTGACCTGGCGTTATCATAAGTGTGTGTGTTGGGGGCGGGGGGTGGAATGGTTAATCTACAGCTCATCGTTTAAAAAGCAGAATAAGGGGAGAGGAGAGAGTAAAGAATGATGACGGACGTGGCTCGAAGGGTGCGGATGATGGAAAGAGAACATGCTGGTCTGACACATTGGTTTTTAATCTCGTCCCGACTCATTGAGTCATTCTCCCATCTTTTCCCAATCCTGTGACAAATTCTGGCTCTTGCCTTGTCCCGATCCCAGTTAAAATGAATAACATGACTCCTATCCCGTCCATATGTCTAAATGCAAGCGGCACTTGTGCAACAAATGCAAGCCATAGCCCGATCCACAGGACTCTCATTCAAATGTCCTCCTACAGGGAACGGCTATATTAATACTGTGACTGTCCATAGGGAGGTGTAGTCTGACGTCACTGGTTGTTCCACCCGTATAGGGATTTATCATTGGGAAAATGGATTATCGGCTATTGTAACAATTCTGCCGCATGAACATTGGCAAGCTTTCCATTTTTGCACAAAATGAGTTCCCTTCTACCACTAACATTATTGTTTAAGCATTTTTGGTTGAAATAAAGGTAGTTATAAGGTTTTTAATTTGTCGTAAAAAAAGAACTACATTTACCAGTAGGCAGCCTGTTTTTCAGTACGCAGCCTGTCGCCTTATCCCGATCACGGCCAGCTGATGCCAAGCTAGCTAACGTTAACGTTACCCCACTAAATGTACTAGACGTTAGCATTATGTCTACTGTCGTGAACCATTTTAAATCGGGGCATGTAGAGGAGTTTCGGGAACGAGTAAAATGTGCAGGTCCTCTTCTCAGACCTGTGGGGCAAGCACTGCACACGCATCATGCCGGCTAGCAAGCTAGCTAGCTACACGTCATACCACGATAGCTAACTAACGTTACAAGCTCAAAAACCTTATAACTACTACTACTGTCGTGTCCATAAGTTCCCTGGCAGAATACTTTGTTTGTGAGGACAAAAGTATACAAAGAGGAGAGAACCATTTTAAATCGGGGTATGTTAGGAGTTTCGGGAATACCGGCTAGCTAGCTACTAGGGGTGGCAATCGCCAGAGACCTCACGATACGATACTATCGCGATACTAAATATATTGCGATACGCTGAAAATATTGTGATATTTCTTTTTTTTTGTGCTCAAATTTTTTTTATTACTTTTTTTCAACTGCACAGTAAAACTGTCAACATGTTTTATATAAAACAAAGTTCAGTCTGTTCATCTCACTTCAATCATTTTTATTGCAGAACATGGTATTTTCTCAAGCAGACAGATGTAAACACTGTAATCTGTGTTGCATGTACCTGACAAACTGAACGGTTTGTATTACAGTCATATTCCATGTGTGTGTGGACTACTGTACTATTACAGGTATTGAAATGAACAATGCAACTTCCTTATACAAAAAAAAATCTTTTTTTATGAATAATTAAATATCAATACTTGGTGTCCCTGTATCGATACAGTATCGCCACGCAAAGTATCGCGATACTACTACGTATCGATTTTTTCCCCCACCCCTACTAGTGTCATGTAAAAAACAATAACGTTATACACTATGTACAACGAAACATTACATTAGTATTTGCATTAGTATTTACATTGATTTTAATTTTTTTTATACTTTATTGTGTCAAAGAAAGTCATTTTACATTTAGGTATAGTATGTGTACCCACATACACATGCATAACTGCACATATCCATACTAACATACGTACATACACACACAAATGTACATACGCATATTTTAAATCTTGAAATTACTTTTTTTTTTTTTTACCCATCACCCATACAAAAAACAAGAGACACAAACACAAACAAAGGGGTGAGCACCAGTATAGATCCTGGACTGGTATACATCTAATATCCATCCCTACTCGTCCCCACATACATATACAAGAAAAATAACAATAATAATAATAGCAAATAAATAAGAAAATGAATAATAGAAGAAAAAAAACAAGCAAAAAAATAAAATAATAATAAGTAAAAAGGCTTGAATTTTCATTGTAGGTGTAGCTGTAGGCCCAAGGGGTGCTCCCCAACAATTGATCAGTAGATCAAGACATCACTGTTTCATGTTACTTAAAATCTTCCTCAAAGACTGATCTGTCTGTCATGTAGTACCCCTCCATAGTTTAAAGAGACCCCGTCTTTTTCCCAGCATATTTTCATTCTTATTGATTTTGTAGGTTACCTTTTCCATACTATATATGTCCTCTACAGTTTCTAACCATTTGTTTACTTTCAGGGGTTCAAGTTTTTTCCAAGCTCTTGTTATTTGTTTAAGTGCTGCAGCTCTCAAAAAAAAATTATAATTCTTCTTTTTTGTAGGTTTTTGGGGCGTGTTCCTAACAGTATATCATGTTTTTCTATACCCACTTTCTCAAACATCTGTTCCATTATGTCTAAAATATCTGACCAGTAGATTTGTATTTTTTTTTTACATGTGAAGAAAATATGTGTATGGTCAGCAGTCTTCTCCCCACACTCCCTCCAGCAGCCGGGATCATTTTGTGTGAATTTGGACATACTCTGGTGTTCTAAAGTACCTCGTATTTATTTTCCAAGCCATTATTTTCCTGCCAAAAGGGTGATTTTATGTAATGGAAGATATCTTTAAAGCTTTGATTCCACTCCTTATCTGGTATGTTTGTTTTCAGTTCCTTCTCCCATTTATTTTTAATATAGCTTAAATGTTTTCTTGAAGCATTCTGTAGATTTGTCCAGTTGTGTTTTTGAGGTTATGGCTTTGTTGAGTCTTTATCATGTATTTCAGAAGGGGTGGAGATCTTCAAGAGTTTTAATTTGGACTTTTTCTCTTAAGTAGCTTCTTACTTGCAGGTATTGGTGAAAGTTATTACTAGGACAGGCATATTTATTAGCTACATTTTCAGTATTTACAGTGATTTTATATGCAGTGAAATAACGTTATACGATTTAAATTATAAATACAAATATGGTAACGTGGTTGTGGCTTTTACAAATAGTGGTTAGCTTTAGAGATAAATGGCTATGATCACCGGAGCACTAGTGTTGGGTGAAACGGATACTAGCCACAGATTTTCCCATTGTATGAATTGTTAAGCTTATGAAATGTAAGGGAAATCTGATCCTAGGTCTGTGACTACAGGCAGGAGGCTACGCTGTGGTGACGTCAGTCAGCAGCGCCAAATAGCTTTGTAGTTTCCCAGCGAACTAAAACATAAACGTTGTTATTTTGCTACCTTTACGATTAATTGCGAATATTGTTGAGCTACAGATTGTGGATAAATACGCACAGAAAGGTACACCATGCCAACGTTAATGCTTTATTTATCTAAAACGAGCCAATTTAGAAATGGTCAATGGGGAAATAGTAATACATTAAGTGGAACAGAGGGTGGAACAGGAAAAAACGAATATGACGTAACCACTACACCTCCCTATTGTAGGCAACTCTTAACCAGACCTTTTTGAAGCGGCGACGATATTCGCAAACCTGTAGTGATGGATGGATGACTCGAAACACTGAGCCTCTCCTGAAGTAATCACTTAGTGGACAGTTCAACACTGAAAGAGGAACATGCTTAATGTTATTTATCTACAGGTATATTTATTAGTAATGGCAGAAAATAAAGAATATAAGGGAAAGAAATTATGTACAATTATGGCCCTGAATACTGCACAGCAAAAAAGAACAAGACAAAAATGTTACCAAATCTTGCGATGGTGCCACCAACTGAGATCGATGCCACTAGTGTAGCAGTTAGTCTAGAGCCCTGATATAGGTCAGTGGAGAGAACATGTTGGTATCGTCATCACATTGCTAATTTGTTTGTATGCTGCTGTTGTTACCTTGCTGTTGCTCAGATCTGTTTATCTCTCTCTCTCTCTCTCCCTTTGCTTTCCCCCCTTTCTCCCTGCCAACCTGTTGCTCACTCCTTCTCTTCATCTTCCCTCCTCCAACCTCACTCTTCCCCCCCTCTATCCCTCTATCCTCCAACTTCTCTCTCTCTCTCCAGGGGGGGTGTGTACACTCCAGGCGCGGCCTTCGCCAAGACCTCCCTGATCAACCGCCTCAACAAACATGGCATCCAGTTCTCTGTCGTCTAAAGTTTGTCCCCTCCCTGACGCAGTAGACCCGAAGCACTTAGGTATGAAGCTACATTCAAGACGGCTGGTAAATGTACGCACTTGCATGGAGATCTGTGTCCTCACAAGAATCTGACATTGGTGGGGAGCTACAGAAGATAATTTACAACGCCCCCCACTTCAGAATCTCGTGTCGCTTCAGTCTTCTCCTCAATTATCCCTCTAGCTTGGAAGCAAGGATGTTAATGTTCTAATACAATGTCGACCAATAGGAGACGCAGATGTGTACACGTGTACAGTGAGAAAACAGGCCGCCTTGGTGGAAAGTGTTCCAATCTGTTGATTTTCACTCCTTAAAAGTAAAGAACTTGTTCTAGTTTGGGTGGAGTCTCTGAGACAAAGAACCGGTTCTGGTAGAGGGGTGGGTCTTTTTAAGAACTGGTTCTGGGCTGGACTGGTCTGTCGCAATATGCGTCGGGTGCCATTTTATTTGTTCCCACTGTCTTCGTTTTGTACTCCATATCCTTAGCTCCTCCTCCAAGCTCGGTGATGATAAACCACACAGGTACCAGTTGTCTTCAATGTGTCGTTAACCCTCCGCTTGGCAACCAGAGTGACCGAGTTCCTTATAGTTCTAGATATTATGAGACTGGTTTTGTAGACGTGAGTTCAAGCCTACTTGATGTAACATTGATCTCTATTGAAAAGGGAACATTTAATCCAGGACTTTTCTTAAACCCATGTCTACAAAAACGGTCCTTAAAGTGAAGTATCTTTTGAGATGTCATGCCCTCGTGTCCAGAGTCTGTCCATGACTGGATTTACACAGCAGTAGAAAGGTCTTGTATTTTCAAGCCCAATGCAACACATATTTTCATGGCATTTACGCGGCAAAGACTGGCCAGATCTTGGTCAAATGGTATTAAAATGGAAGGTTCCGGATTTTAAAGGCATATCTTCTAGATCACTAATCAAGTTCCATCTTCATGCCAGTGTTTTCATTTCTGAGGAATTGGCACCAGGTCTCCTGTTAGCATTCGTTAGCCACGTCAGTGCAAGAGATTACACCCACAAGTTGTAGTCATGGTAACAGAACCTGTATGTGATTTTCTTTTTGTAATAAAAACAAATCCTGAACCTTCCCTTTTTTGAATTTTGTATAAAGAAAACAAATCTGATATCCTGTCCCTGTGTATCCAGCTCGTGTCATTCTGAATATACAGTAGAGGGCAGCAGAGAGCTTCATATATCAACCATCTAAACAGCACCTTGGTCCTACTAACTGGTTGTACTGCTTGTGCTGCTGTTCAGTAGAATAGAAATGCACCTTGACTCTATGTACGGTACACGTCTGCTTGCCCTGGCCTGCTCGTTGACCTCTGACCCGCTTGGTTTCTAATTCCCATTAAGTTATTTAGTTTTTGTTTGACAGACTCATGTTAAACCTGTACACAACAGCATGAGCTACGTCAATGATGTGGACCACGCAGGTATTTTCCTGGATCATTATTAATGAATGTTGGGACTTTTTTGACACTGAAAGTAGTGCTTGTTGCTTGTAAGATCTGGAATTGTTTTGACTGGCGGACACACGCATGCACAAATAAATTGATAACGTTTGTTTCATGGTTCTTCATTCTTCTGTGAGTGTACCATCTGTGTGTGTGCCACATAGGGGTGTGTGACATTTGTTGTGTGGGTTTTGTCATGCTTGTTTTGCTCTTTCTTTACCCGACAAATAAAGCCAACACTACTGATGGAAACATCTTTTTGCCTCTTTCTCTTGTCATTGAGCACCCTGGTTTATATGCCTGACGAGTTCACCTTCAAAGACTGCTGTGACTTTGTAGATATCTCAAAGTAATTGCATGAAATTTGATGTGCACATTCATGACCCCGAGAGGAAATCTCCTGGCACCCCATTAGGCCAAACCTTCCATTTTCACTTCTCCTGATACAATGTCGTACAGTCACAACATTTGCTCTAAGTTTCTCTCAGAGGGAGAAAACATGTTTATTTTGGTGACCCCTTGACCTTTCCTCTAGTGCGACCATATGGATTTATAGTAGGGGTGTAACGAGGCGACCTCACAACGATTAATTTCGATTACGATTATTCAAGCAATGATTCAATGAATCATGAAATCTCTTCATTTGACCACTATTCGAATCAGTTAATTTCCCCAAAAAAATTTAATACACAAATGTGGCTGGGGGAACTGATTCACTCAGCATGAATGCACTATAGGTCAATAAAAACAATACACACAAAAAAAAAAAAAAAAAAATTTAATTTCGATTATAATCTATTCTAACATATTCAAATCGATGCAGTTGAATTGTCACATTAGAATCGATGCATCGTTACACCCTAATTTATAGCTTGTTTCTGTTTGAGAATATTGGCAACTTGTTTCGGTCATCTACCCGGTAAAATGTTGCATTGCAAATGACATGTCGTCAGCTTGTGACTGCAACTTGTTCCTGTTTGCGGACGACTCAGCCCTGCTGGTCTCTGACAAGAACAAGTTACAGGTTGAAAAAGCCCTCAGCTCGGAACTAGGCAAAATCTGCATATGGCTCGCCGACAACAAACTATCATTACACATGGGCAAAACAGAGTCCATTCTCTTCGGTTCAAATAACAAACTCAGCAAGACCGACGGCTTCTCGGTTACAGTGGGTGACAATATTGTCACAAGGAAAGATGAAATTACCTACCTGGGTTCCATCCTAGAGGCTAATCTTTCCTGTGACAAAATGGCATCCAATGTAATAAAAAAAGTCAACCAACGAACTCGATTCTTGTACCGGATCTCCTCTCTGGTAAACAAGAATACCCTGAAGACTCTAGCAGGAGCACTCATTCAAGGGTACTACGACTATGCTTGCACCTCATGGTACCAAAGCACCTCAAAGGCACTAAAAAACAAATTACAAACATCTCAAAACAAGCTAGTCAGACTACTGCTTGACCTGACTCCTAGAACCCACCTCACCCCTGCCCACTTTGACAACCTAGGATGGCTTAGAGTAGACGACAGAGTACAGCAACTTGCAATGGGCCTGGTCTACAAGATACACTACGCGACCAAGGTACCCATGTACATGTCAAAATACTTCCCAAAGGTCAGTGAATACCACGATCACAACACCAGAGGGAGCTCCACAAATCATGTTAAACCCAGATTCGGCTCAAACAAGGGACTAAACACGTTTCGCAATTATGCCACATTAATGTGGAACGCCCTACCCAAAGCTGTAAAGGAATGTGAATCACTACCCACTTTCAAAAACACTCTCAAAAAACACCTACGGGAGACTGCAATTCGAAACTGGCCCCTACAAATGTCCTAACCTAGTTGTACAGTAAATGACCAAGTATGGCTTTGTCAGTATTCCAATGTACAATGTGTCCCCCTACCCAACCCAACCCCCCCACCTCCAATGTACAGTCCCCACCCACCCAACCCCACCCCACCCCACCCACCCAACCTCCAATGTACAGTTTCTACGTCAAATGTATATACCGGTACACTCTTTTTCTGGACACTTGTATCACAAACAGTACTGTATTTGCAAATCTGATATGTCATAAATGTATAGATGTAGCAGTACTGTCTATCTGTATGTCATATATGTTATGATGAATTGAAAATGGGGGACCCTGATGTAAACAAGACTAAAGTCTTTCTCTGGTCTGCATCCCCTTAACAATTGTATGTATTGAGCTGTACTGTACTGTACCCATTCTGCAATCTGTTAATAAACTTTTCAATCAATCAAAAGTGATGGCAACGTGGGGAGATGGTTGGGCCTTAGCAGAGGTCTGCACTCTACGGAGTACATTCTTCTAGTTGCATATTTAGAGTAGCTTCCATACAAGTTAGAACAATATATTGCTGATAAATCTAACTCTTGGCAGGTTACCTCAGAGTGCAGTTAAGTCTTAGCCAGCCGAAACGTCTTGAAGTCTAGATGAACAAACTACTTCAGTCTCCCGAACACTCCTTGGGAATAGAATGGAACCACCTACGCCTGCCATGTATGAAATTCATTCCAATAATAATAAACTTTATTTGTATAGCACCTTTATACAGAAATTGCAGCTCAAAGTGCTTTACAACAGAAAAGACAGGCATAAAATGAGCACCAAAAAATAGTTTTTTCACATTAGGATCTAACAGGCCACCTTGTTTATGGTTTGATTCCGTTTTTAAAATAATCACAAATGGGCTATATGACGATGTAATTTATTTTCTTGGAAACCTCCGCAATGTACACACATACACATACAATGATAAGCACAACACATTTGGTACTAATGCAGTATATTATTAAATAAATTGTATTAGTCCGGTAAAGATACTGGACCCCATTCAGGAGCCTCACACAAGGACTATTACCAGTCCTTGCCTTGCACAAGGAAGACTGAAACTGTATTGGAGCTTTTTCTTTTAAGAAGCATTATGTGAACAAATCCTTGAGGTTGCCTGGTGGTCCTTTCATCCATGGGGGGGTTGTACACGAGGAGGCAGCACCAACCATAACATGATGATGTTTTGTTTTTTCTGTCACTTCCCCTTGCCTCTGAGGTACTCGGCTGTAGAGGACCAAAAAGAGACTGTTGGTTATATTCTACAACTCTCTGGGACTGGTTCACAAACGATTACATCTTAACAAATCCTTTAGTCTTTTACTGAGGCTTATTACCGGAGTATCGGTAACTCATCCAGATAGGTTCAGTGTGATTTGCAGAGATACAATACGATGGAGCTGAATGGCACAAAAAATTTATTTGAAAAACTCAACATCAATGTCTCTTATATTATTATAATATATTTTTTATGCCAAGTTTTTGGTGCTTTGAGCACCACTAACCCAATGCCATTCAGATCCATTGTATTGGAGTGATGGCAGACATCTCTACAGCAGATATATTCAAAATAAGGCAAATCACACTGAGACGATCTGGATGGATAGATGTCTGCCAATGTGGTGAGATGATTGATTTCACTTGCTCCAAATTCAAATGAGTTTGTTTCAAAGGAATGACCTACAATTATATCAACATATACTTGCATATACATATACTTGTTTCAATGCATTTCAAATTCCTGAAATTGAAACAAGTGGATTCCTCTTACCTCACTGACAGATTTGAGACTCAATATAATAAGAGTAACGTAGAACACCACCTCACACTACCTTACATTACATAGCAAGTTCACCTCACAAAAGGTTTTCATGCTGGTTTCTGATAAATCGGCCGAGGATGAAACCATATCTCTCACTGTTCCATCCATGCAGGTTGTCCCATAAACCTCCATATCATATAGTATTAATAACAATAAACAGTAAATTACCTAGTATGGTTGTTAATATTCCAATGTACAGTTTTGCTTGTACAGTTGTACAGTGTCCCCCCCCCCCCCTCAATGATGTCCCATTGACATGCACTACAATTGTTAACAGGAGGCTGCAGTATAAATGTCTCAGGAACACTAGTGTGAAAACCTTTTAAATGTCCTACAATGAGCCCTACTGTAGGTGCTTTGTTAGTGATCAATATGATGCATCATAGGAACCCTGAGCAGAGCTATACTTTGTGATTAGTACTACTTACCCAGTTTCTCTACTGCCTCAACACACACGCTGGGGTACATGCTGTCGTTATATGTGGCCACAATGACATACAGGCATGTCTTCACTATAATCAGACCATGGCCTCCCTATCAGAGACACAAGCAGAAACAACAAGCCTAACTCCACTTGCTGTATGCAAACTAGTACGGTCATTTACGGTGAGACAGCCTAGGACCTAGGTGAATAGGCAAAGAAAAATTATATCACGATGAAACTTTCCCAGTTTGTTATGTGCATAACAACTAAGAAAGAATGTATTGCAAGTTTTCTGAGATTTTATGTTTATATATGCAAAATAGGCATTAGGCCCTACCTAATAAAAAATTTGCTAATTAGCATCTACCATTATGTTGACACATAATAACACAATTAACTTTTGTCCAGAAGGGATTGTGGCTGTCTTTTTATCATGCCATAAATCAGGAAATACGTTCTACAGTCATATAAATAGTCATATAAATCAGTCTATGAATCATATATCAACAAACCCCTCTGTAAAAAGAAGCAGGGTATAGATAGGAAGACATGTGGAAAGTAAGGTGTGTGTAGGTGCTAGGCAAATGGATATTTCATCTATTTTTTATTTATTTTTTTGTATCTCTTTCTCCGATTTTTCTCTGTTTTCTCCCCGTCCCAATTTAGTCGTTGTGCCAATTCCCCCCCCCTCCCCTACCTGGTTGTTGTGTGCATGTTCTCCTACTGGTCGGTACAAGGGAACCCTGAAGTATCCACACGCTTCCTCCGACACGTGCAGCGACAGCCAGTGGCTCTCTTCTCACCTGGCAACGAGGGCTCTCATTGGTGAAGTGTAACGCGTGGGAGGTCACGCTGCCTTCCTCAAGTCCTGCCTCCGCTGAGCAAGTGCCCAGACCTGACCTGTAGGCGTCGCTGTCCACAACGCCAGTTTCCCACCCACGGCTTCCCTCCCCCTAATCCAGCCAAACGAGTTAGTATAGCGATCAGCCCAAGCCAAGGCAATGCTGACTCCGGGAGTTGAGACCGCAGTCTCTTGCATTGGTGACGAGCACAATCTTCGCTACGCCACCTGACCGCTAGGATATTTCATTTCTTACGTGTAAGAAAACGCATACAAACTTTATGGACACAATCAGACAAAATTAAGTAAAATAAACAACTAATTGTGTGTTTTCGATATTTTATTGCCACTAGTTTGAAATAAGACATGTTAAGCAAAATATTAAAACAAATATGGCCTCAAAATCTCACCTTAACTAAAGGTTGAGAACTCTAAATCAGTGGTTCTCTACCTTTTTCATGTTGAAGACCCCCAAGTCGATACACATCGGACCACAGACCCCCGTTTTATAAGATGTAGATAGAGTTGTGGTACTAACATGTTTGCAGTAGATGGAGTTGTGGTCGGCTCGGACACAGGTGTACAGCCTGTCCTGGAAGCAGAAGCCCTGCTCTCTGGTGGAGCCCAGGTGTCTGAAGGAGTCTACAAACCGCTGGGCCTGCTGAGGCGTGATCTGTGGAGGCAGGGACACACGCACAGACCAACACACATAAACACAATACTAAAACATGTAGCTATGGCTTGTGTGCACACATGCTGTAGGTAGATGGCAGATACCTTTGGGATATACTGTATGTAGCCTACACCAGACCTGAGTGAAATAGGCCTACCAATACATATTTGTATTTGCATAAAAAAAATTCTCTGTATTTGAATTATTCAAATGAGTATTTGAAATACCAACCATCCCCTACGATTATTTGAAAATAGCCTTCCCCAAATATGTATTTCAAAGTATTTGATTGGTTGCATTTTAACTTTTCTTTCTTTCCAAAGGTGGAAGCCAGCCTATTTCAAAGTATTTAATAGCTATGTATAGAAACCAAGTTTAGTCTTAAAGGGGAATGAAAACACTTGAAATCAAAGTGATCATTCAAAATGTATTCACATTTGCAAGTCAAATAATCATGTCACATTTGACAAAATAGCTTTACAAATGAATACATAGATTTTGAAGTAGCCTAATTGTAAACTGGTTAATAGGGGTAGCCATTCTTAATATATTTTTATTTCATTGTGACACTGGTTGGATAAGTAAGCAAGCATGTAGTGAACTGCCAGAAGTTATCCAACCAGTGACATGGCATATTCATAACAAAAACATGGCAACCCCCACAAGATTAGATTGCTTAAAATTAGGCTACTTCAAAATCTATTTATTTTACATTTTGTCATTTAGCTGACACTTTTATCCAAAGCGACTTACAAGTCTAGGGTACAACTCTCAAATCTATCAGCTGAGTAACAATGTTCATCAAAGTGTTGAGTGCTACAGTGTACAGTAGGTTAGTATATTAGGACAAGTGCATGACAGTAAGGTTAGTTAGGGTTCGTTTTTTTTTCTTTTCATTTCAGATATTGATTGAAGAAGTGCGTCTTTAGTCGACGGCGAAAGATTGGACGGGTTTCGGCTGTCCTAACTGGGGCGAGTAGTTCGTTCCACCATTGTGGGGCAAGGACCGAGAAAAGGCAGGTTCTCCTTGATGACCCTCCCGGAGCTCGGATAGGAGTGGGTCTGAGACGGCCAGAAGATGCAGAGCGGAGGGGTCTTGACTGAGGGTGTGTAGTTAGAGACCATTGACCGGAGGTAGGCGGGAGCGGTTCCCTTTGCCGCACGGTATGCCAGGTCGAGGGCCTTGAAGCGGATTCGTGCGGCAATGGGGAGCCAGTGCAGGTCCCTAAGAAGTGGGGTGACATGGGCTGACTTCGGTAGGTTTGAGATCAGGCGGGCTGCTGCGGGCCGCCATCACCCCAGTCATCACACACATAATAAACCTCTCCATAAAACAGGGACATGTCCCCAAGGACTTCAAAATTGCGCGAGTGACCCCCCTGCACAAAAAGGGCAGAAAATTAGACCCAGGCAACTACCTTCCTGTTTCTATTCTTACCTCCATCTCGAAAGTCATGGAAAAAAATTTCTACGAACAGGTCGAAAAGTACCTAGCGGAAAAGATTTGAATCTACGAATTCCAATCTGGCTTCAGAACATCCCACTCCACTGACACATGCCTTCTCTATTTGAACGACCACATCAAACAAGAGGTGGACGTGGGCAAATACTGCGGCATGGTCATGCTGGACCTACAAAAGGCCTTCGACTCTGTCAATCACTCCATTCTGATTGACAAGCTAAAAGCAATTGTTTTGATAGTCTATCAGTGAGCTGGATGCAATCCTACCTGGAGGGGAGAGAACAGATGGTGGAGGTAAACGGTACCCTATCCTCCCCCCCTCACAGTGAGCTGTGGTGTTCCACAAGGAAGCATACTAGGACCGCTACTGTTCCTAATTTATGCAAATGACATGTCGTCAGCTTGTGACTGCAACTTGTTCTTGTTCGCAGACGACTCAGCCCTGCTGGTCTCTGACAAGAACAAGTTACAGGTTGAAAAAACCCTCAGCTCAGAACTCGGCAGAATCTGCACCTGGCTCGCTGATAACAAACTATCATCTTCGGATCAAATAAACTCGGCAAGACCGACGGCTTCTCAGTTACAGTGGGTGACAATATTGTCACAAGGAAAGATGAAATTACATACCTATAGGTTCCATCCTAGAGGCAAATCTTTCCTGTGACAAAATGGCATCCAATGTACTAGATTCTTGTACCGGATCTCCTCTCTGGTAAACAAGAATACCCTGAAGACTCTGGCAGGAGCACTCATTCAAGGGTACGACTATGCTTGCACCTCATGGTACCAAAGCACCTCAAAGGCGCTAAAAACAAGATTACAAAAATCACAAAACAAACTGGTCAGACTACTACTTGACCTTACTCCTAGAACCCACCTCACCCCTGCCCACTTTGACTACCTAGGATGGCTTAGAGTAGATGACAGAGTACAGCAACTTGCAATGGGCCTGGTCTACAAGATACACTACACGACTAAGGTACCCATGTACATGTCAAAATACTTCCCAAAGGTCAGTGAATACCACGACCACAACACCAGAGGGAGCTCCACAAATCATGTTAAACCCAGATTCGGCTCAAACAAGGGACTAAACACGTTTCGCAATTATGCCACATCAATGTGGAACGCCCTACCCAAAGCTGTAAAGGAATGTGAATCACTACCCACTTTCAAAACCACTCTCAAAGAGCACCTACGGGAGACTGCAATTCGAAACTGGCCCCTGTAAATGTAGAGTAAATGTCCTAACCCAATAATACACGAGACGCTTTTCTTGGGACCAAGTAAGGTTTCGTCGATATTCCAATGTACAGTTTTGCTTGTAGTTTGATTTCTAGTATTTTCATTCCCCTGTAACATTGGTTATTATTAGACACATCACATAATCTTTTAACATTATTATTAGCTAATAATCTTTTTAACTACCTGACAGCTTAAAGATGCAGCTGTAATCAAAGCATCCTTTGTTCTCAGGAACGCAGCACCTTCCACGTGTTTTGTCTCAATAAGGTAGTCATTTAGAAAATCATACTGGTTCATGACTGAGGCAACTGATTTTGGTTTCCAGTTACAAGCAAGCTGCGGTTCATGTTGTCCGTTTCCATGGAAACCGTTGGGAGTTGCAGGAAAGATGTCGGGGTAAAACAGCAGTTGCTAGTAATTAGTTCCTACAAGGCAATGAGAAATCCTGAGCAATTCTGTTTCACAAAATCATGAACACTGAAGTGAATCAAACTCTTGACACATGATTAATTGCCTAAATTAATATTTATTCATAAAAAAAATTGTCTCCTGTACAATATTACAAAGCCTGAGGTTGTGGTTGAGTGTTCATTCATTGAGTGAATCATATGTTCAAATACACAATATTACCAACTTTATTTTATTTACTCATTCAACTTTTGCGGAAGTAAACACCTCAGCGGACCGACATGAGACCAGATGTAGAAAACAATTTGTTCTGGGTGAAGAGTGCGATTTATGCATGTTGTTAAATTAAACGCAGTCCAGTTGTACTTTCCTTGAGATCTGAATATAAACACATTCTGAACAAGAATTCGGGCTCCATGAACAATGACCCTCCACCATGTAATGACATCCTTATCTAATCCCATGTTTGTTCTCGGGGGACACACCATCCTCCTCTCCTCCTTGGCTTCCTGGTTCAGTACGAGGAAACTACTGCTTCGGTACTAGAATCATGAGCAGAGGACGGGTCAGAGTGTCATCATTGTGCTACAGCTGCGTCAGAAGTGGCGTCGTCTCCCAGTACCGAATAACCTCCATGAGAACGCTGGGGCTGTGGTTCATCCTCTTCTTAGAATTCTAGGTTCAGTAAAAGTTCTAGATCAGGGGTCTCAAACTCAATTTACCTGGGGGCCGCTGGAGGTAGAGTCTGGGTGAGGCTGGGCCGCATCAAATATTATATATGATTTTTTGATTTTTTTTGCAAAATCAACTCTGCCTCTCTTTGTTAACTACAACAAGCAATGCTGTTTGTTATTTAAGATGAGGTCGGACTCGGCACTGACAGATTTGTGTTCATTGTGCTGCTTTTATAAAGCCTCAAATGACGGCTTACAATATTTCATGAAAGCAATGTGTTTTGTTTGTCTAAGATTTAAAAAGGTTTCAACTTTACAGCACTGACAAAGTTGAACAAAGGGTTGTACAAGTCCCACAACATAAAAAAATTAAAATAAATTCAACTTTGATGTCAAGTAGGGGGCCGCACAATATCATCCAGCGGGCCGCAATTGGCCCGCGGGCCGCGAGTTTGAGACCCCTGCTCTAGATGGTGACGATGTTTACTTGACAAAAAAATGTGGACACTCAGCGCTCGCAGGATACTGCTGCGGTCCTGAGACCAGGAATCTATTTAAGTGAACGAAACGTTTACAACGTTGTTCCCCGTCGGTGTGCCAACGATTGTTTACCTTCGTTTATCTGTGGACAAAACCTGGTTCACTAGTGAACAGAAAGGTTTGCTGGGTTGCATTCATCGGTGAGATGTTCTAAAGATCAGCACAGGGCACAGAGTCTGTGTGGAGCTAAAGACAGTGATGGCAAAATACAGATCTGATGATTGTTACAATCCACTATATTTGTAGTTTGAGCAGCACGGCAGCCATTTTTGCAGTTTGTTCACCATTACAGTCCACCATCTTCGTAGTTTATAGTGGCCCCTAGTTGAGTAGCTGCAGGGACTGGACCTCGTCTTGGTAATGATACTTCTCTGCTATATCTGTGATACAATCAAAGGCCCTGATTGTCCTGAGAACCTCCAACACCTCCACCACAGCTGCCCTGGAAGAGAGAGGCGAGGATTCATTCATTACCAGGGGGTTAGGTTAATGAGAGAGAGGTGTGGATGGATTAATTCATTACCATGGGGTTAGGTTAATGAGAGAGAGGTGAAGATGGATTCATTCATTACCAGGGGGTTGGGTTAATGAGAGAGGTGAAGATGGATTCATTCATTACCAGGGGGTTAGGTTAATCAGAGGTGAGGATGGATTAATTCATTACCATGGGGTTAGGTTAATGAGAGAGGTGAAGATGGATTCATTCATTACCAGGGGGTTAGGTTAATCAGAGGTGAGGATGGATTAATTCATTACCATGGGGTTAGGTTAATGAGAGAGGTGAGGATGGATTAATTCATTACCATGGGGTTAGGTTAATGAGAGAGAGGAGATTCATTCATTATTACCATGGGGTTAGGTTAATGAGAGAGATGAGGATAGATACAGTACCATGGGGTTAGGTTAATGAGAGAGAGATGAGAGGATAGATACCACGGGGTTAGGTTAATGAGAGAGATGAGGATAGATACAGTACCATGGGGTTAGGTTAATGACAGAGATGAGAGGATAGATACCATGGGGTTAGGTTAATGAGAGATGAGAGGATAGATACCATGAGGTTAGGTTAATGAGAGAGATGTGAGGATAGATACCATGGGGTTAGGTTAATGAGAGAGATGAGAGGATAGATACCACAGGGTTAGGTTAATGAGAGATGAGAGGATAGATACCATGGGGTTAGGTTAATGAGAGAGAGATGAGAGGATAGATACCACAGGGTTAGGTTAATGAGAGATGAGAGGATAGATACCATGGGGTTAGGTTAATGAGAGAGAGGATAGATACCATGGGGTTAGGTTAATGAGAGAGCGGATAGATACCATGGGGTTAGGTTAATGAGAGAGATGAGAGGATAGATACCATGGGGTTAGGTTAATGAGAGAGAGGATAGATACCATGGGGTTAGGTTAATGAGAGAGAGGATAGATACCATGGGGTTAGGTTAATGAGAGAGAGGATAGATACCATGGGGTTAGGTTAATGAGAGAGAGAGGATAGATACCATGGGGTTAGGTTAATGAGAGAGATGAGAGGATAGATACCATGGGGTTAGGTTAATGAGAGAGATGAGGTTAGATACCATGGGGTTAGGTTAATGAGAGAGATGAGGTTAGATACCATGGGGTTAGGTTAATGAGAGAGAGGATTGATACCATGGGGTTAGGTTAATGAGAGAGAGGATAGATACCATGGGGTTAGGTTAATGAGAGAGAGAGGATAGATACCATGGGGTTAGGTTAATGAGAGAGATGAGAGGATAGATACCATGGGGTTAGGTTAATGAGAGAGAGGATAGATACCATGGGGTTAGGTTAATGAGAGAGAGGATAGATACCATGGGGTTAGGTTAATGAGAGAGATGAGAGGATAGATACCATGGGGTTAGGTTAATGAGAGAGAGGATAGATACCATGGGGTTAGGTTAATGAGAGAGAGATGTGAGGATAGATACCATGGGGTTAGGTTAATGAGAGAGATGTGAGGATAGATAACATGTGGTTAGGTTAATGAGAGAGAGATGTGAGGATAGATACCATGGGGGTTAGGTTAATGAGAGAGAGATGTGAGGATAGATACCATGGGGTTAGGTTAATGAGTGTATAAAAGGAACACACAACAGTAGTGGATGACAGCATGTGTGGTGGGTGTGTGGTAGGGTTCTTCACTTTGAGGTGGATAAGTAACAAAACAAAACAGCCATGGCAACTACTGGAGTGTGTCTGTAAAAGCTGTCCTCCACTGAAGGATATATTATAGTCGTAGGATTGTGCCAGCTAATGGGGTAGTCTATTTAATCAACAATGTAAAATCTTATAAAATCGTATCCTGTAAAAAATATATTGTTGTGATGCCAGAGTTGCACTTGTGATTTTCCAGCCGACTAAGAATCAAACATCTAATTGACTACTGTACTGATCGACCAAAAGGGCAATCCCTGGTTTGTGTGTGTGTGTGTGCGTCAGTGGTGCAGTCGTAATATGGGAACTGGTAACACGCCACGCACGCGCACGGCGGGTACTTAGCGCACAACGAATGGATAGAGCGCATCTTTGTGCGCGCGTACTTCTGCCTCAGTGATCATCTAGTAACACTGCGTGTAACCGCGTGTGACCACGACTGCACCACTGGTGTGTGTGTTTGTGTGTTACCTAGTGCTGGGGTCTGGAGGGCTGTCCTGTTTACAGATGGAGTGAGCCACCTGGACCAGATGGTTACTGAACGACCGCAGCTGAGACAGACACACACTCGCTCCTTCACACCACGAGGCTGGCAGACTGTCTGCTATCTGGAGGAGAGAGAGAGAGGAAGAGGAGGAGAGAAGATACAGGGAGGGAGGAGAGAGAAGTAGGGAAAGAGAAAGAGGGAGGGGAGGATGAAGGCAGTGAGCAGTGCGAGAGAGATGGAGAGAACAAAGAAGGGAAGAATGGGAACAGATTGACAGAAAGAGTGAAAAGATCATCATCCGATAGGAAATTAGGCTGTGTGTGGGGCCTAAGGAATGTGAATCAATCACACGGATTATTTAGAAATCGAACAAGTAGGTATTAGCTTATTTTGTCACATATATATAGGATATATTTTAATAATCGATATCGAATATCGAAATTAAAAAAAAAAACGATTTTTTTTTTATCTGCAACAGGGCAGTTTTAAAACCAGAGACAGTGGACAGACTTGTCTTTCTTGCCTGCAACTTAAAGTAATGGCTTTTCTTGTCCAAATGACAATACTGACCAAATTCAGATTTCTTTTTCTTTTTTGTTTGCTTTCTAATTTAAAATACATTTTGAAACCGTCTGTACACAGTAGGCTATGTGTGCTAGCAGAACTAGACTCCAGTCACGAGTCACAGTGCACATGTGCGGTGGTTTGTCCACCAAAAAAGCGCCAAAAGATCGAAAATAAACTAGCAGAGCCAGAACTGTTCAACTCCTCTGGAGCCACAGCCAGCAGAGAAGCCGGTTTACTTTAGCTTTTAAACCAGCTGCAGCCTGAGAACTGGAGTGTGAGGGGATGTAACACTAAAGATGGCGGCAATGACAAAGAATTGCTGCAAAATAAACATACATCTGTTGTTGTTTTTTTTTTTTTTTTTATACTTAACAATTCGATAATTATCGATATCGAGAAATAAAATAAAATTATCATATCGTTATCGCGATATGATTTTTTTCCATATCGCCCAGCCCTACGTTGACGCTGAAACACGTCATTCCCCGCCATGCTTATTCTGCCGAAGACGCTGGACAGCGTCTTTGATATCAATATTTCAAAAATCTGTGATCGAAATCATATTTCTCCCCCGGAGACATGAGATGTACTAGTGAGCCCCTATCAACTCTCTAACAGTTCAAGAGCTCCATCTGGTGGCCGATCGGCGGATCGCCCAGGGAAGAAACAGGAAGTGGAAGCTGGTGCTCATTTCAATTTGGTCCGATCACTCTGTAATAGTCCCAGGACTCGAGCTGATCACGACGGATAGTGATCCGTTACCAATAACTCGATAAACAACATGATTTGGACGTATATACTATTATACAACCTGGAAATGGATCGGATATTTCGACATCCCATAATAGAAAAAATTCTGTTCCACGCTCATCTCCCAACGGCGAGAGGAAGCTATGGTGAGTTTCAGCGTTATTTTGTAATGTCTTCTATACTAACTGCTCTAATGATCATATCACCCACACTAGATGAATGATATAACGTTGCCCACGGAATTATAAACGACCCCCCCCCCCATCCGGTCATCATCAGATCATACGTAGTAACTTCTAGAAGTACGTCCATTTGAATTTTTTTATCTCGCACAGATTCCTACCAAACTGTATTTGATCATCAATATAATGCATTTAGGGCTATAAATCAAGTTCTGGAGAAAGCTGCAGAAAACGATAAAAACATACTTATACTTTAGACCGTATTTTAGTATGAATATGTGAATGAAAAAGTATAACGTTGCTACACCCTGAACAATAGATACTTGATGTTGAATGGGCCATAGTAATGTCAATTTAGCAATACAATTTAAAAAGTTATAGCCCTGCAAAGAAGGGGAACTTCTCCATGTTAAATAGGGCCGGCGAGGGATGGTAAATTATGAATTTAACCCCGGCGATCAAAGTGTTAAAATGTTAGTTCAGAATTTTGGAACCATAGCTCTATTTCTTACTAACCTTACCGACTACCTTTCGACAACGTAGTAAGTAAATGCGGCTAGGGGTTTAATATGCCTTGTAGTAAACATAATACATAATAATAAACACTGTAATTATGCATCAAACTAAACCAAATAGAAAATCGCATTATTCTCCCCACTTTGGGAAGCCCTTGTCTATTCTATATAACAACTATGTCTATACTAGGCCAGGCTAGACACAGACATGCCAAACCAACACACTGTCTTCAGGAATATTTGTTCACAATTGACTTCCCTAGTAACATTTATTTAAAAAAAATAAATGCATAATGAATGGAAGCGGACAATGCCGGTTAGCCTTCGAGATAGAGGTGTTAGTTGGACAATGCCTAGCCCTAGGCTAACAGACATTGTCCACTTCCATTCATTGTGCTAAGCTAGGCTAACGTGCAGCCAGATAGCTTTCTACTGAACACACAGAGAGGAAACTGGTATCTATCTTCTTGACTCTCTGGAGAAGACGGTAAACTAATTTCCCAAAATGTTGGCATGCTCCCTTAACTCATTCACCGCCGTCCACGTATATATATATGTGTTTGTCCGCCAATCGAATAACGCCAACCACGTATATATACGTTATTGGATCATTATTTCTTTTATTAGCTATTTCCATTCATAAATCATCCAGGAAGGCTGTGTGACCATATGGAAGGACTCTGAGATCGCAAAAGTACAATACCGCCGCCTGGTGGTATGCAGCCAATGTTGCACTCCATTTGAGACTCTGTATCTCTCTGTGCGTCGTTGAAAGTCATCCGAGCGGAGTTTTCTAGTAACGTGGATCAATATCTTCACCCGATCGCATTGAATAGTTTTCGGGACGCCCGATTCATTATGCTGTGGGGGGTTATGTCGTGGCCCAAATGGACATACGATCTAGCAGATGGCAATCAAATAATTGGAATATTCTTTTTGTAATCTCACCGGCCACAGGTAAGAGCAATTTAACGTCAATTTCAGCTTGGTTGTGCATTGTTTTCATAGCCATCACCCTGATCAGCGTATGCTGTTGCACTAACGAATGCCGTTATTGACAATCAATTAATCAGAAACGACCCCCCCCCCCTTTCATGCATGCATGATGGAACATAATATACCGATCATATGCATTTTATATTGTAGCGTGTATAGAGACAAAATGCCAATGGATTAAGTATAATATGCGTCACAGCCTATTACTGGCCTCCCAGGAATTACCCTAAACCGCTCTAAAACCATACTTATATTCACCACGGAATAAAACGGGAACGTATGGATGGAAAAAATATTCCTTTTTCACATCTTGATCGATACACTCGATGTCAAAGGGGCCATAGTATTGCATATATAGCTATAATATTTAAATAGTTATAGCCCTGCAAACAAGGTGAGCGACTCCATAGGTTTAATGCATTGGCAGCACATAGTCATATCCCGTTCCCAACGTGGCGGTCAACGAGTTAAGGTGGAATTAACATTTGTCAATAAAGGAGGCTACCTTTCTGCACGTGCGGACGGTGTGGCGAGGCTGTGGGTGATTGAGCAGCGTGATCATCAGGTATCTGCTCAGCAGCTTGTCCAGCATCAGCTCCTTCAGCGTGGACTCGGGGACCACCTCGGCCCACTTCCCCATGTTCCCCAGGAGCTGCACGTCAACACAACACATCACATGGTGACTGCAGTATCCACCACCATGATGTACTGTACAACAGTGATGTTGTGTACCTATTTTGAGAATTCGGTTTAACTGGAAAAACCGCATGAGCGGGTCATGCCGGTGTTTCAGTGAGTTGTACCTTCACAGCCGTCCAAAACTGTTGGTCTCTGAATCGGCGCTGAGGAGAAGATCGGTCCTCTAAGAACCTGAAAATAACAACAAACAAACAAACACATAGATAGATAGATAGATAGATAGATAGATAGATAGATAGATAGATAGATAGATAGATAGATAGATAGATAGATAGATAGATAGATAGAGACAGAGAGACCGATAGATAGATCAATAAATGAAGGTAAATGAGCACTATTGCACATTATCCAATGGGGGACGATGACGACTCATGGGGTAGTTGCTTCAACCCCACAATAATAACTATAGAATAATACATTTTCTAGCAACAAAGCATATTGTAACTGAAGTCGTTGCAAGAGAGACCAACTTACTTTTTAGGGTAGAGGGGGATGAAGATGTCGTCGTCTACACTGCTTCGGAGTCTGGAGATCACCGCCTCAACCAGCGCCTGCAGAGGACACACAGCTAGTGAGGAGGACCTGGACACTTCCGTTTAGAGACGCAATTAGTGAGGTTTAAAACGTAAACTAATGGATAGAAGTTTGCCTTTGAGAACCAATGGTTCTCGAGCCGTAACGGCACATGGGGCAGGAGCCTATCTCCTGTTTCCGTAGCGTGAGGCAGCTTGATGTACAAGTACACCCCTTGGACATGACGCTAGTATGTCACAAGGACTTCCCCCCAAACCAACCCTTGATGCTGAGTGTCAAGCAGGGAGGCTATGAGTACCATTTTAAATAGTCTTTGGTATGACTCGGCCGGGGCTTGAACTCCCAGCCTCCCGAACTCAGGGCGGACACTCTACCCACGAGGCCACTGAGCCGGTAAACTAATGGATAGCCCCCACCACTAAACGTTTTCATTCTCTGGTTCATTAGATTAGATGACTGTGTTCACTGTGTTTTGTGGCTGTAAAATGTTTGTTTATGTCGGTAATGTCTGTAAACACTGGAGGCGAACAGATTCAGGTTTACACTGTGTTACCATCTACAGATCAAACTGTTTTGAATGCATGTGGATACACCCGTCATTATATGGACCCAAAAATAATCAGATTGGGGCTTTAATTATGTATTATTGTCGTTTTTAAAGGTGGAATCTGTAATGCCGGCAAACAGCAAGAGTAAGTGGTATTTCACTTTGTTTACATTAGGGGTGCTCGATATTGGCTTTTTTACCGATACCGATATTGTCCAACTCTTAATTTCCGATACCTATATCGACCGATACCGATATATGCAGGGTTCCCCCCCCCAAAAAACGGAATAATTTCAGGTAATTAACATTACATATCTCTTGTCGTGTAATTAACACAACATTATGCATACTTTGACAATAAATAAAATAATAATTTGTTCTTACTTGCTTGCCTGGGTAAATAAGGGTTAAATAAATGTTAATTTTTTTTTTTTGAAAACAGATACCGATATTTTCCGTTATCACATTTGTATGCCAATATCAGCCGATAATATCGGACATCCCTAGTTTACATGTTTTATTTGGTCTGATGTGTGGGTTGGAGTTGAGTGGGGATAGGAGAGGGGTTGCTATTGCTGGCCACACCTCAGGCTATGCCACGAGAGGTCCGGAGAAATTCCCTGTATAATAATTTACTACACTCCAACGCACGAGTCGGAGCAAAACAAAGAAGTTGTAAGAAGTGTAGTACAAAGCGGGGCTCATTTGCATAGATGTCGCTGTTTGATTACAGATTCTACCTTAAAACCTCTTAAAATGTAGTGGTATAACATACAGTAGGTCATAGAGGCCGTATCAATATTGTTAAATATGTCAGTGTGTATATATAATAGGGTAACAATATGGACGTGTTCGGTACGTAAGAAAAAAATTATTGGCATTTCCGACCACAAAAAAACGGATTTGAAGATTTGAATTGTTTTTCAATATGACGTATAGTGTGCTAATGATGGTGGTTTATAGCTATAAACTAGTGTGTATGAATCTACTGCTGAAGGTTCCCCTTCACAACGCACATCACAATATGTAAATAAATAAAGTTTATTATTATTATTATTATTACATACGATGCATTTTGATGTGTTGTATATATTATGACTTCTCAGGCCTGCATAGGGAGAGCTGCGTGTTGTGCCGTTTACCTTGACTGGTTTACTCCGCTCTCCTTGGAAAATACCGTAATCCTCACGTAGTCTGTGACAGACGTCAGACAGACGGACAGACTGACGTACTGACAGAGGGTCCCATACCAGCTCTACATAGGCTGGGAGGAGAGAGAGAGAGATAGTGAAAGGGTTTGAGTGAATGAATGAATGAATGAATGAATGAATGAATGAATGAATGAATGAATGAATGAATGAATGAATGAATGAATGAAAACTTTATTTAACAGATTGCAGAATGGGTACAATACAGTACGGCTCAATACATACAATTGTTAAGGGGATGCAGACCAGAGAAAGACGTTTGTCTTGTTTCCATCAGGGTCCCCCATTTTCAATTCATATAGACATTTATGACACACAACATTTATTGAATTATTCTGCAGTTCAAAACAAACATTTTGATATAAATCCAGAGAATGGCATGAGGTGACAGCATCATATGTCACCTGCAAATGTTGTCCACAGTGAGAAAGAGAGAGAGATAGAGTGAGAGAGCAAGAGAAAGAGATAAAGAGGAAGAGATAGAGAGAGAGGAAGAGAGAGAGGAAGAGGAAGAGATAGAGTGAGAGAGGAAGAGAAAGAGATAGTGAGAGAGAAAGTACAGCAAATGCTGCCTCCTTTTGTCCATCGACTAGATTTGACCAATCACGGTGAAGCAGAGGTGCTAGAATGTAGGGGGCACATGTAACCAGTTATTAAACTATTAAACGCATAGAAGAGGAATAAAATTTAAAAAAAGTATTAATTAAGTGAAGCCAAGTTAAAATATACTTTATTAATCCCCATGGGGAAATTACTTCTCTGTATTTGACCCATCCTAACCACTCAAAAGCAGCGTGCAGCCCGGGGGACAACTCCAGTTGTAATGCCAGTACCTTGTAATGCCAAGGACAATGGCAGGAGTTTATACACAGCATGCATGTCATTTTTATTTATTCTATTTATTTCAGGGCTTTCTGTATTTTTCAACGATCCCAATTTAGTCGTTATGCCAATTCCCTTCGTGGTCGTTGCACTAGGGCTGGGCGATATAACGATAATTATCGCGATATATTTTAATAATCGATATATAAAAATAAATTGAAAAAAAAGAATATTCTTTTTGTGACCTGCAACAGGGCAGTTTTAAAACCAGAGACAGTGGACAGACTTGTCTTTCTTGCCTGCAACTTAAAGTAATGGCTTTGCTTGTCCAAATGACAATACTAACCAAATTGAGATTTACTTTTCTCTTGTCCATTTATTTTGTTTGCTTTCTAATTTAAAATACAGTTTGAAACCGTCTGTACACAGTAGGCTATGTGTGCTAGCAGAGCTGGACTCCAGTCACGAGTCACGGTGCACATGACATGTGCGGTGGTTTGTCCACCAAAAAAGTGCCAAAAGATAGAAAAGAAACTAGCAGAGCCAGAATTGTTCAACTCCCCTGGAGCCACAGCCAGCAGAGAAGCCGGTTTACTTTCGCTTTCAAACCAGCTGCAGCCTGAGAACTGGAGTGTGAGGGGATGTAACACTAAAGATGGCGGCAACAACAAAGAATTGCTGCAAAATAAACATACATATGTTGTTAACACTTTGATCGCCATGGGTTAAATTCATAATTTACCATCCCTCGCCAGCTCCATTTGTCTATGGAGAAGTTCCCCTTCTTTGCAGGGCTATAACTTTTTAAATTCTATTGCTACATTGCCATTATTATGGCCCATTCAATGTCCTATATCTATTGTTCAGGGTGTAGCAACGTTAAACTTTTTCATTCACATATTCATACTAAAATATGGTCTAAAGTATAAGTATGTTTTTATCGTTTTCTGCAGCTTTCTTCAGAATGTGATTTATAGCCCTAAATGCATTATATTGATGATGAAATACAGTTTGGTAGCGATCGGCGCAAGATGAAAAATTTCAACTGGACGTACTTCTAGAATGATCTACGTATGATCTGATGATGACCGGATGGGCGGGGGATCGTTTATAATTCCGTGGGCAGCGTTAGATGATTCATCCAGAGTGGGTCATATGTTCATCATAGCAGTTTATATGGAATAGGTTAGAAAATAACGCTGAATCTTACCGTATGTTCCTCGCGCCGTTGGACGATCAGCGTGGAGTAGACCGTTTTCGATTATGGGATGTTGATCCTGATGAACCATTTCCAGGTTGTATAATACTATATACGTCCAAATAACGTTGTTTATTGAGTTAGGGCGAGCGATTGATCATCCAGTGTGTTGAGATGGAGTCCGGCTACCGATCGCGAGTGCCCGGAGCACATATGGATGGGCACTTCCTGTTTGGCGCGCCCCTCCCTCTTGGCCGATCTGCCGATCGGCCACCAGATGGCACTCTCGAACCGTTAGACAGTTGAGTGGAGCTCACCAGTACATCTCAGGGCTCCAGAAAGGAAATATTGACATCAAAGACGAGTTACGGCGTCTTCGGCAGAATGAGCATGGCTCCGAATGACGTGTAAACTCGTCCGCGGCGGTTAAAGTGTTAAAAAAAAATATATATATATACTTATAACAATATCGATAATATCGAATATTGAGTGATATTCGATATCGTTATCGCGATATCATTTTTGGCCATATCGCCCAGCCCTACGTTGCACACATTGCCCCACTGTCGGCCTGGGGAGGGTGTAGAACTACCACATGCCTCCTCAGATAAATGTCGCCAGCCCCTTCTTTTCACCTGACAGCGAGGAGTCTCACTGGGGAAAGTAGCGCGTGCAGAGGTTCACGCCATTTCCCCCAGATCCCCTCCCTGCTGAACAGGCCCCCCGACCGACCAGTAGGAGTCACAGTTTACAACGACCAGGACACGACATACCCCACCGGCCAACACTGCCAATTGTGTTCGTAGGGACGACTGACCATGATCATGCATGTCTTTTGGTGAGGGAGGAAACCAGCGTACCCAGAGGAAACCCATGCAAACAAGGGGAGAACGTGTAAACTCTACACTCTGTGCTGCAGACCCCGTCCAAAGTAACATTTACATTTGTTGACGTGGACATACACAAGAGGGAGCAGGACAGGACTTCTACACGGTCGAGACTAGTGTGGTGGCCCTGGTTAAAATAAGTGTTTGTTAGTTACCTGTTATTTTTGGCAGCAGTGTCTTCTCGATAGCGTTAGGAAGTGTCCGTGTGTCCGCGTGGTCTGACTCCTCGTAGCCCTGTCCGTGGCAGAAGGTCTCCACCGCGCTGTACCATGGGAAAGCCTCGAAGTCTACACTGGACTCCTGACACACACACACACAGATTCGTCATCATTTCACATGGTATGCGTTCTTACATCTGTGTGTGTGCATGTATGTTTGTGCAATCTCCAATTTTTCTCACATCCAAATTTCGTATCGTCCAATTCTACCCTCCCCTGTCTCGAACGCTGTTAGGCCATGCCTCCCACTTGGTCGGCTGCAATGTGGACGAAGCCTTGCATCACGTGTCCCCTCCGGTACACGAGGAGGCAGCCGTCGCATCTTTTCACCTGCACAGCGCGATCTCTCAGCGGCGAGGGTCTGTGTGGGAGGGTCACGCCGCCCTCGTTGCTTCCTGATTCTGCTGCGCAGCAGGGCTGTACGCTAAGCTTTTTCACTAGGGGCACACTTGCCCCTAAATGAGAAATTTAGGGGCAAACATTTTTTTTTAGGGGCACATTTTTAAATAACAATTTTACCATTATTAAAAAAATATGTTCCTCCTGCCTCATTACTGTGGTCCTTTTATTTAACATTTAAGTGCGTTTGTTTTCAGGTTTGTATCTTTTATAATGAACCAACTGAGAAAGTGTGTAAATCACTAATAGAACAAAAACAACAAACTGTGTGTGTGTGTGTGTGTGCGCGCGCTTGTGTAGTGCTCCTTGAATGAGATCACCACAACACACACACACCATTGCATTAATCAGGAGGACAAGAAACTCTGCATATATTTGTTTCACAATGAAAAGTGCTTTAGAAATCAAATGAATTATTATTGTAAATAACCCCATGAAAGGTTTATTTGTATGGGTAATTACCTGCTTCATATTTGTGATGTTACTGGTTTCAGTGTGTGCCTAAAGTGATCAATGTGTTGGGCCGTTTATAGAGATCTATGCCAATTAATGTTTATGTATATCCGGGACTTTTTTTAATAAGAATTGAGAGGTATTTGTATATGTGACCTTTATTTTGAAACCCGTATTGCGACGCAACCTTATTTACATTTGCGCTTTTGACAGTGAAATGTTCAGTCCAACTTAGCTGGAAGGAAAGACTAATCAAAAAGGTTTAATTGACCCGTATGAGGCTCTTACGGTAGGACTACTCACCTAATGCATAGCTGAACCTGAACGTTAGAAGTGTCCGTGTCCCCGTCAATCAATCATCACATCAATCATCATCATCTTATCTCTCCACATCGGACGTGGTTGTCATAAGATGGACTGATATCCACTCCGTTGTTCTTTTTTGCGTCTTAAATGTATTGAAATGAGGTGCTTCTTTGGCGATGCAATAGCCCATATTGAAAAGAAGAGAGCCCACATTCAGTTTCGTTTTGCTAGGAATTATGGGATTTGGTGTTGGATGTATAGACTACGCAGATAGGGACATGGTCTTTAATCGCACGATAGACTACAAGTACCAGGTACTAGCGTGACCCAGATTCACTCCACACGCAAATCTTTTTTTTCACTCAGGCTATCGGTGATCGCAGTAAGTTCATTCATTGCCGACAGATTCTTTCATAGCACCACGACATTGTGTCGCACTGTACAGCCCTGGTTGTAGGCTAATGTTTTTTAAAAAATGTATCCAATTTGTATGGATTAATTTAGGAGTGAAATGAGAATGAAGGGTTGAAATCACAACTCGCAACGTTGCTCCCAAATAATATTTCCAACTCGCAACGGCCAAATTAAGGGGCAATTTGCGACGAGATCATCGCACTGTACAGCCCTGCGCAGGCGCACCAACCGACCTGTAGGAGTCGCTGTCCACAACGTCCGATCCCCACCCACCAGCTTCCCACCCCCAACACTGCCAATTGCGTTAGTATGAACGACCAGCCAAGCTGGTAGCAATGCCGAGAGCTGGGCTCGAACCCAGCATCTCCTGCATTAGTGGCGAGCGCCGTGCCCACTGCGCCACTTAGCCGCCCTTGATGGAAACATCTTGATATTTGTCTAGTCTAGTGTGTTCATTAGATGGGTGAAATCCTCTTTCAGTGCCTCTGTGCCCGTTTTCTTAGGCAGTTAGCCTCTGGTATGCGTGCCATTAGCGTTAGCCACGCTTCTAGGCCTCTTTCTTTTGGAAAGAATGATAAAAAAAAAAATAAAAAAAATAATAATATACCGTACTTTTCGGACTATAAGCCGCGGCTTTTTTCCCCATTTTTCGACCCTGCGGCTTATATAACGGTGCGGCTTATATGTGACTCGACGTGACCAAACTCGAAAATGTAAACATCTAAATATTGCTTTTTTGACTGCATTGAAATGTTATTTATCTGTTCCCTTATTTGCTAAACTTAATACAACTTGTAAATGAGTTAATGCTTGTTATTTGTCCGACAGTATTGTGTCCCAATGCTAATTACATATGGTAATTAAACATTAAAACACCTGCGGCTTATAGTCCAGTGCGGCTTATATATGTACACATCATTCAATTTAGCTGCTGCGGCTTATAGTCAGGTGCGGCTTATAGTGCGAAAAGTACGGTACATGTTTTTTTTGTATTCGACTAAGAGGTTGGCAGTCGACTACGGCTCCTTTCGATCGATTAGTCGACTATTCGACTAATAGGGGTCAGCCCTAATACATAACATAGAAAATGTATATCCCGGACCGTATTTTTATTCTTAGTCTTACTTTTATTCTTATTCGTGACTTTTTGTTTTCGACTACCTAAATGTTTACCGTTTACTGTGAGTGATCTGTAGTGCCAAATCTCCCTCGGGGATGAATAAAGTATTTATTTTCTATTCCATCCCGGTATAACATCCCTCCTACCTGCAGGGGGTCCCAGGCCAGGAGCTGGTGCCTGATGATGGGGTTCAGCAGCTTGGGCAGACACAGGGAGATGTAGGCGCTGTGGTAGGAGTCCGAGTACGCCCCTCTCCAGTCCTCGAAGCGACACAGTATCTTCTTTACGTCACAGAAGTCCTCCTGGACGTCCGAAAATACCACCTGGGATCGAGACAAGATGTCCGCTGAAGGAGGAGAGACGGAGAGAAGCAGAGAGGGAGGGAGGGGGGGGGGGAGAGAGAGAAAAAGATTTATCATTTTCAACTTTTGATGATAAGATAAGATCGATAAGGTTGTGAAAGTACAGTAGAAATTGTTAAAGAGGTATAAAGTCCCAACACTATACAAATACAATATACAAACTAAAGTACAACCTAAGTACAATGAAAGTACAATGAAGTAAAAATGCAGACAATGAGGTACAAAAATGCAAACTTAAAAAAGAAAAATGCTAAAATGAGGTATGGATGGTAGTGCCAATCTCTTTTAATATATAACATACAGTGAGTGTTTGTTTAAAGTGAGTGTGTGCCTGTGGATGTGTGTGCAATGAAGGTAGATGGATGGGTTGATGCCTTCACTACACTACATGTGTGTGGTCCATGTCAAGTCCTGGGATATGTGGACTCCGAGGTACTTGAAACTGTTCACTCTCGACTGGTGCCCCGTAGATGCTGAGGGGGCTGTAGTCCCTAGCCCCCGACCTAGGGTTGGGTAACGTTCACATTTGAACCATATCACATATTGTGGATAATAGCCAATGCCAATTAAAGACCTCTGAGCAGGTCCTGCATTATTATTATTATTATTATTATTATTATTATTATACCAGTACCGGTACCTTTTTTCTGTACTTTAGTCTAAAAAGATTTAATCTACCTACCTCAGTTGTAAAAAAATTTGTCTAAACTGTTTCGCCGACATAATAGTTTAGTGTGTGTGTGTTTACTAGGACAATGGACTCCCCAACCTAAACATAGGACCACACACACACAATTTTTTTTGCTGAGCACTCTCAAACCATTCCAAGCACAATAATAATCGCCTCATTTGTTATCTCCTTTAGCCAAGAGAGAGGGCAAGAGAGAGAGGAAAGAGAGGAGACAATGAGAGAGAAGAGAGAGACTGAGCAACACAAGGGGAGCGAGAACGGATACACAGAGAGAAAGATAGAAATAGACAGACAGATAGATAGATAAACCCCTCCCCCTCACCTCTCTTGCTCTCCAGTGTCTCCTGTTCCTCTGCGGAGGGCTGCGTGTCCTCTGGGACGTCCTCGCTGTCCTCCCCCCCCGACTCACTGGATGAACACAGAGACACAGCAGGACTGTCACACTCCCAGTAAACCCACCGACTCTCTGCCGTTGATTCTGATCAAGTCCCTCCTCCTCACCTATGATTGTGGTCCCCATCGCTGGAGTCCCCAGTCTGCCCCTCAGGAGGGTCTAGAGGAAATGAGCACATGTGAAAAACATTTTCATTGGTGGCAGTTAAATGTTAGAAAAAGAAAGCAATACGCTTGGACCAGCACTCACAGATTTTGATTATTTAATGGCAGCCTGAAACAAACATGTTTCGGAACAATTTATGTTCCTTCCTCAGTGTTGATGGCTAGCAAATGTTCTCACAGACAATAATGTTTATATACCAAGCAAAGCAGGAAGTGACGTCATCCACAGGTGTGTTGAGAGTTGCTATAAGGTTGAATTTGACCCAGGAAGTACTTTGATGCCAAGAGTCCATTCTTAAGTCAAAATTACCACAATATAGAAATAATAAATGTAGATATAAAATATATAAACATAAAATTGTTGTTATACTAGAAACAAAAATAACATCTAGTATGTATGGCTAGATAGATACACTCTAATGCCTTATTCATTTTAAATATAAAATATAAAAAATAAAATTTTTAAACAAGAAACCCTTTTTTTGAGCCTCATAATAAAGAGGAAAAAACTACACCTGTTCGGTGTGTCTAAGGTTATTAAGTCTTACGAATGGCTCTTTAAAATAGATCTATAGTCTAATCATTAATACTCCCTTGTATACTTAGATACTTGTTGCTTAAATAACCAGATGCCCTTATTTGTTGGGCTAAATGGATCTTACTCATATTTACTGAACCAGGCTCACCCTCCATACATCATTCTAAAGATACTAAAACATGAACTAATAATCGGCCTTAATAGGAAAGGTATTTAAAGGAAGCAGGTCAAAACGTTCTCTTCATTCATCCCTCTTGGTTCTATACAGTTAAAGAGGTGAATATAATAACACTCCCTTTGCAATAGTAGCTTATGCCTGTCACCTCCCCTGGCGGGCCTATGAACTAACTCTAGACCCATATAACGGAGATCTTTGACAGCATGCTTGCAAGTCTTGAAGTGTCTAGCTAGCGCAGATTTGACGTCTGAATTTCTGATTGAACACTTGTGTTCACTGATTCTTAATTTGAATGGTCTCGTTGTTTTGCCTACATATGAAAAATCACAAGGACATTTCAGCAGGTATACTATGTTGGAGGAATTACAGGTAATACGTCCTTTAACCGGTATCCGGGGGGGGGGGCAGGTGGCGCACGGAGATTACGTCCGTCACCAACACCGGGAGACACTAGGATTCGCCTGTTCGAATCCAGCTCCCGGCGTTGCTATCAGCTTGGCTGGCCCCTCACACTGATACAATTGGCCGTATCAGAGGGTGGGAAAGCTGAAGGGTGGGTCCTGGGCGTTGTGGACAGCAACCCCTACAGTTCGGTCGGGGCGCCTGCTCAGCGAGGGCTGGAACTGAGGAGAGATAGTGTGGCCTCCCACACGCTACACTCTCCCCGGTGAGAGCCTGCGCGGCCAGGTTGGCCTGCCCCAGGCTGCACATGCGTCGGAGGAAAGCATGCGACAGTCTCCGGTCTCCCGGACCAACAGTAGGGGAAAGTACGCAACAACCAGGAAGGGTGGGATGGGGAGAGAAAATCGGGAAAAAGGAGGGGAAGAAAGATAATAAAAAAATAATAAAAAAAAACTATCCGTTTGCCCGTTTTTGGGTGTGTATAACTTTTGTCTTTGATCATCCCTTGGCAATGTACACAAGATTGACAGGGAAAATTCCCATCTGGGATGTTAGACATAAAGTGAGTCGGTTTTATTATGGGAAAATCCGTTTTGCAAGCATGCTGTCAAAGATCTCCGTTATATGGGTCTAGAGTTAGTTCATAGGCCCGCCAGGGGAGGTGACAGGCATAAGCTACTATTGCAAAGGGAGTGTTATTATATTCACCTCTTTAACTGTATAGAACCAAGAGGGATGAATGAAGAGAACGTTTTGACCTGTGTGGCAACCCCAAGCCACCCCTGGGCTTGGTGATTGATGGGCGCTACGTGGCGACCCAATGGCTGGGCGCTGCCCATGTTTGGGCGTCCGCTTCCGGACGCACCTGTCACTAGAGACCCATCAGAAGTGATTAGCGAATCACGGCGCGGTGCGCCTGTTGGGGAGGGGGGACTTAATGGAGCCGAGGAGCCTCCTCTCAGTCCCCCGTAGCAGCGCAAGGCAAAAGGCCACAGAGCGGAGACGCCGCCCGGCCGACAGATTACCGCCAGCAAGCAATTATTATTTGAATAGAAAATAAAGAGCATGATTTTGGGAACTGCAACCTGTCTGTGTGTTGTTTATTCTGCCACCCCTACACCCGGAATTGCCACAGTGGTGGAGAATGCGGGCATAGTCTACTGGCAATCAGGGGTGCGGAATAAACAACAATAGACTTTATCGAAGTAGAATAAAAGAAATTAAAGAAAAAGAAAAAAATATATATTTAATAACGAAAAGAAGCATGGACGCGCTGGTGCAGCAGCTCGTAAAGGCGAACCTGGAACAACAGGCCCGGCACGAAGAGGCCCTGCAAGAACAGAGGAAACAGACGGGGATGATCCACGCGGAGCTCCAGCGGATGGCCTCTCACCGGCGGGACGAAGGGGCCGCAGGGAAGCGGCCTAACCCCGGGCGCTTCATCCCCAAGCTGACGGAGCAGGAGGATGTAGAAGCCTATCTCCTAGCGTTTGAGCGCACCGCCGGCCGGGAGGGCTGGCCAGAGGACGACTGGGGGGGACTTCTGGCCCCCTTCCTGTCGGGTAATGCGCAAAAGGCCTACCAGGACCTGCCACCGGAGCAAGCCGAGAACTACACTCGGCTAAAGCAGGAGATTTTGTCCCGTTACGGCCATAGTCTGCAGTCCCGTGCGCAGCGGTTCCATGACTGGGTGTATGACGCACAGGCCTCCCCGCGCTCCCAGATGCACGACCTAGTCCGCATAAGCCGAGCCTGGCTAATGACCGACCCCGGAGGGCCCACGGTCTTGGAACGGATTGTAATGGACCGCTTTGTCAGAGCCCTCCCTTATGACACGAAGAAGCAGGCGAGTCAAGCGGACCCCCGTCCGTGGAGCAGCTAGTGAATATTGTGGAGGCCCACCAGGTAACGCGGGACTTACTCAAAGGGGGGCGAGGGGAAAAGCCAGAGCGGCCGAGAACAAGGAGGGGTCCCGACGAGCCCAGCCCAAGGGGCCGGGTAGGGAACGCAGGTGATCCCGAACTACCCCGAAGAAGACCGCTGTTCGACCAGGACCAAAGACGCTGCTATGACTGCGGCGAGCCCGGGCATCTCTCGTGGAACTGCCCAGGCCGGGATGTGTCCATGCCATCGGCGGCAGCTTCAGACCCCCGCGGAAAGACGTGCAATTATGGCGCAGCCTGTTGGGCCCATAAGGAAACATCAGCGACACTTTTACCCGTGCGCGTCAACGACGAAGATGCCGTAGCGCTCCTGGACTCGGGTAGTGTCATAACGCTGGTTCAGCCCCATTTGGCACACTGCGACACAGAGGCTCCGCAAGTGTCAGTGTCCTGTGTGCACGGGGACACAAAGTTGTATCCCACAGCGCAGATCACACTGACAACCACCAAGGGGGTCTGCTCGATGACAGCCGGCGTGATACCCAACCTGCCGGTAGCGCTGCTGATTGGTCGAGACTGCCCCCTGTATCGCCAGCTGTGCTCAGCCGTCATCTCCCCGCGCACCCCACCCTCTACGGGTAAACCGAGGAAGAGGAAAGGGTTACGTCAGCCGAAGGTGTGTGCTCTGAACGTGGAGTGAGACTGAGACGGCATCAGATGTGGGTGACGACGCGCCGGAACCCCCGAATATACCGGGGAGTGAGACGGAGACGGCATCAGGTGTGGGTGACGACGCGCCGGCGCCCCAAGCAGGCCCCGAGACGGATAGCAGTGACAAGGACCCATTTGCGGAGTTCCCCCAGGCGGATGAGGAGGGGAGGGACCTGGCGGGTCAGTTCGGAACGGCCCAGCTGGAAGACCCAAACCTAACGCAGGCCCGGGCGAATATCAAAACCGTAGATGGAAATCCAGTGGAGGGGGTGAGTAACCTGTCATATCCTCACTTTGCAATAAAAAGACAACTGCTGTACCAAGTCGTAAAAAAGAATGATGAGGTTAAAGATCTATTGCTGGTGCCGAAGTTCTTTATTCCCACTGTACTCCAGCTAGCGCATTCACATATCCTCGGAGCGCACCTGGGCGTGGACAAAACCATGGAGCGCATAAAGGCGCGTTTCCATTGGCCGGGCATGAAGAGAGCGGTAGAGGACTACTGCAGGAGCTGCCCAGAGTGTCAACGCGCAGCACCAAAGGTACACTATAAAAATCCTCTGATCCCGCTGCCCATCATTGAGACCCCATTCTCAAGAATTGCCCTCGACGTGGTGGGCCCTCTAGTCAAATCGTCCCGAGGCCACCAGTATATACTGGTAATCATAGATTATGCAACACGTTACCCCGAAGCCATCCCGTTACGCACGGTGACGGCCAAAATTGTGGCACGGGAGCTCTTTCATTTGTTTAGTCGGGTGGGAATTGCCGACTCTATTCTCACTGATCAGGGCTCGTGCTTTATGTCGCGGGTCATGAAAGAAATGTGCAAACTAATGAAAGTGGAACAGCTGCGAACCTCCATATACCATCCACAGACGGATGGGCTGTGCGAACGCTTCAACAAAACACTGAAAAGCATGCTAAGAAAGGTGATGGAGAAGGATGGGAAGAATTGGGATCAGTTGTTGCCCTTTCTGATGTTCTCTGTGCGTGAGGTCCCACAGGCTTCCACTGGCTTCTCGCCGTTTGAGCTGCTCTACGCCCGCAAGCCGCAGGGTCTCCTGGACATCGCAAAGGAGATTTGGGAGGAACAGCCGTCGCCCCACCGGTCTCTCATAGAGCATGTGCAGGTAATGAGAGACAGGATGAAGGCGCTCTGGCCAGTGGTGAGAGAACATATGCAACAGGCCCAAGACGCACAGAAGCGCATTTATGACCGGGGCGCACAGCCACGGGAGTTTAATGTGGGGGACCGGGTCCTAGTACTGGTTCCGACAGCAGAGTGCAAATTCCTAGCCAAATGGCAGGGACCCTACAACATAATCGAAAAAGTGGGTCCCGTCAACTATAAGGTCCACCAGCCCGACCGTAGGACTAGGAAGCATCGACAGTTATACCATGTTAACCTGTTGAAGAAATGGCATGCCCGGGATGTGTTGCTCTCGCCCCCCCCTCTCCCCCCTTTTGCGCAGCAGGTGGCAGAGGCGGCCGATGTTCCCATCGGGGAACAGTTGTCCCCGACCCAACGGCAGGAGCTTCGGGAGCTGGTCCAACAGAACCGGGACGTGTTTTCGGCCACGCCGGGCCGCACCACATTGGCCCAGCACCACATCATTACCAGCCCGGGAGACAAGGTAAAGCTGAAGCCCTATCGTATCCCAGAGGCAAAAAGAGAGGCCGTAAGAAGAGAAGTGCGGGTCAAGCTGGAGATGGGAGTAATTGAGGAGTCTCATAGCGGGTGGTCCAGTCCTATTGTTTTAGTGCCGAAACCCGACTCAACAACCAGGTTCTGCAATGATTTCAGGAAGCTTAATGACATTTCAAAGTTTGACACCTATCCCATGCCTAGAGTGGATGAGCTCATTGATAGACTGGGCCTGGCCAGGTTTATCACAACACTAGATCTAACGAAGGGTTATTGGCAAGTCCCTCTGGCCCCCGCCTCGAGGGAGAAGACGGCTTTCTCCACCCCAGACGGGCTGTTTCATTATAAAGTTCTCCCGTTTGGCCTGCATGGGGCGCCATCTACCTTTCAGAGGCTGATGGACAGAGTACTACGGCCCCATCGGGATTATGCAGCCGCATATCTCGATGACATTATCATTCACTCATCAGATTGGGACACCCACCTCCAAAAGGTGAGAGCGGTGTTGGGTGCCCTCCGGGAGGCGGGTCTCACCGCCAACCCAAAGAAATGCAGGCTGGGACTAGAAGAGGCAGAGTACTTGGGGTTCACAATAGGCCGGGGCAATGTAAAACCGCAGAAGAGGAAAATTGATGCGATAAGGGAGTGGCCTCGCCCTTTAACCAAGAAGCAGGTCAGGACATTTAATGGGCTAGCGAGCTATTATAGGAGGTTTATCCCTAACTTCGCTGCTCGCGCTGCTCCCCTCACAGATCTGACCCAGGCGCGGCGGCCGTTCACGGTGAAGTGGACACCGGAGGCGGAGGCGGCGTTCGAGGACCTCAAGACTGCCCTCTGTTCGGGACCGGTGCTGGTCTCCCCGAACTTCGACAAGGAGATGACGGTACAGACAGATGCATCAGAGGTGGGACTGGGAGCGGTCCTCTCCCAGCAACTGGAGGGTGAGGAACATCCAATCTTATATGTGAGCAGGAAGCTGCTGCCACACGAGCGCAACTATTCTGCGGTGGAGCGCGAAGGTCTGGCAATTAAGTGGGCACTGGAGACGCTCCGTTATTATCTGCTGGGGAGGCGCTTCACGCTGGTGACGGATCACGCCCCCCTCGTCTGGATGGCCAAGACAAAGGGGACCAATGCCAGGGTGACTCGATGGTTTCTGGAGTTGCAATCATTTAACTTTTCTGTCATTCACAGGTCCGGGGTGGCGCATGGCAACGCAGACGCCCTCTCCAGGAAGGATGCCTGTTGGGCGTCGGACGCTCTTCCCCGACGGTCGGAGCTGGAGGGGGGGTACTGTGGCAACCCCAAGCCACCCCTGGGCTTGGTGATTGATGGGCGCTACGTGGCGACCCAATGGCTGGGCGCTGCCCATGTTTGGGCGTCCGCTTCCGGACGCACCTGTCACTAGAGACCCATCAGAAGTGATTAGGTGATTAGCGAATCACGGCGCGGTGCGCCTGTTGGGGAGGGGGGACTTAATGGAGCCGAGGAGCCTCCTCTCAGTCCCCCGTAGCAGCGCAAGGCAAAAGGCCACAGAGCGGAGACGCCGCCCGGCCGACAGATTACCGCCAGCAAGCAATTATTATTTGAATAGAAAATAAAGAGCATGATTTTGGGAACTGCAACCTGTCTGTGTGTTGTTTATTCTGCCACCCCTACACCTGGAATTGCCACACCTGCTTCCTTTAAATACCTTTCCCATTAAGGCCGATTATTAGTTCATGTTTTAGTATCTTTAGAATGATGTATGGAGGGTGAGCCTGGTTCAGTAAATATGAGTAATATCCATTTAGCCCAACAAATAAGGGCATCTGGTTATTTAAGCAACAAGTATCTAAGTATACAAGGGAGTATTAATGATTAGACTATAGATCTATTTTAAAGAGCCATTCGTAAGACTAATAACCTTAGACACACCGAACAGGTGTAGTTTTTTCCTCTTTATTATGAGGCTCAAAAAAAGGGTTTCTTGTTTAATAATTTTATTTTTTATATTTTATATTTAAAATGAATAAGGCATTAGAGTGAATCTATCTAGCCATACATACTAGATGTTATTTTTGTTTCTAGTATAACAACAATTTTATGTTTATATATTTTATATCTACATTTATTATTTCTATATTGTGGTAATTTTGACTTAAGAATGGACTCTTGGCATCAAAGTACTTCCTGGGTCAAATTCGACCTTATAGAAACTATCAACACACCTGTGGATGACGTCACTTCCTGCTTTGCTTGGTATATAAACATTATTGTCGGTGAGAACATTTGCTAGCCATCAACACTGAGGAAGGAACATAAATTGTTCCGAAACATGTTTGTTTCAGGCTGCCATTAAATAATCAAAATCTGTGAGTGCTGGTCCAAGCGTATTGCTTTCTTTTTCTAATATACTCCACGGGATTTCAGCACCCAGTGTTATATTTTGTGAGCGCAGTCTATCTTGACTTATGGCAGTTAAATGTTCCAAAATGTAATATCGTTAAGAAATGCTCTAAAAATACCCTGTTAAATTGCTTTAGCTAGAATTCAGTTCATATATACACAGGAAGAATAAAACACAACTTACATTTAAAATTATGAATTGGATGAAAATGTTTAGACACGCCGATTAATAATCAATAAATTAATTGTTGGATTCATCGATTACTTAAATAATCATCAGCAGCAGCTCTAGGTTAGACAGAGAGTTCCGGGCTCCGGTCAGGCTGAGATGAGGCTTTAAGGTCCAAGGGTCTGTATTCATTAAGCATTTCAAAGTAGGAGTGGAATCTGAGACCAGTCGTAGTGAGGTGTATATGGTCATGTGACCCGAGCGGTCTGATCCTAGGTCAGTACTTTTAGAAGCCTCTACTCACAGCTGAGCTGCTGCATACGGGCTGCCTCTTCTCGGACGGTCTGTCGTCTGTGTGCCAACAGCGCCTCCGTCTGGTCAGCCAGCATAGCGTGGAGCTCCAGCTCCAAGGAGTTGATCTCTACCACCTGGGAGGAGGAGGAGGAGGAGGAGGTGGAGGAGGAGGAGGAGGAGGAGGAGGAGGAGGAGGAGGGAGTCAAGAAGCAGGATCAGCTCCAATACTGTGCTCATAAAACTCATAAAACTACTCCAACACTACTACTCAGTGCCATGTTTGTTCAGGTAAACACAATGTTGAATGTTTTTTTTTGTATCTACTTTTTCTCCCCATTTTCTATTTTTCTCCCATCCCAATTTTCGTATTATCCAATTCTCCCTTCAATTCTACCCTCCCCTGTCTCGAACGTTGCTAGACCATGCCTCCCACTGGTCGGCTGCACTGTGGACGAAGCCTTGCATCACGTGTCCCCTCCGGTACACGAGGAGGCAGCCGTCGCATCTTTTCACCTGAACAGCACGATCTCTCAGCGGCGAGGAGTAACGCGTTGGAGGCTCACGTTTCCCCCGTTGCTTCCTGATTCTGCTGTACAGGCGCACCAACCGACCTGTAGGAATCGCTGTCCACAACGTCCGATCCCCACCCACCGGCTTTCCCATCCCCTAATACTGCCAATTGTGTTAGTATGAACGACCAGGGCTCGAACCCAGCATCTCCTGCGTTAGTGGCGAGCGCCTTGCCCACTGCGCCACTTAGCCGCCTCACAATGTTGAATGTTAAAGGGGAACTATTTTACTCTTTCTTTCACTATTTGGGCACTTTTACACAATTCCTGTGAGTTTATGGAACACCTCTGTAATTTTTTTATTTTTTTTATTAATTGTTTTGTATTTCTAATCAAGTCCTCAAAAACAGCATTTTTCTACCTCAAGATCTTAAGCCGTTTTGAGCGTGGGCTCCAACCACTGTAACCCTAGCCACATCAACTGCCACATTATTATGCAGCTGAGTCTCACTGACATCACAAATCAGCACATTTTCAGATGACTCAGTTCAGTGAGGGTGAATATTGTGAGAGGAGAATTGGAAGAATGCGCCAATATGAGAATTAGAGACATAGATCATATTAATATAAGTCCACATAGCTAGGAAACAATGCTAAACACTGAAAAAGGCCATTTATAAGATAGTTCCCCTTTAAAATGTTTATTATATTATTTTAAAAGAACACGCCAACATTTGGGGAAATTCGCTTACCATCTTCCCCAGAGAGAGAGAGATAAGAAGATAGATACCAGTTCCCTCTCTGTGCGTTCAGTAGAAAGCTATCTGGCTGCACGTTAGCCTAGCTTAGCACACTGAATGGAAGCGGACAGTGCCGGCTAGCCTTCGGGAGAGGTGTTAGTTGGACAATACCTAGGCTAACCGGCACTGTCCGCTTCCACTCTTTAGTGGAGTAAAGCCCTATGAATACTATTTGAACCCAGATCTGCTCATAACAGACACAGAACAACAGATGACATCAGGTACCTTCTCACGAAGACACTCAACCAGGTTGTGTGTGTAGAGGGTCATGGAGCGGTAGAATCTCAGCTGCCTCTCCGAGGAACCGTCCTCCAGATTCTCCAGGGAGCTCCTGGCGCTCTCCATGTCCCCCTCCATCCTCCTCAGCTCCGCCTGCCGTGCCCGGTACACCCCCCTGAGGGACTCCAGCCTGGGGGAGGAAGAGAGGAGAGGAAGAAACAATGATGTATTAGTTTTGAAGTGATTGGCTGATGGGAATGTTTAGAAGCTTCCATGTTAATCACTGATTCAACCAGACAAGGGCCCCGTTCCCCGTACCTGGCTAACTGAGTTAGCCGGATAATTTCCAGCATAGCTTGACTTAAGCCGGACCTTTCTGTTCCCCGAAGTCGGATTTTCTAAATCACCATGGTAACAGATCAGAAAGTTTGAACCTGGTCCGGAGCAGGGTTAAGTTCAGTTAGCTGGATAACCTGCATGGCCACGCCCTCGCAAAGAAATGCCAGCTCGCTTCCTGAAATATTTCTCACAGTCTAGATCCCATTATACCATTCTGAATTATGTTTTTGTGCTTCGTTTTCCTAGAGGGGGCTTTTGAAATGTATAATAATAGAACTAAATACTGATAATAAATCATATTCAGCCTATAGATTTACTTTGTCCTAAATAAAATAATGCACGTCATATACGGCGCTCAGAGTCGCGATACTCGCTGCATGTGGTTATTTTAATAACGCCGCATTGCAAATGTGAATCCCGCAGGGATATTTTTAATGAATGAAACCTATCGGCCGTTTGGCTCTGATTAGTTTCATATATTCTCCGCTGTAGATTTGCTTAACGGAGCGCCCGGATTGTGTTTCATTCAAGCATAAAATTGAAGTGTCTATGCGTGGATTGTGGTCTTTGTGGATTATGAATTACGAGGAATCTGAGGATTGTTGAATTGTATCATCACTCACACGTTATTGTGATATTGTAACTGGGATTAAAATGTCTGATGAGAATGAGATGCGCTGTTTGACGGATTTGAGCAATTGAATGAGCCGTTGACGTCACATTAACACTTTGGGTGCCGGGAGCCGTCTTTAGACGTCTTTGCTGGCCATGCTAAAGTTGCCGGGGGACGCTGTACGTCGTCTTTATATCAATATTTCAAAAATCTGCGATCGGATTCATAATGTCCCTCCGCTGGCCTGAGATCCACCAGCAGGACCCACTGAGCTCTCTGGCGGTTCAGGAGCGCCATCTGGTGGCCGATCGGCGCAAGCGCTTAACAGGAAGCGCACTAGAGGTTTTGCTAGACGTCCGTATTGCTTCCGGCCACTCGGTACATGTCCCGTGACTCTAGCTCGTCACTCTACATAGCGATCGATTGCCAATAACTCGATAAACAACATGATTTGGACGTATATACCATTATACAAGCTGGAGATGGACCGGCTAATAATATATCCCATAATGATAAAATTTCTACTCGACGATGATCGCCCAACGGCGCGCGGAGACTGGGGTGAGTTTCAGCGTGTAACGTTACCGTCTTCGATAATAACTGATATTATCAACATTTGACCCACATTAGATGATTGGTATAACGCTGCCCACGGAATTATAAACGCCCCCTCGCCCATCCGGTCAACATCAGATGACGTGTAGTAACTTCTAGAAGTACGTCTAGTTGGAATTTTTTATATCGCGCTGATTGCCATCAAACTGTATTTCATCATCAATATAATGCATTTGGGGCTATATATCACGTTCTGGAGAAAGCTGCAGAAAGAGATGAAAACATACTTATACATTAGACCATACTTTACTATGAATATGTGAATGAAAAAGTTTAACGTTGCTACACAATGAACAATACATATAGGACTTTGAATGGGCCCTAATAATGGCAATGTAGCAATAGAATTTAAAAAGTTATAGCCCTGCAAAGAAGGGGACTTTCTCCATAGACAAATAGCGCTGGCAATCTATGGTATATCATTAATTTAACCTTAGGCAACCAAAGTGTTAATGCATTTGAGAATAAAGAGATAAAACTTCATTCAAAAGAAAAATATTCGAAACACGGGTCTCTTGTATTGATGGATACACAATGGATATATCCCGTCTGGCACAGTGGTGCAACGGCTAGTGCTCACTCCTGTCAAGCGGATGACCCTAGTTCGAAACCCCGCGTTTCCAATATAATTTTTTTGGAATATAATATTAAGACTATACGCAAAAGTAGCCTAGTTTTGAGTTAAAATATTATAAATCTACATGCATTGAGGATGTCATTCTTTATATAGCTCTCAAAGTGCACCAAATTTAAGCATTTACATTGCAAAAAGAAGAAAATAAATTAGAAAAGACGGGGATTCGAACGCGGGTCGTCCGCGTGAGAGACATAAGGACCATCCATCAGACCATGGTGCCAGACAAATAAAACATCACCCATACATCCATCAATGGATAAGAGAGCCGTATCCTAATTCTGAAAGAGTTGAACAAATTATTTTCGCTAGCAAGATCTCATTTGATTATTCAATCCATAAACCTACTGCCAGCAGGCACGTTTAAAGAAATATAATCTGATTGATTTGGGTAATGAGGGACTTAAAATTAGCCTATAGATTATGCATTTAACTTGTCGGCGAGGCCGTACTGCATTGTACCCATTCTGCAATCTGTTAATAAAGTTTTAAATCAATCAATCAATCAATGCCGTTAGGAAATCAGGATTTCTGCTATCGACACCTGCTGTCTTTTCAACTGAAGCGGCCGCGCGCAATTATCCTGAGTCTCAAGTCTGGTTCGAATGAACGAGACTGAATCAGCGTTCGAGGAACAGGAAAATCCCGGATTCAAACATCGGGTTAATTGAATCTGGATAATGGGACTCTTGATCGACTTAGTTGAACCAGGTATGGGGAATAGGGCCCAGGACATGAGACCTTTCTAGCATTGCGTTTTTTTTTATCTATTATATAATAAACTTGTAACGTTACTTTTTTAGTTATAAGCCAACTTATAACTATAATTATTCATACGACTGCAGTTTCCTTGATCGTAGCACAACATGTATAAAAAAAAAAAAAATCTAAATGCAGCAACCTCAAGAGTAAACAAATCCAGTATTGGTGTCTGACTGACTTCCACCTTTAAAACAAACACAAGTCCAGTATTGGTGTCTGACTGACTTCCACCTTTAAAACAAACACAAGTCCAGTAATGGTGTCTGACTGACTTCCCAGTGATGCGTCTCCTGACTATGGAGATGGTGACGGGGGGCAGAGACTCTGGGAGGTTGGCTTTCGACTTCTTCATCTGCCGGCGCCTGGCTCTCCTGCTGCCGCTGGTGCTGGTGCTACTGAAGCTGACGTCGCTGCCCGACGGACTCTGCAGAAGACATGGAATGTTAAAGGGCCACTTTGCCCAATGATTCACTGTTCTCTGGACACGTGGAATGCATAACCCTCCAGCTAGCAGGACTAATATCAGGGTTCATGCACTTCCTAATCAAATTCCATTACTATTCCATGATGCAATTTCTAGGACAGGAGTGAAGACAGGTGTGAGCAGGAGAGAGGACAGGAGTGAAGACAGGTGTGAGCAGGAGAGAGGAGAGGAGTGAAGACAGGTGTGAGCAGGAGAGAGGACAGGAGTGAAGACAGGTGTGAGCAGGAGAGAGGACAGGAGTGAAGACAGGTGTGAGCAGGAGAGAGGACAGGAGTGAAGACAGGTGTGAGCAGGAGTGAGGACAGGAGTGAAGACAGGTGTGAGCAGGAGAGAGGACAGGTGTGAGCAGGAGAGAGGACAGGTGTGAGCAGGAGAGAGGACAGGTGTGAAGACGGGTGTGAGCAGGAGTGAGGACAGGTGTGAGCAGGAGAGAGGACAGGAGTGAAGACAGGTGTGAGCAGGAGAGAGGACAGGAGTGAGCAGGAGTGAGGACAGGTGTGAGCAGGAGAGAGGACAGGAGTGAAGACAGGTGTGAGCAGGAGAGAGGACAGGAGTGAAGACAGGTGTGAGCAGGAGAGAGGACAGGAGTGAAGACAGGTGTGAGCAGGAGAGAGGACAGGAGTGAAGACAGGTGTGAGCAGGAGAGGACAGGTGTGAGGACAGGTGTGAAGACAGGTGTGAGCAGGAGAGGACAGGTGTGAAGACAGGTGTGAGCAGGAGAGAGGACAGGAGTGAAGACCGGTGTGAGCAGGAGAAGACAGGAGTGAGGACAGGTGACGTGGCCCCCCACCTGTTCTCCAGGCAGTCTCTTGACTCCCTTCTCAATCTGCGTCTCCTCCCACAGCTCCTGCTCCTCCCTCTCGGAGGAGTCAGACGAACTGTGATTGCTGCCACCTGGGAAGACAGTCCAGAGTCATGAGACATTTGTTTTGGATACAATACATCAGAACGGCACATGCAGGTACTTTGGCTCAACAAGACACTTTGGCAGGTAAAGAACCACACTATTTTACATCCTACATAAAGGTGTCTGGTAAATATATAAATTCACCTGCCACTGAAGCTGGTGGGTGAAAAGGTTCAGTTGCATGCCCTGTGCAAAACATATTCCAGGCCCAGACATTTTTCATCTTCCAACACAAGTTTTCCATCACCATAGGAACCCTGCTGCTAATATAATACCCCTGCTCCTCATCCTCCTCCTTATCCAGCCCCCCCTCTCATCCATCCAGCCCCCTCTCTCATCCAGCCGCACCTCTCATTCAGCCGCAACTCTCTTATCCAGCCCCCTCTCTCATCCAGCCCTCTCTCATCCAGCCGCACCTCTCTCATCCAGCCGCAACTCTTATCCAGCCGCACCTCTCTCATCCAGCCGCACCTCTCTCATCCAGCCGCAACTCTTATCCAGCCCCCTCTCTCATCCAGCCGCACCTCTCTCATCCAGCCGCAACTCTCTTATCCAGCCCTCCCTCTCTCATCCAGCCGCACCTCTCTCAAGTCTCATCCAGCCGCAACTCTCTTATCCAGCCCTCCCTCTCTCATCCAGCCCCCCCTCTCTCATTCAGCCCACCCCCTCTCATCCAGCCCACCCCCCCCCCCCCCCCCCTCTCTCTCTTCGTACCAAGTTTCTCAGCAATCCTCTCCCTGATGCTTTTCGGCCGTGGGGCGAACTCGATCCTTCGCTCATGATCGTCTGGTTCATCATCATCATCATCATCATCCTCCCTGCCGATTTCATCTTCGACGTCATCATCATCATCTTCATCCCTGCTCCGGCGGTCCGGGGTGCTGCCAGGGGAGCCGTGACCCTCTTTCCCCAGGGAGATAAAGTCTTTCTGGGCTCGGGCGTCTCGGCGCTTCCTTCTGGCTGCCCGGATCTCCTTAGCGTCGGGTATAACCACTGTGTAAACACACCATATACAACAGGCACACGCGCACGGACACACACACACACATAAGTTAAGATCCCCATAGGGACGTTTGTCGTAGGCGTCCTGAAGGAGAAACACTTTTCTGGTAGCATTGAATCTGTGCTGCTGGGAAACTGCATGTATTCACACCTTACACTGAGAAACAAACAACATGCGTTTAGCCTGGTGCTTCTTTTAGGTTTGGGTCCAAAATGGCTCTAGGTAGGGATGTCCGATATTGCCATTAAAATGTGATATCGGAAATGATCTGTATCGGTTTTCAAAAGATATATATATATATAATTATTTGTTACCTTTATTTACCCAGGCAAGCAAGTAAGAACACATTCTGATTTTTTTATTGTCAAAAGCATGCATAATGTTGTGTTAATTCCACAACAAGAGATATGTAATGTTAATTATAATTACCTGAAATTATTCCGTTTTTTGGGGGGGAAGGGGGGACCCTGCATATATTGGTATCGGTTGATATCGGAAATTAAGAGTTGGACAATATCGGTATAGGTAAAAAAGCCAATATCGAACATCCCTAGCTCTAGGGCAGTGATTCCCAACCTGGGTCCGCCAGGGGGCGCAGGGGGTCCGCCAGACCACAGATGATTTGAGGTCTTTTTTTTTTTTTTTTTTATATTTTTTTTTTTTTTTTTTTATCATCAGAAGCATGAATAGTCTCTCCACTACAATAAAAAAATAAAGATAAATAAATAAACATCTAGACATGATTTTTGAATGTTAACAGTAGGCTACCGGGTAGCCGCTAAAACGCGAATCAGTTGACTGTATCACTTTCTGTAGCTAGCCTAGCACGCTAGTTAACTTTCTCGGCTCGTCTGCAGTCAGCCGCCAGAGGCGAAAATGTGTGACAAACGAAAAGGAGATGATGGCAGCTCATCTGCAAAAAAAGTTAGGACCTACAGCAATCGCGAAAATTACATCACCATGGGCTTCACTGAGGGACCAGACAAACGACCTGAGTGTGTGATTTGTGGAGAAAAGTTGGCAAACTCGAGCCTGAAGCCCAGCAAGCTGAAGAGACATCAGGCGTCTAAGCACCCAGAAACCGTTGGGAAGGATCCAGACTTTTTTCGGAGGAAAGAACAGTCTCTCAAGGCGAACAAGCCTGTTGATGTTAGAGTAGCGTGGAGCAGGGGTGGCAGTGATTTACAGAAGGCTACCGAAGCCTCCTTTGAGTGTTCGCTTTTAATTGCAAAAGCAAAGAAACCGCACAATATTGGCGAGCAGCTCATCAAACCAGCCTGCATCAAAATGGTTTAGAAACTGTGCGGCCCACAGGTGGCGGATAAACTAAAATCAGTACCACTCTCGAACAATGTAGTGAAATACCGAATTGATAAGATGTCAAGTGATTGCGAGCAGCAGCTGTCAGAAAAGCTTAGAAAGGGTCCATTTGCCATACAACTTGATGAAACTACAACTGTCGCAGACGAGGCTGTGCTCATCGTTTATGTGCAATATATTGAAAATGAGGATCTGAAGCAGGACATTCTCATGTCAGTCAACCTTACTACCACCACTCGAGGTGAGGATATTTTTACTGCAGTGGATTCTTACTTCATTCAACATAAATGCAAACCGTTCACCATTAGGGCCTGATTTGAGAGGATGAATACAGGATTTGAATATTGGCCAAAATTTTGAAATACATAAGGTGCAAGATTAGATTTGTTGATTGAGGGCACAAGTCAAAGAAGCATAGTGGGTCTAATTATGATGCATATGCCTGTGTATAAGCAGTTTGTTATTAAAATGACACAAAAAAGGTATTAAACCCAGCTAGGACAGATTCTCTCTGCTACTGATTGGAATTTCCTGTCTCATATTTAGTTTAATTTGTTGCATTGATTTGTTCCATAAATGCAAACCGTTCACCATTAGGGACTGATTTGAGAGGATGAATACAGGATTTGAATATTGGCCAAACATTTTGAAATGCATATGGTGCAAGATGAGATTTGTTGATTGAAGGCACAAGTTAAAGAAGCATAGTGGGTCTAATTGTGATGCATATGCCTGTGTATAAGCAGTTTGTTATTAAAATGAAAAAAAAAAAAGTATTTTATGGTATCTTATTAGGAGGGGGTCCGCGAATTTCATCAGAGATGTTTGGGGGTCCCTGGGGGGAAAAAGGTTGGGAACCACTGCTCTAGGGCATGTTTCTGTTGCATCTCCATGTAATGACAGACACACACACACACCTGCTTTGGGAGTGGAGGCGTCAGAGGCAGGGGAAGAGGGTGAGCTGGAGAGGGTTGACACGTCGTCCTCTTCATCATCATCATCATCCTCCTCCTGTTGGTGTGCATCAGGGGAAGCCTGGTGATCTGGACTTTTTCTGGGAGAATCAGCTGCTGAGAGACAACATGAAGAGACCATGGGTGTGTGTGAATGCCTGTGTGGGTGTGTGTGTGTGTTGACACATCTTACAACATGAGTTGTGTATTTGCATCAAGGTGTGTATGTATACACATCTTACAACATAAGAGAATCGTGTGTGCATGTGTGTCTGTATAAACATACAGTACAAAATAAAACATGTTTTTTTTTTTAACCTGTTATATAAGCAGTCGTGTGTGTGTGTGTGTGTGTGTCTGTGCTCCGACATTGCCATTTTTTGGGGTTTGGATATGCATTGGTGTTGAACGAAGTTCTGAATGTTCGCTCTCACAAAAACATGTTCAATAATCAGGAAGTGAGATCATTTAGTGGACAACTGGATGTACATTTAGTTCTACTTGGTAATCAAATCAAAATAAGAGGGAATTATTTTCACAGGACATTATGAGAGATTTAAAGTGTTGGACTTCAACACAAGTATGGTGGCTCATAATGAACAAACAGTACACTAATTTAGCCAAATGATCTACACACAGTAATAATAACAATAATACAAATTTAAAAAAAGAATAATCCAAATCCTGAGTTGAGCTCCAAATGCGAATATACCAAACAAATTCCGAACCATTCGAGCAGTCGCAGCCAGCCCTAGCTGACACGTGTGTACGATTTTCTCCCATTTTCTATTTTTCTCCCATCCCAATTTCGTATTGTCCAATTCTACCCTCCCCTGTCTCGAACGTTGTTAGGCCATGCCTCCCACAAGCCGGCTGCAATGTGGACGAAGCCTTAAGGCCTCTGCATGCTACAGAAACTTCAAAGCAACTGCAACACAACATCGACAAAGCAACAGTGTTTTAGACACTCTGCCTTTATGCTTCTGCAACATCGACGCGCAAAGTTAGTTTAACTAAAGTTAGTTTAGGTTCGTGTTAACGTTAGATAATGTACAAAATAAACGTATTTCCGGTGATTTTAGACGTCGCTCTTTTATTTTGAAAACCCCCGACCGGAAGTGTTATAGTGTCTGTTGCTAGCAGCTTAACTTTCTGTGCTTTTCGAGCTAACGTTACCGTAACATCATTAGTTTCCAATGGAGAGGACCTCGGCTCACATGCAGCTCAAACTACCTATTGGAATAAATTAATTGATTGATGTTTAACTTGTCCCTGTGTGTGTCCAGTCATTTCCACTAGCAAACGTTGTATTTAACGTTACCTCAGGACGGATACCATTGGCATTGTATTTACTTGGTTAGCTATGTAGCTAATGTGGATAGCATTTTGAATAGACCCAATGCTAGCTGGCTGGCTACAGCTTTATTTACTAAATTATGGAGGCTTTTTAATCGTCAAGGTAAGAGAGGATTTGTCATGATCAACTGAAGGCGTATGCTATGGAACAATATGTGCTTGGGTTTTCAGAAAAAGGCGAGCTATGTGACGCTAATTATTTAGCATCAACGCTGGCAACAACAATGGAGGATGTTATTCTCTGCGGGACTAATATTATTCTATGACAGCCCCGCCCCCATTCGCTAACCAACCAATCACTGCTACGCAATATCAACGCAACGGTTGTTTAGGTTAGATTTGGGGGACATGTACACAACGTCCAAGCAACACAGTCTACAAGACCCTCTAAAACAACCGCGCTGAAATCGCGCCGATGTTGTGTTGCAGTTGCTCTGAAGTTTCTGTAGCATGCAGAGGCCTTTACATCACGTGTCCCCTCCGGTACTCGAGGAGGCAGCCGTCGCATCTTTTCACCTGCACAGCGCGATCTCTCAGCGGCGGGGGTCTGCGTGGGAGGCACACGCCGCCCCCGTCGCTTCCTGATTCTGCTGCGCAGGCGCACCAACCAACCAGTAGGAGTCGCTGTCCACAACGTCCGATCCCCACCCATCAGCTTTCCCACCCCTAACACTGCCAATTGTGTTAGTATGAACGACCAGCCAAGCTGATAGCAATGCGGAGAGCTGGGCTCGAACCCAGCGTCTCCTGCATTGGTGGCGAGCGTCTTGCCCACTACACCACCTAGCCGCCCCAGTTGTACACATCTTATAACATAATCAGCTGTGTGTGTGTGTGCCCACCAGTGGTGTGGGTATCCTTGTCAGGTGGGTCTTCCTTCCTGCGTGCTTGGAACATCACGGCCTTATCGCCACACTTCTTCAGCTTGAATGCTGGCCCCTCAACTGTTGGCAACAGGGAAAGCAAAGCATTTCAACAGGCATACTGGGATTTAATTCGCTCAGTCATGGGCCTCACGGATAGTGACGGTCCAGAAGAGGCTCAAGCCCCTTTACGTTGCCACTTTTAAAACGTGTTCACAGAGTGTGCGTTTATATGCATGTGTTAATAATATTCCAATATTATTTACTGAATAATGTCGTCTTTGATCTGGCATATTTTGTACATTAGTATACAGTCAGGTCCATAAATATTTGGACATCAACACAATTTTGGCTCTGTACACCACCACAATGGATTTGAAATTAAACAATCAAGATGTGCTTTAAGTGCAAGACGTTCAGCTTTCATTTGAGGGCATTTACATCCAAATCAGGTGAACGGCAGGAATTACAACAATTTCGTTATGGGCCTCCTCCGTTTTAAGCGACCAAAAGTAGGCCTAATTGGACAATTGGCTGCTCAATGGCCAGGTGCGTGTGTTATTCCCTCATTATTTCATTCGTAAGGAGCAGATAAAAGGTCTAGAGTTCATTTGCATTTGGAATCTGTTGCTGTCAACTCTCAATATGAGGTGAGGTCCAAAGAGCTGTCACTATCAGTGAAGCATGCCATCATTAGGCAGAACAATCTAAACAAACTCATCAGAGAGAGAGCAAAAACATTAGATGTGGCCGCCGCCAAATCAACTGTTTGGTACATTCTTAAAAAGAAAGAATGCACTGTGTGAGCTCAGCATTATTTCAAGAATTATTTCCCTGGTGAAGAAAAACCGCTTCACAACAGTTGGCCAGATCAAGAAGAACACTCCGGGAGGTAGGTGTATCTGTGTCAAAGTCAACAATCAAGAGAAGACTTCACCAGAGTGAATACAGAGGGTTCACAGCGAGATCTAGGTCTATATTAGCCCCTTTCGTGACTGCGGTTTGCAAGCCTGGGGCTTTTGTGACCGCAGTCACTTGTTTATGTGACGCCACCACTTTAGAAAATACCAACCAAGCGTGATCGGGGGGCTCGGGGTGTGTCAAAAATATATCAGATATGAATTTCAAAGATACCCAGCGTACAATATGGGTTTAACACAGCTTTACGGTGGGGTCTGGAAGCTCGGAGTTGCTAATAAACAGTGTAAAACATTGTTAGGAAAAAAAGTGGTACTCACAACGAACTCTGGCAAGATGGCGTCTTCTTCTTCTGCAACTTTTTTCTGGGGATAGGGAGCGCAGTGATTGCTGGACGCACCAGGCATGCGACAAAAAAAGTTGCAGAAGAAGAAGACGCCATCTTGCCAGAGTTCGTTGTGACTGTGAGTACCACCTTTTTTTCCTAACAATGTTTTAAACTGTTTATTAGCAACTCCGAGCTTCCAGACCCCACTGTAAAGCTGTGTTAAACCCATATTGTACACTGGGTATCTTTGAAATTCATATCTGATATATTTTTGACACACCCCGAGCCCCCCGATCACGCTTGGTTGGTATTTTCTAAAGTGGTGGCGTCACATAAACAAGTGACTGTGGTCACAAAAGCCCCAGGCTTGCAAACCGCAGTCACGAAAGGGGCTAGGTCTATATCAAAAAGGAAAAGAAAAACTGTACAGTTCTGGAACAACATCCTATGGACAGATGAGCCAAAGATCAAATTGTACCAGAATGATGGGAAGAAGAGTGAAGAGTGTGGAGAAAGAAAGGAACTGCTCGAGTCATGATCAAACGCATACCACCTAATCAGTGAAGCATGGTGGTGATGGTGTTATTATGGCATGGGCATGTATGGCTGCCTTATTGATGTTGTGACTGCTGACAAAAGCAGCAGGATGAATTCTGAAGTATTCCAGGCAATATTGTATTCACAGTGCAGATGGACAATGACCGCTGAAGCATACATTTTTTAAAGCAAAGAAGTGGAATGTTATGCAATGGCCAAGTCGATCACCTGACCTGAATCAAATTGAGCATGCATTCCACTTGCTGAAGACAACAAAACTGAAGGGAAATGCCCCAAGAACAAGCAGGAAAGGTCAAGTTGCAGTAGAGGCCTGGCAGAGGCTGAGCAGAGCATCACCAGGGACGAAACCCAGTGTCTGGTGATGTCCATGGGTTCCAGAATTCAGGCTGTCATCGACTGCAAGGAGGTCTCATACCATCCTTGCAACCAAGTATTAAAACTAAAGTGACGGTTTGATTTATGATTGTTTAGTTTGTTGTCATTCCTACACAGTGGATGTAAATCACCCTCAAATTGAAGCTGAAAGTCTGCATCGTGATTGTTTCATTTCAAGGCCATTGTGGTGGTGTACAGACCCAGGGTTGTGACAATTGTGTGTGTGACTGTCAATGTCCAAATATTTATGGACCCGACTGTACGTCGTCGTCGAGTATACTGTACCTACCCAACCTCCTCCAATGTACAGTTTCTACGTCAAACTGTACTCTCTTTTCTGGACTCTTTTTGTATCACAAACAGTACTGTATTTGCAAATCTGGTACGTCATAAATGTATAGATGTAGCAGTACTGTCTATCTGTATGTCGTGTGTGTCATATATGTTATGATGAATTGAAAATGGGGGACCCTGATGTAAACAAAACGAAAGTCTTTCTCTGGTCTGCAGACTGCATCCCCTTAACAATTGTATGTATTGAGCTGTACTGTACCCATTCTGCAATCTGTTAATAAAGTTTTCACTCAATCAAGGATTATGTTGCCATCAAACCAACCCAGCCAGCCCTCAGGTTAGCCTAAGTTACCTTCTTTCTCGTCAGAAAAGCTGAGCACTGCGTTCTCTTTCTTCCTCTGCACGTCTTTGTTTTTGCTCTGGCCCCACGGTCCTCTCTCCTCCACCGCGTCCTCTGCATCGCTGCTATCCGAGTTCGGAGGAGTTGCCTCCCGCTTGGAGCTGCAGGAGATGCCGCGGCCTTGGGGCAACTTGGACGGCTTGTTGTTGGGGCTGCTGCTAACCGCGGACTTGTTGTTATTTCCACTCCTGTCTCCGTTTTTATGCTCTTCTTCCTTGTCGTCATCGCTGGATTCTCCCTTTCTCTGCCGAAAGTTTCTTCTTGGCTTTTTGTTGAACATTTTAGCCACCAGGCTAACAGCACTTCACAACGGAAGGAAACCGATGTAAGCAAACGACACTGTGATGATGTGTCGGAAACCGTGTGGAAGAGGTGGAAAATCTCATCTGTCGTAAAGCATTCTGGACTGATTGATTGATTGGTTGATTGAAAACTTTATTAACAGATTGCAGAATGGGTACAATACAGTACAGCTCAATATACACAATTGTTAAGGGGATGCAGACCAGAGAAAGACTTTCGTCTTGTTTACATCAGGGTCCCCCATTTTCATTTCATCATAACATATTATTATAGACATACCGGTACATGACATACAGATAGACAGTACTGCTACATCTATACATTTATGACATACCAGATTGTGATAGAAAAATAGTCTAAAAAAGAGAGTATATACATTTGACGAAGAAACTGTACATTGGAGGAGGTTGGGTGGGTGGGGAGGGGGATGGGGGGGGGGGGTAACTGTACATTGGATTATTGACGAAACCTTACTTGGTCCCAAGAAGAGGGTCTCGTGTATTATTGGGTTAGGAGGACATTCACTGTACATTGGAGGGGGTTGGGTTTGGACATTTACAGGGGCCAGTTTCGAATTGCAGTCTCCTGTATGTGCTCCTTGAGAGTGGTTTTGAAAGTGGGTGTACTTCACATTCCTTTACAGCTGTGGGTAGGGTGTTCCACATTGATGTGGCATAATTGCGAAACGTTTAGTCCCTTGTTTTAGCTGAATCTGGGTTTAACATGATTTGTCGAGCTCCCTCTGGTGTTGTGGTCGTGGTAATCACTGACCTTTGGGAAGTATTTTGACATGTACATGGGTACCTTAGTGGTGTAGTGTATCTTGTAGTCCAGGCCCATTGCAAGTTGCTGTACTCTGTCGTCTACTCTAAGCCATCCTAGGTTGTCAAAGTGGGCAGGGGTGAGGTGGGTTCTAGGAGTAAGGTCAAGCAGTAGTCTGACCAGTTTGTTTTGTGATGTTTGTAATCTTGTTTTTAGTGCCTTTGAGGTGCTTTGGTACCATGAGGTGCAAGCATAGTCGTAGTACCCTTGAATGAGTGCTCCTGTTAGAGTCTTCAGGGTATTCTTGTTTACCAGAGAGGAGATCCGGTACAAGAATCTTGTTCGTTGGTTGACTTTTTTGATTACATTGGATGCCATCTTGTCACGGGAAAGATTTGCCTCTAGGATGGAACCCAGGTATGTAATTTCATCTTTCCTTGTGACAATATTGTCACCCACTGTAACTGAGAAGCCGTTGACCTTACTGAGTTTGTTATTTGATCCGAAGAGAATGGACTCTGTTTTACCCAGGTGTAATGATAGTTTGTTATCAGCGACCCAGATGCAGATTCTGCCGAGTTCTGAGCTGAGGGTTTGTTCAACCTGTAACTTGTTCTTGTCAGAGACCAGCAGGGCTGAGTCGTCCGCGATCCTATGATCTTTTTGGTAGGGGAAAACAATGAGAATCTCTCTGGAACTACTAAACTCTCCCTGGAAATCTCCTCATCCACAGAGAAGTGATGATGCAGCATCTTAAACATGAAAAACTGAGACAATTGAGGAGTATAGGGTGATATTTGTTTTATGTTTTATGAATTTCGAATTGTTGTGGTCTATCACAGAGAAGCAAGCTGTGGCCCTCTGCTGGATACAGCTGCACATTTATTTTTTGAATTGGATTTTTTGGTATCTTTTTTCAATGTATTTTTCTTTTCTTTAATGTTGTTGTTAACAAACAACATTTAAAATCTCAATAAAAATATATATATATATTGGGGGGGGGGGGGGCAGATCAGTCACTCTTACATAATTCTCTCATTGTTGCAGGGCTATTGGCCCAATTTTCCATGGGGACCCCATGGCGCAAGACAGTTTGTTTATTGTATATAAATACCTGCTTTTTTATTCAGTAAATTGTTGCTTTTTTATTCCTTGATGCTGTGGAGCAAATGGAGAGTAAGAATTCCATTGTACTTGTTGCATATGGCAAATAAAACTATCTGAATCTGAATCTGAAGACACCTGGTCGATGATGTAGATTCAAGATTCAAGATTGTTTACAGTTGTGCACAGGTAAACAGGCAGTTTGCCATACAATGAAAATCTTACTTTGCTAGTCCGCCCTTCACACAAAATCACACAATACTTAACTAAAACATATTTAAATACAAGTTAACAAGTGCTAAAAAATAAGGTAAAAATAGATAAATATAATATAAGGCACAGTGAGTAACATTGCACGTTCCGATTCAGTGTTTACTATATAAATGGAGGTGACAGTGGGTCACAGCAGCAGTCAGGTCAGAGTGTCTGCCTGGCACAAAAGCGGGTGGGGGGATCAGTTTCAAGAAGGTGTGTGTGTGTGGGGGGGGGGGGCTATAGGTGGGGGAGCTGGCATTCACAAGCCTGATGGCCTGTGGGTAGAAACTGTTTGTCAGTCTCATAGTTCTGGCTTTCAGACTCCTGTATCGCCTGCCTGATGGCAGGAGGTTGAAGAGATGTCAATGTGACGGATCATATTGGTCTGCGTTGTGTTTGATGTTAAATGTTAACACTTTGATCGCCATGGTTAAATTCATAATTTACCATCCCTAGCCAGCTCTATTTGTCTATGGAGAAGTTCCCCTTCTTTGCAGGGCTATAACTTTTTAAATTGTATTGCTAAATTGACATTATTATGGCTTATTCAATGTCCTATATGTATTGTTCAGGGTGTAGCAACGTTATACTTTTTCATTCACATATTCATACTAAAATACGGTCTAAAGTATAAGTATGTTTTTATCGTTTTCTGCAGCTTTCTCCAGAACTTGATTTATAGCCCCAAATGCATTATATTGATGATGAAATACAGTTTGATAGCGATCGGTGCCAGATAAAAAATTTCAACTGGAGGTACTTCTAGAGTCGTTACTATGTATCATCTGATGTTGACCGGATGGGCGGGGGGTCGTTTATAATTCCGTGGGCAACGTTATATCATTCATCTAGGGTGGGTCATATGATCATCAGATCAGTTAGTATAGAAGACGTTAGAAAATAACGTTGAAACTCGCCGTACCTTCCTCGCAGCGTTGGGCGATCAGCTTGGAGTAGACATTTTGCTATTATGGGATGTTGATCTAGATCAGGGGTGCCCAACCTTTTTTGAACCAAGATCTACTTTTTTATTTACCACCTAGCCCGAGAGCTACCAGCCAAAATTGTATATTGTAAGCCGTCATTTGAGGCTTTATAAAAGCAGCATAATGAACACAAATCTGTCAGTGCCGAGTCCGACCTCATCTTAAATAACAAACAGCATTGCTTGTTGTAGTTAACAAGGAGAGGAAGAGTTGATTTAGCAAAAAAAAAAAAATTGTTTTGTTTTTTTATAATCAAATTTTATTAATCAAGATCTACTTGAAATCAGCCCGCGATCTACCTGTCGATCGCGATCGACTGGTTGGGCACCACTGATCTAGATGAACCATTTCCAGGTTGTATAATACTATATACGTCCAAATAACGTTGTTTATTGAGTTAGGGCGAGCGATTGATTATCCAGTGTGTCGAGATGGAGTCCGGCTAACGATTGCGAGTGCCCGGACGAAATATGGATGAGCACTTCCTGTTTGGCGCGTCACTTCCTGTTGGCCGATCTGCCGATCGGCCACCAGATGGCGCTCTTGAACCGTTAGACAGTTGAGTGGAGCTCATCAGTATATCTAAGGTCCCCGGAGGAGAAATATGATTTCGATCACAGATTTTTGAAATATTGATATCAAAGACGTGTTACGGCGTCTTCGGCAGAATGAGCATGGCGGGGAAAGACGAGTTACAGCGTTCCCGGCGATTAAAGTGTTAATGTCCCGAGGGGGAGTCGAACAGGGGGCTCCCGCGTCCGCGGGTGACGACACAGGCCGCTGCACTAAGAAGTGAATTCACTCCTAACTACCGTACCTATGCGTCTGTTAACCCTGTTATGGGGAAGTGAGTTTAATTTACCAGCCCGCACTGCCACAGTCACTCGTCAACACACCTGTTTCCGTGACTGTGGACATACCCACAGGCTTCCCCGTTACACTAACATGTCAGTGTCCTCCTGGACCATCCTCCAAAAAGAACATAAAACAAAGAGCAGTCCTGTTGTTAGTATGGTGCTGGCATGTCCATATTACCCATCCCTCCATACTCAAGCTCCGATCATTTGATGGCCTAGACACAGAATTGCTGGAGGACACTCTTCAATGTGTAGCCTATCAGACACAGGTCTCTCCAGTTAAAGGTTGTACATCACCTGTCCAAAGAAGGAAATGGCAAGATATGTGCAGCTGTCAATCAGACAAGATATACTGCAAAACAGGGACCTTAGGTCATACATTCTAGACATGCTCCATATGTATTTGGAATAATTCGACACCTCGCCTCTGGAGAGGTATATCATAAACAAGTAGGATATACCTGATAATAGCTAACATTGGAGCAGTGCCAGAAGTAGCCTATCAACATAACAGAATGTTAATTAATTAATTAATTTGTTATGTATATATTTTTTTTACTGGACAGCTCATTCTATTGCACAGAAGCAGGAAGCTCCACTTACCAGAGTCTTAGTTAGAATTAGAAAAATAGAAATGATTTGTACATACAAAACCAAATCTAAATATAAACCTAATATTCTTGTACGTTAAAGTATTTCTATTGTATTTCCCCCTGAATATCAAGCTCAACTTTTTAAACTTTGAGAATGTTGACTTTCAAAATAAAATAAATCTTACAGTTCAATGATGAGTAACTTTTTTTGTGTTACATTGCCTTTGAGTCTTTCTATATCTATAGTGTATTTGTGTTTTCAGTTTCGGGGGTCTCTTCTTTTATGTGTAGTCTATATTATGCTAATAACGCCACAGGCAGATGTAAGATTAAAATAAGGTTATATAGGCTATAACGATTTCTGGACTCATGATCAGTAAAGCACGCTTTTACATTTCTCATTGTTGTATGAAGAGAGAGAGAGAGGGAGAGAATGAATGAATGAACACTTTATTTAACAGATTGCAGAATGGGTACAGTACGGCTCAATACACACAATTGTTAAGGGGTGGCAGACCAGAGAAAGACGTTTGTCTTGTTTACATCAGGGTTCCCCATTTTCAATTCATAGTGACATTTATTATGACATACACAACATACATTACATTATGGCATAGGGACATACATAAAGAGACACCTTATTATAAATGATGTCCTAACACACTCACTGACTGGCTGCATTTCTTAATCTATCAGGTGGTGGCCTTTTGGCTGAGGGTTTGCAAATTGAACTTTCATTAGTTTTTAATAGTTGTATTATTTAAATATAATTAGGTCACCCCCCCCCCTCTCTCTCTCTCTCTCTCTCTCCTGCCACTCTCTGCCGCCCCAAGAGTGTGCGGTCAAACGCTACAGCGCCTGAGCTCAATACCAGTAGTCAGCCATGTTGTATATGTGACAGTGCTGCTGTCAGCAACAGGTTTTTGGAGTTAAACTAAACTTGACATTACTGGGGAGATGTCCACTTTCCACTGAGACCAGACACATCCACATTACGCCTTCGAAACCGTTCAGGGTTACCGGATTATTGCAACTTCGGGTCCCGAAAAAACAAGCGTCGGAGTCCATGTTCTATCTCAGCCCCTGGTGAGAGAGAGAGAGAGAGGTACGCAGCCGAAACTGCTTATCTAAGCACGAGTACTGTAAGTTGATCATGTTGCTGTAATAATAGTTTGGATGGTTATTATGGTTTTGTTATCCATAACAAAATTCGTATTTCGTAAACAAATGTTTGGTTTATTTTCCTAAACACAGCGACATGTGAAACAACAACAACAGCAGCAGCCTAGAGAGAGGTGATGCGCCAACCATATAGCTGTTCATCCTCTTATTAACCAACTTGAGTGGGGTTTTACCCCCAAAGCCCCTTTTCTTCGTTACGTTTACGTTACCTTTTAATATGTAACATATTCGAGCTTTATTATTTTATAAATGTTTAGGTTTGTAAAGTAGTGACTACGTTGAGATATTCGCAGGGAAGTGTAGGGCTACATTCCTGCCTCGGTTCAAACTAGTTGAGCAGGTTGCTGGTCTTGTGTCTCCAGCTGGTGACAAGTCATCAATGTCATATCTTATCAGTTTATCTCTCCGACAGACACAAGCTTACTATCGCCTAGGCCCTGTGTTCTATAGATCAGCCCCCCAAACAGGTCAGAGAGACCTAGGCCTGTTTCTTCTGGGTCCCCAGATAATGAGAATATTAGTTAGTAGTAGATGATGATGATGTTGGTAGTAAGCCTTATGCTGGCAATGAGTGAATAATGAATGAATGAGAACTTTATTTAACAGATTGCAGAATGGGTACAATACAATACGGCTCAATACACACAATTGTTAAGGGGCTGCAGACCAGAGAAAGACGTTTGTCTTGTTTACATCAGGGTCCCCCATTTTCAATTCATAGTGACATTTATGACATGCACAACATACATGACATCATGACATTTATGGCATAGGGACATACATGCCATACAGGTATATAGTACTGTTACATTTGTGACATATGATATGCAAATATACAGTACTGTTACCCATAGATCCTGACAGAGAGTATATGTACATATGATGGGGAGGAGACTGTACATTAGGAGGGGGTGGGTGGGTGGGAGAGAAATATTCACGGTGGGGAGAGAATATATACGGTGGGGAGGAGACTGTCTATTAGGAGAGGGTGGGGGGGTTTGGACATTTACGGTGGCCAGTTTCGAATTGCAGCCTCCCGTAGGTGCTCTTTTAGAGCGGTTTTGAATGTGGGTAGGGATTCACATTCCTTTACAGCTTTGGGTAGGGGCCAGAGCGTTCCACATTGATGTGGCATAATTGCGAAACGTGTTTAGTCCCTTGTTTGAGCAGAATCTGGGTTTAACATGATTTGTTGAGCAGCTGTCAATCAGACAAGATATACTGCAAAACAGGGACCGTAGGTCATACATTCTAGACATGCTCCATTATGTATTTGGAATAATTCGACACCTTGCCTCTGGAGAGGTATATCATAAACAAGTAGGATATATACCTGATAATAGCTAACATATCGAGTGATATGAAAGTGTGTGGTCCGGTGTTTGGGGCTGGGTATTGCCACTGATTTCCCCATTAGCAAGGTTTCGATTCTATTTCAGATTCAATATCAATTTGGTTACATTTCAGTTGCAATAATTTTTCTTGGCTATGAAAGAGTTTCCCAGAGAACGAATGCAGCTGTAAATTGTACAAGGAACCCTCTAACCATGGTGCATTATTAAAATATGAATGTTTACATTAAGAATTGATCACAAAGTAGTTACCTTAATGTACCTTTTATTTAACATGGCCAACACACTACAGCAGTCAATACAATATAGCGTATAAGAAAGATCTGGGATTTCATGAACCCATATATCGGATTATTCAAATCTATTTAGAATCGGGGAAACTAAATATTTTGAACCCAGCCCTACCTGTGTTGTTTAATGCATAGAGCCATGCTCTAATACCTACTGCCCGGTTTAACGCCTTGTGTCAAAAATCATTGGCTGGGCCTGTGATCTTCCTTCTGTGGCCTCTATATATGCCGCACACTGTCACACATCAGGCGGAAAGGGGAGAAGGTGATCGGTGACCCCTCTCACCCTGCTTACTCTTTAACCCCCTTCCCTCTGGTAGAAGACTCGAGTGGTGTAGGAGATCTCGTTTTAAGAATAGTACATATCCCAAGGTTGTCCGTCACCTGAACTCAAGTCATAATGCACAGGCACTTTGTACTATAAGGGATAGCACTAGCCGACAAGCACTTTAAGGTAAATATATTATGCACTTTAAATGGTGCACTGAGCTCTTGTATGCACTGTAGCACTGTTGCATTTTTAGAGAAATGTTGTGAAATACTACTTCTACTTCAGGGATTGCATTGTATGTATTCTTGTATGTTTTTTTTCCCACTGTTTTATGCTGAAATGAGCATTGCACAGAGACAAATCCCAATCAACCATGTGTTGAAATGGCAATAAAGTATCTATCTAATGCATAGAGTGGGTCTGTAACACCTACTGCCCGGTCTAACGCCTTGTGTTTATAGGGGTCTCAACGCCTTGTGTTTATAGGGGTCTAACGTAGGGCTGGGCGATATGGCCTAAATATGATATCACGATATTTTCTGACCTTTCGGCGATACACGATACACATCACGATGTTTTTCTTTTTTTCCCCAAACAATTCATTATGAGGCTTACCAAGACAGTATTTGAGTTTGCAAGCTAACATTAAAGACAAAATAAAATACCCATGCATTTAGCATTTTTATATTATATATTAGATTTAGATTATTGGATTATTAGATTATATATTGCATATATTTAGCAATGAGATATTATATGATTTAGATATGTAATATGATTAATTGAAAATGGGGGACCCTGATGTAAACAAGATGAAAGTCTTTCTCTGGTCTGCATCCCCTTAACAATTGTATGTATTGAGCTGTACTGTACCCATTCTGCAATATGTTAATAAAGTTTTAAATCAATCAATCAATAGGATTTTAGCATTTTTATGAAACTACTGTATATTTGTATGTCTCTAAATGTTTTGATGAATTGAAAATGGAGGACCCTTATGTAAAAAAGCCTAAAGTCTTTTTCTGGTCTTCATCCTCCAGACCACTGTTGTTGTATTGAGCTGTACTGTATTGTACCCATTCTGCAATCGTTAATAACGTTTTCATTCATTCAATCATTCAGCCGGCAACAGAATAATTTTGATTGACAGTCGAGTCTGCCAATTACGTCACACCGCTTGTACCCGCCCTGCTGTTCTTAGCACCAATCGGCAAGCGCTATTCTTTTTTTACATTCCTGAATGCCCTCCATTGATTTTAACGAGAGCTCAGCTCAACGACAACAACATCAGCTCACCGCGGCCGACGAGTGATTACTAGCGCACCGCAGCATGACAACGAGGCATAATGATTTTACTGCAACAAATGTTATAATAAAAGCCTTTCCATACATCTGTCTGATTGAAAACTTTATTAACAGACCGCAGAATGGGCACGCACAACTTGACACGGGCTGAGATATGAACAGTAACGCTTGCTATCTATGTCGTCATCGGACGTTGCTATGTATGGGTAAATACGCTGATGTGTAACTATATAACGTGTAACTATATAACGTTAATGCCACAAAACGAATGCCTTTGTTAATCATAATTACTAACTTTGATGCAGTAGTGTGTGTGTGGGAGCGGCGTTGTTCAAAAGTTTGAACGGGGTGGACCAGATTGATGCGACACAATCCTCTTGGGCAAAACATCACGATATCCACGATACGTTAAAAAAGTGTATCGTTAATGAACTGTACCCGATATTTATATAATATCGTCATATCGCCCAGCCCTAGTCTAACGCCTTGTGTTTTTAGGGGTCGTGTAACGGAACGTAGGCCAAGTGCGTCCACATTTTTATAGGATTCTATCACATTTTCATAACAATAGCACCCTGCGCCGTTTTCATTGAGGTTTCTTACAAATTAACGACGCTTTATCTTGTCCTTTATATGCCGATTATCATTAGAATCTTAAATTGTACCATATGTCCCCCTTTAGACAACATATGTAATGCTACCAGCGCACTTTTGTTAAGATAATTAGTTGGCCATTCGCGGTCGCTATACCGAGGTTGCAGTAATAGTTTAACGCTGTTCAGATCACGTCGGAGAATATAGACCCATCCCAGTGACCTGCGACCTGTGCTAACGCTCTTGGGAAATGCAGTGTTGTAGTTCTCAACATTTTCAGCCTTTAATTTTAAACCAATGCTGCCATCTACTGACAACAAAAAAGTGTTGTCTAATCGTCACCTTGAGAGCTACTTCCGTATACAGCGCCGCCCCAAACCCATTCTAGAGATTCCCACTTTTTGCTGGGAGTGGGGCGTGGCCGTATTTGGTCCCAGACAATAAGAGTGGCTGCAATTGGTCACCGTGACGTTATAGCTCAATGGGTAGAATGTGGCACCAACACTACCAGTGTTGAGGATTCCATTCCCTGTGCAGCTCGATGGCTAGAGCAATATTATTTTCCTAAATGGATCATAGTTTGTTGGAATGAAACCTTTCCCTTTCTGTGGCTCTGTTAGTTCCCCTGTGTGGACAGGGTGGGACAGAGCAGGGCGGTGCAGACACGGAGAGGCCTGGCGTGGCATGTAGTAAAACAAAGCAAACAAAGTCAAACCAGCATTTATCAAAACCAATGAGAAATGCCACAAACTGGCTTATTGAAGAATGTGTGAATGGCTGTGAAGACAGTGGGGGGATGTAATGTTATGCAACATCTCTTTAACAAGGCCAGCTTAAGAGGGCAGTAGCGTGGCCTGCTGGTCGGAGAGAATGTCCTGTAACCGGAAGGCCACAGGTTAGATTCCAGCATTATGTCAATTCCTGTTAAAGCATCCTTGAGCAAGGCACATAACATAACCCTCAATTGTTCCAATGATGGCACAAATGGCTGCTCCTGCACTCTGGTGAAATGCCTATGTAGCCTATGTCTCAGAGGAATATGCAAAGACATTACTTCCTGTGTGTAAAATGTTTACTGAGTGCTTAAAATTCCTTAAAACATGAGATTTAGGAAAATCTTAAATCCTAAAAAGAAAAGTGATAAATGAGAGGAAAGAAACTAGGCTATTAGTGAGAGACAGTGCTAGAGAAGGGAGGGATGGAGTAGGCGTAATACAAATAGCTTACAAAGAAAGACATGATGCAGTGGCAGAAAAAGAGACGGGTGGAGAAAGGGACCGGCAGAGAGAGAAAAAGAGGGCGAGACGGAGAGAAAGGCAAGGCAATAGAAAGGGGACACATGGAGAGAGAGAGCATTGATGATCGGTATGAATGGGTACACTTGTTTAAGGATGCTCGATACCCTCTCGGCCACGTGACTGGTGGAGAACAGCAAAGGCTACTACCGTAATCGATTTTGTTTTTCCCCCGATCAAATCTTTACCGTAATCGATTTGTCTAAATAGACGGTGGCAAAACAAACCCGCCTCTAAACATGACGGATCACACAAGAAGAGAAGCGTCACAGAGTGGCTTCCTGCCTCTTAACATCACGTATAGCCGTCTGGATTAGACATAACATTACCCAGTCTAAGAATCCTGACCTAATTTAGACGCCCGTGATGTGCACCCTGATAAAACGGCTAAATTAAACGGCCGATTTGTCTAATAATATCTATGACTTTAAAAAAAAACGGAAAACATAGCCTATTTTGTGGCTAACTCAAGAGATATGGAAAAGTACACCGTAACTCAAGAGATATGGAAAAGTACACCGTAACTCAAGAGATATGGAAAAGTACACCGTGGACTGTGAATGTGTCCAAGAGAGTGTCCAGCAGGCAGCTGCAAACTCCCGTCTGGGGACCAGTTCCATCTGGGGGACGTCCATCTCCAGACCAGCCAATCAAACTCTGGAATGTCAGGCAACCCTGAGCCTAGAAGAATGTGATGAGGATGGGTCACAACCCCAATGTTCTCACGGAGGTTCAGCATCAGGACACAACACTGCTTCTTCCAATGCAATTTGTCTCCTTAAAGGAACACGCCAACATTTGGGAAAATTAGCAAGTACCGTCTTCTCCAGAGAGAGACAAGAAGATGGATACCAGTTTCCTCTCTGTGCGTTCAGTAGAAAGCTATCTGGCTGCACGTTAGCCTAGCTTAGCACAATTAATGGAAGCGGACATGGCCGGTTAGCCTTCGGGAGAGGTGTTAGTTGGACAATGCCTACCTAGGCTAACCGGCACTGTCCGCTTCCATTCATTGTGTAATGGCAACAAATAGGTATCCTGGCCAGTTCAGCCACGGAACAGCACATCGCCCATTGTAAATAGAACATATTCCAAAGATGTAATCCACTAAAATCACATGTTTCCAGATCTTGTGTCTTGCTATCAGGCAGAGGGCTACTGCTGGCTTTTCAACTCAAATTAAAGACACACATCACACACAGTCTTGCACATCTCTAAAGTTACCCTATTTTTACTAACGTTACAAAGCCAGAGTTGCTCTCACCACCGGCTTGAGAGCCGAGGCGGGAGGGACTAGCAGGGGAAACGGAGACGGAGAGAGATAAATGTTTACTGCAGCATCATTCCCCCATATTAAAGTGCAACTTAAATCATTCATGTTGATTTTAATAGATATTGAATACACACAAGTTAAAAGAAATATAGCTATATTGAATTAATTGAAAATTGTTCTTATCTACATTTATATATTTTTATTTTCTTAAATCTTTTTTAACACTTTGGCTGCCAGAAGCCGTGTTAACACGTCATTCCCGGCCATGCTCAAGTTGCCGAAGACGCTTTACAGCGTCTTTGATATCAATATTTCAAAAATCTGGGACCGGATTCATATTTCCCCTCCGCTGGCCTGAGATCCACCAGGAGGACCCACTGAGCTCTCTGGCGGTTCAGGAGCGCCATCTGGTGGCCGATCGGCGCAATCGCTTAACAGGAAGTGCCATAGAGGTTGTGCTGGACGGCCGTATTACTTCCGGGCACTCGCTATAGGTCCCGGCATTCTAGCTCGTCACAATACACAGCGATCGATTGCCAATAACTCGATAAACAACATGATTTGGACGTATATACCATTATACAAGCTGGAGATGGACCGGGTAAATCTACATCCCATAATGATAAAATTTCTACTCTACGATGATCGCCCAACGGCGCGCGGAGACTGGGGTGAGTTTTAGCGTGTAAAGTTACCGTCTTCGATACTAACTGCTATTATCAACATTTGACCCACATTAGATGATTGGTATAACGCTGCCCACGGAATTATAAACGCCCCCTAGCCCTAGCTGCATCATCAATATAATGTATTTGGGGCTATAGATCACGTTCTGGAGAAAGCTGCAGAAAGAGATGAAAACATACTTATACATTAGACCATACTTTACTATGAATATGTGAATGAAAAAGTTTAACGTTGCTACACAATGAACAATACATATAGGACTTTGAATGGGCCCTAATAATGGCAATGTAGCAATAGAATTTAAAAAGTTATAGCCCTGCAAAGAAGGGGACTTTCTCTATAGACAAATAGAGCCGGCAACCTACGGTTGATAATGAATTTAACCCATGGCAGCCAAAGTGTTAATCATATTTTTCCTGCTCTAAACTATCGTTATTATATCGGCCCGTAAAAATCCAGCATTGACCTCTAATAGGAAGCATGTTGGGAAGCAAAGGAAGGATGTTAGGAAGCTTAGGAAGGGTGTTAGGAAGCATATAAAGGATGTTAGGAATCATATTCACAAAATATTCCAGAATTCAGGGCCCTGGCAGCCTATGTGCAACCTTTCATCCACCTCTGCCTTTTAGTTTGCAAGATATGCTGCCAGACACACACACACTCACACAGACTCTCTCACTCACACAGACTCTCTCACTCACACACACACACACACACACACACACACAGACTCACACAGACTCACAGACGCAACCCACATTTGGTCTGGTGGAGATTATTGGCCTGGCTCTAAAGAGGAGGCTTGTGTGGTTTCTGTTGAGCCCATTCTCATTCAGATATCTTGAGGTGAGAAGTCAAGGGACCCCTTTGAAAATGCCCTGCCCATGACATTTTCCTCCTATCAAATTTAAACGATCTTATAATGGCATCATTTTGGAGCAAAATCTAGCAATTGGTAATCTAGCATTACATGTTTGGTACTTTTGGATTCCTCAAGATCTCGTAGTTTCACATGATACCAGTATCCTTGCGCTATATTAAACACTAAGCCCACTAGAGCTCTTTAAAGACTGCTAATCAAACTGCGGGATATCTGTAACATAAATGCCAATACCGATATATCGGTGATAAGCCAATATCAGCCAGCCGATTAAATTCGGCTGTTGAATTGTGGCATGTTTATGGGACCTTTTTAAATTACTGTGCCTGACTGTATTTATCAAGCTGGTCTTGACACCAGTCAGTACTCCTATTAGTTTGATAAACAGAGGCCCAGGGCTTGTTTCTAGACAGAATAAAAGAGTGGATCAAGGTTAGCCGGGTTGCTAACCAGTAGAGTGGCTATATACGGATATAGCGCCTAGATTCTGAGAGGGAGACAGACTGAGAGATATAGACACAGAGAGATTGGGCCAGACAGAAGGTTCATTACAGCTGACCGCTGGACGGTACTGAGGCACATCAGGTCGAAGTGAAGTCAGACTATTTCTTTCACTAGTTAGAAGAAAAGAAAAACACCACAATCACCCAACTTTAAAACCCAAGTGAAATTTATTATATTTTTATCGACATACAGCAACAAGGCAAACGCATTTCCCACTCTCAATAGAGCATGATTCTCTCTCTCTCTCTCTCATATTCACATGTATGGTAGCGTGACATTTAGCCTGAAAATGACGTCTGCGGCATGCTGGTCACGAGGCGTCGACATGTCAGGGCTGTCTACACTCACTCATACCGGTTTTTCCTTTTCACCTGGGTCCTATGTCATTGATGAATGTCTGACTATCTGAGACATGAACTCCTAGAATGACTTGTCTTGAGGCTCCTTGTGTTTTAAACATGTCTGATTAAGACTCACTGTTCCTGTTCTACTACTCTTCTCTCAACTCTACTACAACTCTACTTGTACAGTCTCTGATTTCGCCATAGCATGCTTTATCACTATGCAAATAGAGAGAGAGAATCGACTTGTTTTGAGTGGTAGGGGTACCTGGGAAGAACTGATTTGCATTATGATTTGCATTATGATCAGACCAGACAAGACAGTCAGCCAGCCAGCTAGCTAACCAACCAACCAATCAGCCACCTATTCAGTAAGCTAGCCATAGCCATTCAGCTAATTAACTAATTGGTCCGTAGTCAGTGGCCTTATTTGGTCCTGTAGGTTAGGATCAAGGTCAACACATTGGAATGGAAGAGAAAAAGCAGGAGGATGAGAGGAGGAAAAAAGGAAGATGGAGGTAAAACGAGAGAAGGGATTGACACAGGAGGAGTGGAGGAGGGAAAGCGACAGATGGTAGGCAGGGGGTCCTGGCCTCCTGGGTCATCCCTCCCTCCCTGCATGCTCTCTGTTCCCTGTTCATTGTGAGGCCATTACAGTAGGCCACCTCGTTATCGCCACCTAATATTCTCTCTTCGCTGAGGGAAGATAATCTACTAGCTCACCACCTTCATTATATTTTAGTTGATCACTGGGTGAGCTGTTGGTTGAAACACTTCAAAGTAGGGCTTGGCGATATGGCAAAAAATGATATCACGATAACGATATGATAATTATCATATCACTCGATATCGATAATGTTATAAGTATTAAAAAAATAATATATATATATATATATATATATATATATATATATATATATATATATTTAAACAACATATGTATGTTTATTTTGCAGCAATTCTTTGTCGTTGCCGCCATCTTTAGTGTTACAGCCCGTCACACTCCAGTTCTCAGGCTGCAGCTGGTTTGAAAGCGAAAGTAAACAATCGTTTTATCGCCCAGCCCTACTTCAAAGAGAACAAGCAGCATGTTTGGTGTGATATAGGGTCATCTCCATATGGTTTCTAGTGGTGGAACTGGGATACCATAAAGATATTGGACTGAGTGTGTTTACATGCACCGAGTATTGGGGATACTAGCTAGTATCCCAGTTAAGAGCGCTCCACTGGCCTCTCGTGGTAATACCTATTCTCGAAGACACTCTGACGTCACGAGACCGCCGCCATCTTGGTATGAGGGTAACAAACGGATTTCTACCATCAAATGCATGTGTTGAGCTCTGTTTTTATTACATGTTTTATCACATTCTTGTTCATTTCATAACATTTTCATATGATTTTGTTTTGAAAATATTGAGGCCATATCTAAGGCGAGATATGAGTCAAAGAAGCTCGCCCTGATTGACTTGACATCATGTCCATACAAAACACCTGCAGACATGGCCATCTCTCGAATACCCAAATTGAAGCTGATGTGTTACGTTTTGTACTAATAACAAACACAGAAATCCAAATCGCAAGTTTTATATAATACCAGCTGATGCATCACGGAGGAAAAAGTGGCTGGTGGCTAACGTTCGGCTAACTCCCTCTGGTGTTGTGGTCGTGGTAGCTACATGCTAAGCTAACGTTAATTACATCATATCGAACCGATAGGAGCTTATCTTATCTAATCTTACGTGGTGGTACCACGTGTGCCACTACCCGATCAAACATCCACATAAGATTAGATAAGATAAGCTCCTATCGGTTCTATATGATATAATTAACGTTAGCTCAGCATGTAGCTATTTGTCTAGGTTAACGTAGCTAACGTTCGCTGCCAGCCACTTTTTCCTCCGTGATGGTATAAAACTTGTGATTTGGATTTCTGTTTTTGTCATTAGTACAACGCGTAACACAGCAGCTCTTTGGCATTGTGAAGGACTGAAGAAAATTCCGCTTGATTGTCTTTAATTTGACGCTTTAACGATCCGTTTCTCCACTAAATGAAGCATACACAATGTACCAGGCGGGACAGTTTCCCCCCACGCTGCAGTTGCGTAGCAACAACAGACAGGAAGTTGACTTCGAGAATAGTATAAGCTCACATCCGTATTACTAGGTGTATACTAGGGATGGGTGTGAGTAATCAATTACTTGAGTACTTGCTGGTTCATTTTAACTCGAGTTTTGAGGGTGCTCGATTTAAAAAAATAAAAATAATGATAATAATAATATATATTTTCTTTTATTTTGGTACCACCAAATACATCCACCAAAAGTGATTATTTTTGCCACTCAAACAGAAATCTTGCTCTGAAATCCCACAAGATGTGAGTTGTTGCAGAAAGACAACATTGGATGCTAGTATCGCAAAAGGTTTGTTGCGTTGGAATACAGCTAGCTTAGCATTATCAAAAGATAAAAACAATGGTTATTAGTGTTTGTGCATTTACAAATTGTGCCAACAACATGTCGCCCACTTTGCGTAACGTTCATAGACTATTGATACAGACATGCCTTGCCGTTCCATGAGCGGAGAGACCGGCTGCAGACAGAGTGGAGGTCATGTAATAATTACAAATGGTAACTGACTGTTTTGACTGACAATATGCATTAAGCATCGGGTATCTTGCTGTGCATTGTTATGTCCGTGCAGTAAGGCTGTCCCCGAAGCCTGTTTTTGGGATTCGAACTTCGTCCAGAAAATCTTTTTTTATAAAAAATTCGAATTTAGAAGAGAATTCGAATGTTAACGTAACGAACGAACGTTCTAACATTCGGGCTCAGCCTTACCGTGTAGCGAGACATAATAAAATCAGTAGTGTGTGTGTGTGAGACTACTGACAATGAATTACTACTCGAGTAATTCATGCGAGTACTAACTCTGGGAAAACGTTACTCATGCCCATCCCTAGTGTATACTCAAATGTACACTACAGTATGGAATGCTGCTGATTCCCATCCTTAGTGTTTACCCTGCTAGCCTATGACATGTCAAAATGTCTGCTGTGAAGATGGCCTACCGTTATATCCCCTTACCCTAGACTGGAAATATAATGTAAGCAGTGTGTTTTAGTTCCACCAGAGTTTCTCAGAGGATGTCGCACTAGTTCCATCAGGAGTGAGCTTTCTGAATAGAGCCAGTGGTTGTCCCGCTCCCTGCTGTCATCTGTCTGTACTCTTAGATTAAACTGGACTTTGAAGAAGTCTTTATTCATTGCACACATGCGATGGGCGGCACACACAGATCCACACGCATGCAATTTTTTGAGGGGTCGCCGATAAGATTTTCCTCTCTGCGTTTGACCCATCCCGTCGTCCTTCTCCCCCAAGGGCAGCCGGGAGTAGACAATCCAAGTGCTCCTGTCCGTCTTCGTCAGGGACGCGACAGCGATCTGTTCTGCATGTTTTCCCATTGGGTTTATCTCTTTTTCTGGAGGGGAAACCCTTGCAAGCACGTGCTGCAAACTCCACACAGAAAGGCCCGGGAGATACCCCACCTGGGTAACTGGCAACGGGGCAACCTGGTCCCCAAGCGAGAATCGAACCCTGGACCTTCTAGCTGTGAGGCGACAGTGTTGACCACTACACCACCGTGCCGCCGCTATTACCAAGCTCGCTAGGTAAGCATGCCGCAACCAAAAACACAAGGTTGGAGAGCATACTTCAGCATGTAGCGCCACTTCGGGGCTGCTTCACCAACGCAACATGCTCTGCCAGTGTAGCATGTTCTGTTGATGAACAAGGCAGCAACATTGGCTTCAGTTGCTGCTTCCCTTCACTTTGCTGGCGGTATAGTTTGGGGGTTATTCTTGAGTAAACAGGATATTCTGAGTGGCCCCCCCCCCGACACTCAACTAACCGCCTCGGCCAGTCCTTCATACCAGCAGCCACCAGGCTTCACAACAGTGGGCAGGGAGTCCCAGGGACTGCTGCCAGGGCAGACACCCAACTACTAGGAACCTAAAAGGACAATATACTACCTTATGCATACCGCACCTTATGTGAATACTGTATACTTCACAGATCATATATTTAGCTTTTAGCATTTTTAGATTAGATTTAGATTATTGGATTATTAGATTATATATTGCATATATTTACTATATTAGATTAGATTTAGATGATTGGATTAGATTATATATTGTAACCACTTATTGTAGGGCAAATATAACTGAGAGGGCATACATACCCTCATCTCGCACCTTGTTGACCATTATGCACATGTCCAGAGTTAATTATGTTATGTTAATTATATTGATCTGTTATATTGTTTACACTGCTTTTTACTACCTGTACCTCCCCTCCCCCTCCCCATGCTGCTATGATGCCTGAATTTCCCCAAGGGGATCAATAAAGGAAGGAAGGAAGATCTTATTTTTATCATGGAAATGGAGCTCACCAACAGTAAACACCTATCTTTATTTTCTATACTATATGTACAACAGTACTCAATAAAGCAGAAATTCCCTAAAATGTAATATCTTATTATATTATAATAAAACACAAGATACTTGTTGTGCCCTAATGATAAGGATAAACGCTCAATGAAGAAACCCGATGGCCGTCGCAACCCAGAGTGCAGATATATGGGCTGCAAGAGCCAGCATATCACCACTGGTATTTAGTGGGTACTCCCCTTCACTGGTGTTTCTTCAAGTTAGGCCCACAACACCTTGGGAAGGCTTCAACAAAGAGCATTTTGTGCTTTATTGTGGATAGGACAGTCAGAGAAATTGGGTGAAGAGATGGGGGAGAACATGCAACACATGTCCTGGGCCGGATTCAAACCCAGGACGTTGCGATTACGCAGCATGCGTCTTAACGTGGAGCACCCTCGGTGTGCCCCATCACTAGGGTTATCAAGTCGGCACCCCCCTTCACAGGTGTTTTAGTTTATTTATTTAGCACATTATAAAAAAAAAAGAAAAACAGTGCTAGGAGGGAACGAAGCCCTAAGGGCTTGTACAAAGTTCCACTCCCATCCCATTGTCCATAAACATGAACAAAATACATGTAAACATGGTCTAGAAAATAAACTCAAAACAAGATCAGAGACATAAGGCAGACACTATAGCGAAAACATGGAAGATTGACACGAGTCAATATCAAGAACAATTTATTTCGATTTTTTATTTTTTTATTTTTTAAAGTACACGACACCTCGGGAAGGCTCAACGGTTAGTTCCAGCGTCCCAGAACCACACACCGAACCTCCCTATGTTATCCTATGTCAAAAATACAATTCCTACAATATTACACATGAAATGGTAATAACGGAGAAGAAAAGGAATACTCTTACCCTTTTTTTGGCCCCCAGCTGACATTATTTCTCCTCAACCTAATCCACTGACTGCCTTTCAATGCTTCTTCTGACATCTCATTTACCGCTTTTCGCATTGCTCTGCCCACAAATTCCCAACTCTCCCAATAATTATAAAGTTGTGCTATAGAGGCGGCTACGTGGCGTAGTGGGCAAGGCGCTTGCCACGAATGCGGAGACGCTGGGATCGCCTGTTCGATCCCAGCGCTCCACATTGCTTTCAGTTTAGCTGGTCGTCCGTACTAATACACATTGGCCGTATTAGGGGGTGGGAAACTGATGGGTGGGGATCGGGCGTTGTGGACAGCGACTCCTACAGGTCGGTTGGTGCGCCTGCGCAGTAGAATCAGGAAGTGTCGGGGGCAGCGTGAGCCTCCCACGCGTTACTCCTCGCCACTGAGAGATCGAGCTGCGCAGGTGAAAAGATGCGACTGCTGTTACCTCAAGTACCGGAGGGGACTTGTGCTATGTATGACTTAGTCCACATTGCAGCCGGCTTGTGGGAGGCAAGAAACAGCGTTTGTGATAGGGGAGGGTTGAATTGGATGATAGGAAATTGGGATGGGAGAAAATATAGAAAAATGGGAGAAAAAGTGGATAAAAAAAAAAAAAAGTTGTGCTTTAGCCTATAAACCCTCTGCATGATGCATCCCACTTCCACTGGACAAACCCTAGCTTTCTATCCTCGCTGTTCAGTTTCTGCTGCTGAGTCTGCATATCTCTCTGCATAGCTTTTTCCTTTCATATGCCTCCTCCACTGAATCCTCCCAAGGCACGGTCAATTCTATAAAGTAAACCAACCGCTGACTGCGAGACCATGATACTAGGTCAGGCCTCAAGTTAGTGCCAAGTATCTCTTGTGGAACAATTCATTTTCCTCCCAAATCTACCTGCATCTCCGGTGGCCTGACTCATGCCTGCCTAAAAACCTACCTGCTGTACATTTCTCTCCCTCTCTGACAAATTGAATGGCTGCACCGGCCCTCCATCTGATTACATCCAGAATTCACCTGTACTCTTCTACTTCAAAACCTGGTTATGTCTCCATGTATACCGACCTTGAGAAAGACTAGTCTTGCAGCCTGACATAATATGCCTCAACATTGCTGTCTCTGAACAGAGTTGACACAACGGGTCCCCATCTACTAGGGATGGGCATTTTAAAGAAAAATCCAGATCGATTGATCGCATGCTATACTCGATTGATCGTGTATTACTCGAAAAGGGAAAAAATATATATATATATTTGTTTGTTACTTATTTTTGTTCATTCACGTATATTATGTTTAAGGAAACCACCAAACAGTTATAATCTTACACATACATGTGAAAAGACATGTAAAAAAAAAAAAAAATCATAAAGATTTATAATTTCGATTTATTTTTTTCTTTTCCATTTTTTTCATAGCTACGAGTAATCGATTACTCACGCCCATCCCTACCATCTACCCACTGTTTTAGCTTCTGTGGTGATGGTAGCACATCATAAGTTGCTCCTATTAGGAACTGTATACGATTTTCCTCCATACTCCACAGTTCCTTCCAACTAATCTTCTCTACACTCTCCCAGTTCATCCACTGTCCCTGTTTAGCCTGGGCCACAGCCTTTGTACACCTCACTACTTCCTCAACAGCTTCCTTCTTTCTGTGGGACCTGCTTTACTCCATGCTGGCTTTCCTGAGCTGAGCCCCAGGTAGAGCCATATGAAATCCGTTTTATTTTTTTCCAAATTCCATTTTATTTTTTTCCAAATTCCGTTTTTTCCGTTTTAATATTTCAGAATTCTGTATTTTGCTTTGTACGCTCATTTTACCATCAGAAATAGTGTCTAATAAGTGGGAATGAATAAATGTCCACAATTTAATAAGATATAACAGTCCATTTAATAGGGCTGTCTTAAATACTTCGAAGCTTCGAAGCTTTGTTCGATGGGCATGGGATTCGAATATGAAAATAAAATTCGATTATTAAAAAAAATAATAATAATTATATATATTTTTGCAAAATCAACTCTGCCTCTCTTTGTTAACTACAACAAGCAATGCTGTTTGTTATTTAAGATGAGGTCGGACTCTGCACTGACAGATTTGTGTTCATTGTGCTGCTTTTATAAAGCCTCAAATGACGGCTTACAATATTTCATGAAAGCAAAGTGTTTTGTTTGTCTAAGATTTAAAAAGGTTTCAACTTTACAGCACTGACAAAGTTGAACAAAGTGCTGTACAAGTCCCACAACAGTAAAAAAAAAAGTAAAAAAAAAAAAATTCAATAATTTTTTTTTTTTTTTTTTTTTTTTTTAGTGGGTTCCATTTTTATTGCTCAATTCCGCGATTCCGTCCGCGATTCCGTGATCGCGGATTCCATATGGCTCTAGCCCCAGGCCCCCCAGCCTTGTTGCAACTTACCTACAATATCTGTATGCCTAAGAGCTGCCTCTGCTTCCTGTACTGCCTGTCTTGGGTTCCATTTCCTCCCTCTAGTTGGATTTGGGACCAACTTACTATCTACTGTATCTTTGCTCCCTGATAACAATAACTCTGTTCTCACCTTCACACACTTAAACTCCTCTGTTAGACTCGTTACTGGTAGCTGTAGAATGCCTTTACCATACAATGCCACACTACTAATACACAGAGGAACTCCTAGTCCTAGCCATGTCCTAATGTACAAATTAACCAATTAACCAATCTCTCAAGCCTCTCTACCTTTGATATTTATTGGCACTTCATATATTGACAATGGCCACATCAACTTATAGGGAATAAACTGCAAACACCATAACTTGAACTTGCCTGGAAGCCTATTGCTTATTTACAGCGAAGGAGTGCGCCGAATGCTTCCGCGTTTTCCCTGATTGGCTGCGACACGCCCCGCGGCAGGCGCGGCAACCGCAGAGCGGAGCTTGCGGCATTATTTAGCCGTAAACCGCCATGATTCTCATTCGAAGCTTAGCTCACCTGGCAGCGCGGCGGTCCTGCGGTCCTCCGGTCCGTTGGTTTCAAGTTCGAATCCCATACATTTTTTTTTTCTTTTTTTAACGTGTATTCTTTAGCCGGTTAAGGTTAGGCATGGTTAAGGTTAAGGTTTGGCATTGTTTCGGAGTTGGTTAAGGTTAGAAAGGTTAAGTTTAGGCGCTGTTAAGGAGCTGGTTAAGGTTAGCGTTTGTCTTAGAGAATGGCAATAGACAGCCTATTTCCGCACTGCCGCTCTCTCGCGCTGCCGCGGTCACATGGTCACATTGTCACATTCTTGCACTCCTCCGCTGTTAAAAAGCAACACGCTGCCTGGAAGCCCTGACTTCTCTATCCTTCCTACCCCCTCTTAGGGCTGAGCCCAAACGTTCGAACCTTTGTTTGTTACGTTTGCATTCGAATTCTAAATCAACATTTGAATTTTTTTATTTTTAATAAAAAAAATTAAACGATTTAAATTTCTTTTAAAATATTTTTTTCGGGGAGCTCCCGTAGTTCACCGCATATCTCGGCGCTATTTCTGCGTCGGGGAAAAACCGTGCTCGTCACGGATCTGGGGGACACGAGTTCGATTCCCGGACCCGCCGTCATTTCTCAGAATGTCTTCCCCTGCTCTACATCCCATTTCAACCTGTTTCTGTCGGTCATGCTTGACCAGAAAAGCGATAAACGCTAAAAAATAAAAAGTTTTAAATTTTTTATTTTTTTTCTTCATTCTGTTTAAACCAATGGGATTTTTTTTCTTTTTTAATTAAAAACGAAGGTTCGAACGTCCGTTCGAAAAACCCTGACGAAGTTCGAATCCCAAAAACAGGCTTCGGGGACAGCCTTACCCCCTCTACAACATATTTCTTAATTTGCTCCATCTGTTCACTATCATTCAACTCCTCATCATCATACCACCTACCCAAACACTGGCTTGTCCCTTATAGATGGAATTTCCTCCTCAGCTACGCAAAGCCTTCCCTCTGGTCAATGAAATGCTTCTTGATTTACTAGGCTTAATCTTAATCCTAGCCCATTTGAGATTATCATTTAACTTTTCTAGTAACCTTTTTGCACAAGGCACTGTCCTGGTCACTATCTATCTAGGTCGTCCTCGGACGGGCCCTCCATCGGTGCTTCCAGTCATCCCGAATATTCCCGATCCTCCATGCATCCGGCTAGCTCGCCGGTCACTAATGTCATGTCATCCATGTAAGCCCTAATAGGTGGGAGGCGCAGCCCGCCCTGCCATCTCTCCCCACCTACCACCCACTTTGAGGCTCTAATAAATAATGACTGCCATCGCCATTGTGAATGCTAGTGGTGATAGTGCACCCTGCCATAATGCCTATCTCTAATCTCTGCCATGCTGTTGTAAACTCTGTAGTACTAAATATCTTGGAAGTATGCTTTCACCAATTTTACAATCACCGCTGGGCGCTGGCACTCTAAAGAAATCAAACGCACTGCAAATAAGGCTATGCGGTAACAAACCAAACGCATTTGCCAGGTCTAAAAATACCACCTGTAAATCTCTTTTCTCTATCTTGGCTGGTTGAATATGGTGCCATGCCATATCATGCTTGTGTATTCTCTATACACCCGGCAAACCCTGGGATTCCTGCTTTCTAGGGATGTAACGAATACGATGCATCGAATAATCTAAATGCATCGATTCTAATGTGACGATTCAGCTGTATCGATTTGAAAATGTTAGAATAGATTATAATTAATCTATCTAATCTATCTATTAATTATTATTAATCGAAATTAATAATAAAAAAATAATTTCCTGTTTTTTTGTTTTGTATTGTTTTTATTGACCTATAGTCCATTCATGCTGAGTGAATCAGTTCCCCCAGCCACATTTGTGTATAATCTTTTTTTGGGGAATTAACTGATAGAAAATGTATCAAATTTATCGAATCGAATCGTGGTCAAATGAAGAGATTTCATGATGCATTGAATCGTTGCCTGAATAATCGAAATTAATCGTTGTGAGGTCGCATCGTTACACCCCTACTAGGGATGGGTACCGAATTCGGTACTTTTGAGGTACCGAACCGAAACACGTCGGTACTACAGAGTATCGAATCAAGTGAGAAGAAAAAAAAAAAAAAAAAGTTATTAATTCTTTTTTTACTTTTTTTTTTTTTTTACTTTTTTCTTTTCATGTCAACGTTCACACGCACAATATATGCTTACCTAGGATTTGACTTGATTCAACAACAAAGCAGTCGGAGCAATGACAAGCCGAAAACTGTCAATTGTAGTTATTTGAAGTTTGGATTTTTTTTTACGACTGAGGTAGGTAAATTAAATTTCTTGAGACTAAAGTACCGAAAAAAGGTACCGTTGGGTACCGGTATCGATTCACAGGTACCGGTACCGGTATCGGTTCAAATGTGAAAGGTACCCTACCCATCCCTAACCCCTACTGCTTTCTGCTCTGCAGTTATTAAACAATTCCTTTCTAGCTAGTTTGCTAGCCTCTGTGCCACTACACTAAAGCAATTTTTTTGTATCCACTTTTTCTCCTTATTTTTCTCCCATCCCAATTTCGCCTCGCCAATTCTCCCTTAAATTCTTCCCTCCCTGTCTCGAACGTTGCTAGACTATGCCTCCCACTGGTCGGCTGCAGTGAGGACCAAGCCTTGCATCACGTGTCCCCTCCGGTACACGAGGAGGCAGCTGTTGCATCTTTTCACCTGCACAGCGCGATCTCTCAGTGGCGAGGAGTAACGCGTGGGAGGCTCACGCTGCCCCCAATACTTCCTGATTCTGCTGTACAGGCGCACCAACCGACCTGTAGGAGTCGCTGTCCACAACGTCCAATCCCCACCCACCGGCTTTCCCACCCTCTAACACTGCCAATGTGTGTTACTTAGTACGACGACTGGCCAAGCCGGTAGCAACACAGAGAGCTGGGCTCGATACCAGCATCTCCTGCGTTAGTGGCGAGCGCCTTGCCCACTGCGCCACTCAGCCGCCCACTAAAGCAAATCTTATCTTCTACATTCAGGAGGGATATAGTCCGAAACTGGCTTAACAGTGAGGACTCTATTATATTAGAATAACATGTCTCTGTAGTTGATGTTTGGATGGGGAACCTTTCCTCTTATAGCTTAGTCATGTTGGTGAATGGGTGAAGCAAAATCTCACATCACTTCCTGTCATGTGACCCCCGCAATGACAGGAAAGACTTGCATCCGTGGGTTACCGGGCAGGGAGTTTGTCGAGCAGATTGATTGTCATTTTCTTTTCCTCCTATGTGACCTCATCATACCATTCTGGTTAGGTGACTGGTTGGCTGATGACACACAGTGATATACTTGAAGTTAGCATGTCGGTAAAGACTGAGTGTAATACAGAAACACCAGCACCGACCAAAGCCTGTAATTGTACAGTGTGTGTGTGTGTGTGTGAGAACCAGACCAGCTGAATGTACTCTGTTTGCATCATTTGCCAAGGACAGAGTTAGTGTTCCTGCTCTCTCTCGCCCCCCCCCCCTCTCTCTCTCCGTCTGTACAATGTTTGTGTATAGATTGTAGAACAGTGGTTCTCAACCTTTTCCATGTCAAGGATCACCAGATTGATACGCATCAGTCTGCACTACTGCAGACCTCCATCTGTAGACTGGCAGACGGATAACAGTAAGATTGTGAAGCCTATGAACAGAACAGTCATATTTATACATTCTCTCATTTAAAGGAACACGCCAACATTTTGGGAAATTAGCTTACAAGAAGATAGATACCAGTTCCCTCTCTGTGCGTTCAGTAGAAATCTATCTGGCTGCACGTTAGCCTAGCTTAGCACAATGAATGGAAGCGGACAGTGACGGTTAGCCTTAGCCTATAGGCCGGCCAGGTCATAATGTCTGTGATTATTGTCTTTCCAAGTAAGGCCTTAAAAAAAAATGGTTTGGTTCCGGTTGCCGACCGACCCTGCCGATTTAGGTGCGACCCAATTTATTTTATGAGTTAAAAAAAAATAAAAAAAAATAAAAAAAAAATTAAATATTTTTTTTACAATAAAGTTTCATAAAAATCTTAGTCAAACCTTTAGTATTATGGATATTAAACATGCTGGCAGAGTACTTATTCTTCTTTCGTGTAACGTCAGAGGTCCAACTCCGTATCTTGTAGCCATGCCCTTAACTCTGGTCCCACATCAAAGCGGCTGGCTTCCGAGGGTGGTTTGTATAGGGGGCAGATGGTCAGGATGTGGTCAACAGTCTGCTCCACACTCATGCAGCGCTGTCTACCAGGCCCCACTTCTTTAATGCTGCTTTAAAGCCACCGACCCCAGATCTTAAACGGTTCAGCAGAACCCATTGCCGGCATGGAAGATTGTCTCCTGTGGCATCCATGTTGTGAACATTTTAATTAAATAAAGAAATTCCCTATCCATAGTCGCCGTGAGAAAGAATTATATAAAAAATAAAATTAAATAAATTCCCTACCTACCCATGGCCTTAACTGACAACCTGACAACCAACCAAACAATATTTTCTTTTATGCCTAAAGGCCTCTACATGCTACAGCAACTTCAAAGCAACTGCAACACAACATCGGCGCGATTTCAACGCGGTTGTTTTAGAGGGTCTTGTAGACTGTGTTGCGAGGACGTTGCGTACATGTCCCCCAAATCTAACTTAAACAGCCGTTGCGTTGATATTGCGTAGCAGTGATTGGTTGGTAGTGAATGGGGGCGGGGCTGTCATAGAATAATATTGGTCCTGCAGCGAGGAATACCATCCGCCATTGTTGTAGCCAGCAAGCTATGCTATCAATATTAGCTAAATAATTAGCGTCATAGCTGGCCTTTTTCTGAAAACCCAAGCTCATATTGTTCCATAGCATACGCCTTCAGTTGATCATGACAAATCCTCTCTTACCTTGACGATTAAAAAGCCTCCATAATTTAGTAAATAAAGCTGTAGCCAGCCAGCTAGCATTGATGCTATACAAAATGCTATCCACATTAGCTACATAGCTAACCAACTAAATACAATGGTATCCTGAGATAACGTTAAATACAACGTTTGCTAGTCGAAATGACTGGACACACACACAGGGACAAGTTAAACATCAATCAATTAATTTATTCCAACAGGTAGTTTGAGCTGCATGAGCCGAGGTCTTTCTCTCCTCTCCATTGGAAACTAATGACGTTACGGTAACGTTAGCTCGAAAAGCACAGAAACGGGCGACAGAAGTTAAGCTGCTGGCAACAGACACTATAACACTTCCGGTCGGGGGATTTCAAAATAAAAGAGCGACGTCTAAAAGCACCGGAAATACGTTTATTTTGTACATTATCTAACGTTAACACAAACCTAAACTAACTTTAGTAAAACTAACTTTGCGCGTCGATGTTGCAGAAGCATAAAGGCAGAGTGTCTACAACACCGTTGCTTTGTCGATGTTGTGGTGCAGCTTTGAAGTTGCTGTAGCATGTAGAGGCCTTAAGTGTGTAAGGCCACTCGACTCCCTGTCTGTCTGACCTCTCTGTTGGCTGTACACACCATCCTTTACCTCTGTCTGTGTGTCTGCACGCGCCCGTGTGTTTCTAGTTACATTCTGACCAATAATATGGGTCTTCTCCGAAGCATTCGTTCAGTGAGTGACAGGATGTGTTTACGTTTAACTGAAGATTCCAGCTTGGCTGTGTACTGTATGTAATTGGTTTGATGTAATAGACCTGGTTTATACTGTGTCTCCCACACTGGAGTAACAAACATGTAGCAGGCACTCCGTCAAAGGCTCTTCTGTACTGCATTCAACTCTCCGCTGGAAACTACAGGGCCAGCCAGGGCTTATCTAGTCTGGTTTCAACTACAGGGCCAGCCAGGGCTGATCTAGTCTGGTTTCAACTACAGGGCCAGCCAGGGCTGATCTAGTCTGGTTTCAACTACAGGGCCAGCCAGGGCTTATCTAGTCTGGTTTCAACTACAGGGCCAGCCAGGGCTTATCTAGTCTGGTTTCAACTACAGGGCCAGCCAGGGCTGATCTAGTCTGGTTTCAACTACAGGGCCAGCCAGGGCTGATCTAGTCTGGTTTCAACTACAGGGCCAGCGAGGTCAAGATATGGTTAGGCGATACTTCAATATACGATACTTCAATATGATAATTTATCCTCTTACAATGGGATTATATTGTGATACACAATTCTGTTGTCTAAATTGATAATAACTAGGGGTGTCACGATTCTCCAAATCCACAATTAAAATGTTAAGGTCACAATTTGATTCGATTTTTGTAAACTTATTATAATCAGCACAGACGAGTCCCATTGTTAGACTATCTAGTCTTGATTAGTAAAGATCAACAGATCAGTGGTTTTTATGCCCTGATAACTTATTTAAAAATATAGGGTTAGGGTCGTAACAACAGCTACTACAAGGAGAAGTTTCAACAAAATCTACACACTGACTCATTTCGATTGATTCTCGACTCGGAATGTAAATCGTGACACCGCTAATAATAACGAGCGCACATTAACTTTCAACACTTTTCCAGCAGCCTGGTGGAGCTCTGCCACGTCGAGACTGGCCGCTGTTTCCTTTTAGATATCTGCTTTATAATAATTTAATATTATTATCATTTAACTATTATAGTCTATGCCGCAGACAATATTTTATTTAATACAAAAACAACAATCAAATCATTCCAATACTTTAATTTGTTGGATTGTTGGGGAACTTGGTGCACTGATCTGTTTATGGAATATGGCAAACAGGGATTTACTAGGGGTGGAAAAAATCAATACAGCAATATATTGTGATATTATATCGATACATACTGCAAAGCAGTCCATCAGTCTCCTCTCCTCTCTGTAGTCAAAATGCAGATATTGCTTGATTCTTTTGGGTCAGTGTTATAGTTTTCCTTGAGAAATGTGTGATTAGCCTATACTTGGCTTGACAAGTAGCTGTCATCTCGTTCTTTCCCACACTTCACCCAGTCATAGAAGCGCTAGGAATGCTTACAAAATCACTTTCATGAGCAAAAATACAGTGTCTGACATGTCAGCCTTTCCAAGTCGCATAGATAAATAAATGATAACTGAGTGCAAGTGATAGCCTTTTATTTATACTTGATAAGTTGAGCCAGTTGTCTCTGAGAATGTACAGTAAGGGTAGGTGATAGCCCAGTGATTTTCATGATTAATCATGGATGTTCACTGTAGTGTTGTCACGATACTGGAATTTCGACTTCGATACGATACCTTGAAAAGTATTTATTATCGATATTTTCGATACAAAAAATAAATAAAAGCAAAAAGCAAAACAAATTTTGCTTTTGTTGCTGGTTGATTCTCCTCAGCTTCTCTCTGGTACTATAAGAGAAGATAAATATAACACTTTTAAAACCCTTTGTTTATCTTTAGATCACACATTTAAAAATAACTGTTCATCTCACTTCAATCATTTTTATTGCAGAACATGGTATTTTCTCAAGCAGACAGATGTCAACACTGTAATCTGTGTTGCATGTACCTGACAAACTGAACTGTTATTACAGTCATATTCCGACTTAACTGAATGCTTCCGACTTAACTGAATGCACATGTGTGTGTGTGTGTGTGGACTACTGTACTATTACAGGTATTGAAATGAACAATGCAACTTCCTTAAAAAATATATATATATATATATTAATAATTAAATATCGATATTTCGGGAAATGAGTATCGAAACCGTTTTAAATATTCAGAATCGATATGTATCGATTTTTCGATATTTTTGACAACACTATGATGATCACTGTGTGTTGTGTGTGACGATTGATTGATTGAAACCTTTTAATTATTCTCGAAAAGGAAATTGAGGTTTTACCCTAATTTCTAATGCCATCAAGATTACAAGATAAAAAGGTTCAGAATACATACATTTGCATAAATAAAAACAGTTACATACTGATATAGGGAGGTTTGTGATCATGTTTTAAATTAAAAACAGTTACACACTGATATAGGGAGGTTTGTGATCATGTTTTTAAATTGTCCATAGGATAGTGGGGTATTGGTTTTTAGTGTGAGTTGTGGATCATTCCAGGAAGCTGGTGCATAAAAAACAAAGCGCAGATTTACCAAGTTCAGACTGAACTCGTGGGACCTTTAGTGTAAGCCAATCATTTGAGCGGGTCGGCTAAGGTCCATAATCCCTATCTAGCATCATTGTGATATATGGTGGCAATTTTCCATCAAAGGCCTTAAAGATAAACAGATACCAATGCCTCCTTCCTCTGATAGAGAAGACCAAACCGCCTCATCATCATACAGGATGCAATGAGTGCCTTAACTATCACCAGTAAAAAGCTGAATGATAGACCATTTCTAGGGGTAAAAGAGTGGAAGGGGCAGCATTTCTATAAAATACATCACCACAATCCAAAAACGGACGTAAAGACTGCTTCAACAATCCTCAAATCATAAGGAAGCAATGTTTCTGTAAAAGCACCCCATTTTTTGGTCTGTTTGCTAGTGGGATTGGCTATGTGGTATTTAAAAGTAAATCCTTCATGCTGATATGCATATTCAGTGACTCTCAATAGTGGATCAATTTAGAGTATACTATATATACATAAACAATTATAATCTATGTTTCTGGATCTAGACAAAAGCCAAAATTTCATTTTGACTAGCATTCAGCACGAACAGCATGTTCAACGAACGCTACGCAAAGTGGGTGGCAGTTGGAACAAACTACTGCCTTCGTCTTTTAGTTTAGATGGCGCCAAGCTAGCTATATTCCAACGCAACAAACCCTTTGCAGTACGCCCTCATGCTCTACAGCTCCCAGTGTTGTCTTAGTTTCTGCAACAACTCCTGCCTCGCGGGATTTCAGAGCAAGAGTCCTGCTTCAGTGGCACAAACGACCATTCCTGGTGGACGTACTGTACATCTGTATTTGGTGGTGACCAAATTTCTTTTTTAATTTCAGTTGAAACGGCGAGTACTCAAGTAATTTCGACCCTATTCACCACCAGTTTAAGCTTACTGTAAATTGTACCTAAATTGTACCTCATCCCATTTCTGCTTTGCACTATATAGTATTGTATATTAGTACACTGCATAGTATATTGTATATTATATAGTGATGCACTATTTTTTGATCAAATAAAGAGCTATTTTCCAAAACGCATAATTTTTTAACTTTTGTAACTTATTTTCAGAAATGACTGATATTTTGAAACTATTTAAGGCCAAAACATGTAAAAAGAAAAAAATATATATATTTTTTTTAATTATTTTTTTTTAAGATCGGCCCTATCTTGATATCGGACCGATACCGATGTGTAAAAAAACTGGTATCTATCTTCTTGTCTCTCTCTGGAGAAGACGATAAGATAATTTCCCAAAATGTTGGCGTGTTCCACTTCCTTTAACCTGCAGCATTTTATGCAGCCTTTTTCACAGCTGTAGCAGAATCGGTAGCTTATTGCAAAATTCGATTTTCCTAGTAAAAACCTTTAGTTGTTGACGCCAAGCAGATTAATTTTGGGGGACCCATGTTGTTATAATCTTTTGACTTTTTGGGCCGACCCGGGTTTTGTAAAGAGCGGGGGCTAGTATTGGAACATGTCCCAGTGACAGGGTAGCGTGTTAGATTTGGGACGTGGCCAGATGGTGTCTAACTGAAAACAGGAGAAGCCCTGTTTAACTCTGCTGACCAATCACAATCTCTCTCTCTCTCTCTCTCTCTCTCTCTGACCCCCTCTTTTACCACTGCTCCCTCTTTCACTCTCTGTAGCCTATTTCTTCCTCTCCCTCAGCTCCCTCTTTTTATCATTTTCTTTTTCCCTCGTTCTGCCCCCTCTCCCTCTCTCACACCCTCCTATCTCTCTCTCTCTCTGTCTGAATCTCTCTCTCTCTCTCTCTCTCTCTCTCTCTCTCTCTCTCTCTCTCTCTCTCTCTCTCTCTCTCTCTCTCTCTCCTCTGAGTCCTCTCTGTTTCCAGTCAGACACAGCACTATTCTGTTCTGTCTTTGGTGCATTATTGATTGATGACGGGACCATCTGCGTGTGTTGGTGTGTGTGTTTTGCAGATGCCCATCGGTAGCTGAGGACACATCTGGGACTGCCCCCCCCCCCCCCCCTTCTCTACCACCCGCAAACATGAATGGTAAGACCAACACTGTCACTGTGTGTGTGAATGGGCAGTGTCACAAAAGCGTAAGAAAGAGATGAGTGAGTTATTGTGTGTTTGTTGTGTTTTTGGCTAAACGGGCAAGAAAAAGAGTGGGCGGTCCTAGTAGCTCAGTGGGCTAAATCTTTTTCACATGCCCCCCCCCCCACGCACACACATATTCTCTCTGTCACTCCACGCTGTCCAATGAAATGAGAGGAACTGTCCGCTCGCTAGCGGCTAATAGTATTGATAGATTTTGTCCACTAATCGATTAGCCTAGTTGGTTTCATCAACAAATCTGCAAAATAGTGTTTCCCATTATGCAGAGAAAAAAAACTCACTCACTCTAGGGCTGACCCCTATTAGTAGATTAGTCGACTAAGCGGTCGAAAGGAGCCGTAGTCGACTGGCCAACCTCTTAGTCGAATGTAATAATTACAAAATATATATTTATAATTTTTTTTAATTTTTTTTAATTTTTTATCATTCTTTCCAAAAGAAAAGAGGCCTAGAAGCGTGGCTAACGCTAATGGCACGCATACCAGAGGCTAACTGCCTACGAAAACAGGCACAGGGGCACTGAAAGAGGATTTCACCCATCTAATGAACACACTGTTGCGCCTTGCAAACTAGAGGGTATTCTACAGGCCTGGTGGAGCCATGCAGCGTCCCCTGAGATGGCTTACATTAGGTTTCCTGTACATACCTGTAGCTAAATCCTTTTGGGTCTCAAACCCTTTCAAAAGCCAGGTCCTCCTATATTTGATGGTTTCAAGTAGGGCAAAATATATATACACCCTGAAGAAGGCCATGTAGGCCGAAACATGTTGGACTTTTAAAAGATTTTTCTAAATAATGTAAGCCACTTATTAAAGGCTTTTTAAAAACTGTAGAGCTGCCTTGGATCTCAACCTTTCTTATATAAGCGAATCCTACCCCGGATTTAATCCAAAGAGCACCTACCTGAAACAAAATAAGAACACTGAAGCCCTCTCCATATCCTTTGTTCTAGGGCAAAATATATATATATATAATTAATCCTGATTTGAATCGATCTTCATTTGAATAATCCAATATCGATTCATAACATCCCAGATCGATCGTAATTTCTATATGCTATATTGACTATTGTGTTGGTCATGTTGAATAAAAAGTACATTCATGTAACTGCTTTGTGATCAATTATGATAATACAATTTATATAATGTAAACATTCATATTTGTAATAATGCACCAGGTTAGAGGCCTCCTTGTACCTCCATGCTGTTATGATACCTGCATTTCCCCAAGGGGATCAATAAAGGGATATCTTATCTTATCTTACAATTTACAGCATTGTTGCTCTAAGAATCTCTTTCATATCCAAGCAAAATTGGTATTGCAACTAAAATATCCCTAATCTATATTGAATCGAATCGGAAATCAAATCGAATCGGGACCTTGTGAATCAGAATTCAATTGATTAGATTCAGGAAATCCGTGGCCATACCCAGCCCCGGTTTCAAGGAACCGGACCGGCTGTCTAATCAGTTTCAAAACACACGTGTGTACGAAGCCAGACCACTGCTCCACCAGACACGGCTCCATTATTGCAAAATGGTAAATGGTGCATTTATATTATCGCTTTTATCCAGAGCGCTTTACAATTTGTTCCTCACTACCCATTCACACACCGACGGCAGAGGAACAAATTGGTGCCGACCTGCTCATTGGGAGCAATTAGGGGTTGAGTGTCTTGCTCAAGGACACGTCGACACGCTGCCCGGGAGGAGCAGGAATCGAACCGGGAACATCCGGATTACCAGACGACTGCTCTACCTCCTGAGCCGCTTATCACTCCATTATCATTCTCTGAATGGACTACCAGGCATGGACACTTGCCTTGGGGACACTCCATTTATGATTTCCTCTGTGTGTGTGGTGTGTGGTGTGTAGTGTGTGTGTGTGTGAGATGAATTAATAACCAGCTATCTGTCTTCCTGTCTTAACTCTGATAACCATTGAGGAGTGTGTGTGCAAACCCAAGGGCTTCCTTCCTGTGTTTTAGGCAAACATACATACACTGTATAGCCGTTAGCTTCCCCCTGATATAATTTGCTTGAGGTGAAGGTAGTAACTAGGGCTGTTTCCTCCACTAAATAAATTCTTAGTCTTAAAGGGGAACTATCTTATAAATGGCCTTTTTGAGTGTTTAGCATTGTTTCCTAGCTATGTGAACTTATATTAATATGATCTATGTCTCAAAATTCTCATATTGGCGCATTCTTCCAATTCTCCTCTCACAATATTCACCCTCACTGAACTGAGTCATTTGAAAATGTGCGCGATATGTGATGTCATAAAGACACCGCTGCATGTTAATGTTCAGGCGGCGGGGCCGTGGCGCAGTGGTTTAGGAGCCCAGGCTCAAAACAGCTAGAGATCTTGAGGTAGAATAATGCTGTTTTTGAGGACTTTATTAGAAATACAAAACAATGAATAAAAAAAATATATATATTACAGAGGTGTTCCATAGACTCACAGGAATTGTGTAAAAGTGCCCAAATAGTGAAAGAAATAGTAAAATAGTTCCCCTTTAACACTTTCCGTGCCAGCCATGCGGTGCCTAGGAACCCTGTTGCGTGCCACCGCTATATTCAATGACAGAGCTCTCATATTTGCGAACGCATAAACTATATCCTAAATTATGTGTCTAATATGGCCGTCGCTTATCAATGACTTGTTTGCAGTCAACATTGTCGAAACGGATTGTTTTTTAATCGGTTAATTTCTGTTTTATACCATTTTGAAAAACGCTCGTTTTTTGAAAGTTTAAGAAAAAAATTTAGATTCTGTGATAATCGCCCTTTACTGGAATACACAAAACACATTGTAATTTTTCGGCCTATTTATGAATAGTTTTCAAATAAACGCTAGATTATCTATAGTATATGTGCACGCTATAGAAGCGGGCTGAAAATCGATTATCTTATTTCCTGATCAGCACACACACTCACAGCCACACACACACATATGGGACACGTTGATATATAGGTGAAAACAGCTCTGATTATCCCAAGACTGGTAAAATAGATTCCTTACCTCAGATCAGATGTTCTCCAAAAAGATTATTCCAATTCCTGATCGCCATTCCAAATATCGATCGCGTTTATTGATCCAACGCTGGGTACTGGAAACGCATATTCTCTGCTGTTCTGATGGTGGGCGATGACTGCAGTAGGCTCGGATTACATGCCTGACAAGTAAAATGTGGAAGCAGGACTTTTTTTTCTCCATGCGTTTCATTCAATCATTCAGGAACTGGGTGTACGTGAAAATGATTTTAAATTGACTGAAGTAACTACTGAAGAGGTTATGAAAAAGCTCAGTATGCTGCAGCCAACAAAAGCCACAGGCCATGACAATATTCCCACCAGATTTCTCAGAGACTCTGCTTCCATCATATCTCCCATTGTAGCCCATATCACCAACCTCTCCATCAACCAGGGTCACATCCCGCAAGAACTCAAGCTTGCTAGGGTAACCCCTCTATTTAAAAAAGGAAACAAACTAGATCCAGGTAACTACCGCCCCGTTTCTATCCTTTGTTCCATATCAAAGGTAATTGAGAGGCTGGTATATGAGCAGATAGACAACTACCTGACTGAACATAGACTATTGTACCAGTTCCAATCAGGTTTCAGAAAATCACACTCCACTGACACCTGTTTACTGTACCTGACAGATTATATAAAACGGGAGATGGACAAGGGGAACTACTGTGGGATGGTAATGTTGGACCTGCAAAAGGCGTTTGACACGGTCAACCATTCCATCCTACTAGAAAAATTGAGAGCGATAGGCTTTGATAGCAAGTCAGCCAAATGGGTTAAGTCCTACCTGGAGGGAAGAGAACAGGTGGTAGACATCAATGGCACCTTGTCCTCGTCCCTTCCAGTGACATGTGGGGTCCCCCAAGGAAGCATTTTGGGACCTCAACTGTTTTTAATATATATTAATGCCATGAAATCGGCATGCGATTGCAACCTGTTCCTGTTTGCTGACGACTCGGCACTCCTGGGCCCTCATGCATCAACGTGGACTTTGAACTTGACCTACTTCCACACGTAAGCACGGAATGTAGAACTAGCGTACGCACAGGGAAGTCGGCATTCATCACACGTGCGTACGCAGGCTCTATGGTCCTCCGTGTTGATGAATACCACTTTGTTCTACCGTCAATGCTCGTGCATGATTATCCATATATGGTCATGAAAATGAGGAAACACCCCCCATGGGATGTGAAATAATGGACCGACCCGAGCGGGACTCCGAGAAACTCCACGGAGAATTCACTGCTGTCGAACCAAGAAGACACTATCGCGTATTATGGTTTATGGGATAAATAAAAGGCGGACTTGTAAACGGTGATGTCAGATATCAACGGCTCCCTAAAACCATTGCTGCAATTCTGCCTGGACAGCTCAAAATACTAATAAAGACCGTTCGTTGACCACTGTTTGACGTTGGTTGTGTGTCATTATAACCGTGCTGTATGAATGCCTTTTATTAGTTGTGTTCGATTGGCTATATGATTTTTAGATGCATCTATTTTGTTGTCGGCTAATAAAGACCGCGCTGGAATATGACTGCCTTTTCCCGTGTTGTTTGATTAATACCCCATGGATTAAAGTTCTCCTCAATTTTATTCCAAATCGCGATGGATCTCCCGTCAATTTTCTACCTGCTGCATATGATTTCTAGAGGCATACTACAATCTATTTTGATGTCAGTATTGGGTAGCCTATATAAACAATATAATACGAGAGCATATACAAGAACAATGAATCTCACTGCATGTATGATAGCCTGCCTTTCAATACATGAACTTGAATCCCATCATATACATAGTCTGTCCACTATAGTGTCATTGCAATGCGTTTTCTATTCTTTCTTATACAGTAAAAAGGGGGAAGAACACTATATTAATATGACTTGTATTCTGCTTACAGCTTCGAAGTTCCACTTGTTTCGTTTAACGTAAAGCCTTTTAAATATAATCAAAACGTTCCCGTGTTTCTGCGGTCTGCGCAGAATAATAACGAGTTGAGCTTTATGATTTATGATGAATTGAAAATGGGGGACCCTGATGTAAACAAGACGAAAGTTGGTCTGCATCCCCAATTAACAATTGTATGTACTGAGCTGTACTGTACTGTACCCATTCTGCAATCTGTTAATAAACTTTTCAATCAATCAATCAATCAATCAAGCTACGCGGAGCGCAGTCAGTCAGTAGCCTACACCCCGTATATTCCGATAACGCTATATAAACCATGCTGCATTCATTCTGAGAGAAAGATCTATTATTCCAAATGCTATTTATAGGGTTTTGACCATAATTACACTACTGTTGCTATTTTACAATGAACTATAATGAACTACGGTTCGTACAGAACGTGCCAGTGTTATTATGCACAGAAGCTAATTTCCTTGTTGTAATAATATATTCTACCACTGGGCGCTAGGTACGCCAGGTCTGAAATGTGCGTAGATGTACGCACAAAGTCAAGTTCAAGTTGAAGTTGATGAATCCCACTCTTTGCTTAGAAATGCTCGTACGCACAGGGTAAGCACAGATCTGTGCGTAGAACACGTTGATGCATGAGGGCCCTGGTCTCAGACAGGGATAAGTCTAAAGTGGAAAGTGTCCTGAGCAGTGAAATGAAAAAAATCTGCTCCTGGCTCAGTGACAATAAATTGTCTCTACATCTGGGAAAAACAGAGGCCATACTCTTTGGGTCAAACGCCAACCTAAAGAAATCCCAGGGTTTTAAAATTAGAGTAGGTGAAAACATTATTGAGGATAAAGAGGAGGTCACCTACCTGGGCTTTATTTTAAATAACAAACTTTCTAACGAAAAAATGGCACAAAAAGTTATTACTAAGGTCAATCAAAAAACCAAATTTTTATTTAGAATTTCCTCGTTCATAAATAGGAACGCTCTGAGGACCCTAGCTGGAGCCCTCATCCAATGTCACTTTGACTATGCTTGCACTTCATGGTACAGCAACATATCAAAACAAATGAAGACAAAGCTCCAGACCTCCCAAAACAAACTAGTGAGACTCCTGCACAACCTTCACTTTAGGACTCACCTAACGCCAGCCCACTTTAGCAGGCTGGGATGGCTTAGGGTTGAAGAAAGAGTACACCAGCTTAAAATGCTACTGGTTTTTAAAGTACTAAAAGAAACGGTCCCCAAGTACCTAGTCAATTATTTTAATAAAGTAGGAGATGTCCACAAACACGCCACAAGAGGAAGCCCCACGGACCTGGTCCCGCCGAGAGTCAGGACATGCATGGGGAAAGATGCATTTTTTTACTCGGCTACGGTAATGTGGAATGCCCTGCCAACATTTATAAAACTCCTGAACTCCCCTCTCGGATTTAAATCCGCCCTAAAAACATGGCTCAGCAGTAACTCAAATTGGTCTTAAAATGTTTTTTTTATCTCTTTTATCATAACTTGGCTTTTATTTCTTTTATCATGAGTTGCTTTTAAGGGTTTGCGGATTTTCTTTTAACATTAGTTAACTGTATGAGTTGTCAGGTTAGGTGTTTTTATATTTTTTTTTTTTTTTTTTTTTTAGAATGCGTCCTGTCAGTGTACATGTCCATTTGTGTTTCTGTGCCTTTTTATGTTCCATGTATGGACCACAATGGAAACAAGCCTTGGCTTTATTGTGTTTTATCCATTTTTGACCTGCGTTATTGACACTGTTATCGTCTTGTCTTTTAAAATGTTTTTTTTGTCATACGATTTGTGTCAAAATAAAGTATTCAATTCAATTCAAATCCAATCCAATGGGGTGCAGTACCATCCGGAGAGACGATAGGGGGCGGTATTTTCCCTGTTCGAGCTCAGACAGATCCCCACTGGTAACGTGAGGCTAGATTGATGAGAAATGAATGGAAATCGATAATAAAAAGAATAACGATTAAAAATTTGATCTCTCGTCGGCTGGCACTCAACGGTTGGCATGAACTAACGAGAAATCTCGTCGTTGGCACTGGAAGTGTTAATGGTCTGGGACTTTGTCGACAAATCTGTAAAATTGGACTTTCCCACATACCATAATGAAGGGGGAACTCTTTTTTTTTTTTTTTTTTTAATATATATCTTTCTTCCCCTCCTTTTTTCCCGATTTTTCTCCCATCCCACCCTTCCTGGTTGTTGCGTACTTTCCCCTACTGTTGGTCCGGGAGACCGGAGACTGTCACATGCTTTCCGCCGACGCATGTGCAGCCTGGGGCAGGCCAACCTGGCCGCGCAGGTTCTCACCGGGGAGAGTGTGGCGTGTGGGAGGCCACACTATCTCTCCTCAGTTCCAACCCTCGCTGAGCAGGCGCCCCGACCGAACTGTAGGGGTCGCTGTCCACAACGCCCAGGACCCACCCTTCAGCTTTCCCACCCCCTGATACAGCCAATTGTATCAGTGTGAGAGGCCAGCCAAGCTGATAGCAACGCCGGGAGCTGGATTCGAACAGGCGAATCCTAGTGTCTCCCGGTGTTGGTGACGAACGTAATCTCCGTGCGCCACCTGCCCCCCCTGAAGGGGGAACTCTTAACACATTGTGCGCCAAAAACGTGTATCGTTATTGCCCGCCATGCGTTGTGCTCCAATAACGAATAAACTCGTTTTTGGGATCAATATTTCATTTTTTCGCCATGCCATTTATAATTCATCCAGCCTCCCTCCGGGGATGCAGCTGGACCCTGTCTGATATTGCAATGCCTCAATACCGCCGCCTGGTGGATGTCGGGCGAGTTACACTCCAAGCTAAAACAGAAGTGGCGCTCGGTGCATCGAGGAAATTCCTCCGGCAGTAATATCTTGTAGCGTGGATCTAGATACACACTGGAGTGCATTGGGATCGCTTTCGAAACGCAATAATCAATATGATTTTGGCGTTTATTGCGTCATACAAACGGGAAATGGATCTAGCAGATCGACGTCAAATAATTGGAATATTTTTCCTCCAGTCTCATCGGCGAACGGTAAGAGGAATCTAACGTTATTTTCAGCCCGATTGTTTATTCATTTCACGGCAATCCATCTGATCAACGTATCAACCCATAGTAAAAAAAGACTCTACTGACGATCAAGGAATTATAAACGACCCCCCCCCCCCCCCCCCTTTCCTTCACGCATGATGAAGCATAATGTATACCGATCATATACATTTGAATTTTTTAATATAGCGTGTATAGGAAAGAAACGCCAATCGATAATCTATCATAATGCGTCAGGGCCTATAACTCGCGTTTTAGGAATGACTCCAGAACACCTTAAAACATACTTATATTCACAACGGTATTAACACGACAATGTATGAATGAAAAAATATAACGTTCCCACATCCGGAACGATAGATACCCGATGTTGAATGGGCCATAGTAATGTCCATATAGCTATAATATTTAAAAAGTTATAGCCCTGCAAAGAAGGTAAACATCTCCATAGGGTTACAGCACTGGCAGACTGGGCCCAAGGATGGGTACAATGCATGGCGGACAATGTGTTAAAATCGAGTGTGTAGTTGCGTACCAGAGGTTTACTTATAATTTGTCAGGATATAACTCGTTCAGAATGAAAAAGGCATAAAAATCAACTAATCGACTAAGATTGATTGACTAAAACCAAACCAAGTGTATAATGTATAATAACGGGGCACCGGTTGAGAGAGTAACAGTTTTAAGTACCTCGTAGTCCACATATCCGTGGACTTGACATGGACCACACACATTGACAGTGTTATCAAGAAGGCACGGCAACGCCTCTACTTCCTTAGGCGCCTAAGGAAGTTCCAAGTGAGTCAGAAGATCTTGAAGAACTTCTACTCATGCACAATAGAGAGCATCCTGACTGGCAATATCACCTCCTGGTTTGGGAATAGCACCGCACAAGACCGTAGCAGACTACAGAGAGTGGCCCGTTCAGCCGAACGCACAATTGGAGGTGGGCTTCCCACTCTCCAAGACATTTACAACAAGCGGTGCATGGGTAAGGCTAAAGGCCTCTACATGCTACAGCAACTTCAAAGCAACTGCAACACAACATCAGCGAGATTTCAACGCGGTTGTTGCAGAGGGTCTTGTAGACTGTGTTGCGAGGATGTTGCGTACATCTCCTCAAAATCTAATCTAAACAACCGTTGCGTTGATATTGCGTAGCAGTGATTGGTTGGTTAGCTAATGGGGGCGGGCTGTCATAGAATAATATTGGTCCCGCAGAGAATACCATCCTCCATTGTTGTAGCCAGCCAGCGTTGATGCTAAATAATTAGCGTCACATAGCTGGCCTTTTTCTGAAAACCCAAGCACATATTGTTCCATAGCATACGCCTTCAGTTGATCATGACAAATCCTCTCTTACCTTGACGATTAAAAAGCCTCCATAATTTAGTAAATAAAGCTGTAGCCAGCCAGCTAGCATTGGTGCTATTCAAAATGCTATCCACATTAGCTACATAGCTAACCAACTAAATACAATGGTATCCTGAGGTAACGTTAAATACAACGTTTGCTAGTCGAAATGACTGGACACACACAGGGACAAGTTAAACATCAATCAATTAATTTATTCCAACAGGTAGTTTGAGCTGCATGTGAGGTCTTTCTCTCCTCTCCATTGGAAACTAATGACATTACGTTAGCTCGAAAAGCACAGAAACGGGCGACAGAAGTTAAGCTGCTAGCAACAGACACTATAACACTTCCGGTCGGGGGATTTCAAAATAAAAGAGCGACGTCTAAAAGCACCGGAAATACGTTTATTTTGTACATTATCTAACATTAACACGAACCTAAACTAACTTTAGATTAGTTTAGGTTCGTGTTAACGTTAGATAATGTACAAAATAAACGTATTTACGGTGCTTTTAGACGTTGCTCTTTTATTTTGAAATCCCCCGACCGGAAGTAAAAATAATGCTTCTTTTTCTGCTTGTTATCAATGGGTTGGTTGAGAAGGGAAGTTTCATCTATCTAGGGACCTAGCTACATCCGGGGTACAATGTTGCATAGGCTGCTCGTCGATGTTGCAGAAGCATAAAGGCAGAGTGTCTGCAACACCGTTGCTTTGTCGATGTTGTGTTGCAGTTGCTTTGCAGTTTCTGTAGCATGCAGAGGCCTTAAGAGAATAATCAAAGACTCCAGCCACCCAAACAACTGCCTCTTTGAACTTCTGCGGTCAGGCAAGCGATACCGGAGTCTCATGGCCAGCACAGAGAGACTCAGAAGAAGCTTCTATCCTCAGGCCATCAGGATGCTAAATGACAACAACACTATGTAACAAACCATCAAATACACTAACAGCACACACATCCACACGTTCACACTCACTTTAAACAAACAACTCACTGCAGCACCCACTTTACCCACTTTAGACACTTAACACACTTTATATTTATTGGTAAAGAATTGCACTACAACTCATACCTCATTACACCTTACTGTAAATTGTACCTAAATTGTACCTCATCCCATTTCTGCATTGTACTGTATATTGTATTGTAACTCGGTTACTTTTCTACTCTGCATTGTATATTGTATATATGTATATTGAACACTTTTGTCTACGTACTTGACTTCTATTTTATACGTATTATACTTATTTTATACTTACCGTACTTTTCTGACTATAAGCCGCGGCTTTCCCCCCCATTTTTCGACCCTGCGACTTATATAACGGTGCGGCTTATATGTGGACAAAACCCGAAAATCAAAATATTGCTTTTTTTACTGCATTGAAATGTTATTTATCTGTTCCCTTATTTACTTAATACAACTTGTAAGTTAATTCTTGTTATTTGTCCGACAGTATTGTGTCCCAATGGGAGTCATTCTCTGTAGAGGTGGGAGTCATTCTCTGTAGAGGTGGGAACTTAAAGCTCAATATAAGAACGGCCATGCACCACCACCCACAGATCGAACAATCAATCTGTCAATCCTTGCCGTGTCCGGGCCGGGTGAGGTTTCCCGTGTTGAGTCAAATTAAGCCGCAGGCTCCACTCCTTACATATGGTAATTAAACATTAAAACACATGCGGCTTATAGTCCAGTGCGGCTTATATATGTACACATCATTCAATTTAGCTGCTGCGGCTTATAGTCAGGTGCGGCTTATAGTGCGAAAAGTACGTATCTATTTTTATCTAGCACAATCTCTGGAGCAAAGCAGAAAGAAGCATTTTATATAAAAGTACTTTTGTATGACAACTAATAAAGAAACTTGAAACTTGAGCTTGAACTAATGGACTATAAGGGGACGGCCCTGGTAGTAACACACCATGAGTAAAGGATCCATCTCTCTCTCTCTCTCGCTCTCTCTCTCTCGCTCTCTCTCGCTCTCTGTAGGTGGTTCTGGTGTTTGGGCAATATTTCCAGAGGAGAGGACAAAACATGACCAAAAGTTTGACACCCTCTCCCCAGCCATGGGCTACATCTCAGGTACACACACACAAACATTCTGAACGTACCCTTTTAAGAAGGCTATTTCTCAGTTATTATGTCAAAAATGTCCATGAAAAAAAATTCTCAAGTGTTGCTCAATATGACATATGAGATCAGTGGTTGTTTTGGTACGACATCCAATAAATAGCTGTTTAATTAGACAAATTATTAATGCTTTTTTATTTTTTTTTGATCCACTTTTTCTCCCATTTTTCTATATTTTTCTCCCATCCCAATTTCGTATCATCCAATTCAACCCTCCCCTGTCACGAACGCTGTTTCTTGCCTCCCACAAGCCGGCTGCAATGTGGACTAAGTCATACATAGCACAAGTCCCCTCCGGTACTTGAGGTAACAGCAGTCGCATCTTTTCACCTGCGCAGCTCGATCTCTCAGTGTCGAGGAGTAATGCGTGGGAGGCTCACGCTGCCCCCGACACTTCCTGATTCTACTGCGCAGGCGCACCAACCGACTTGTAGGAGTCGCTTGTTCACAACGTTCGATCCCCACCCTTCAGTTTTCCCTCCCCGTAATACGGCCAATGTGTATTACTGCGGACGACCAGCTAAACTGAAAACAATGTGGAGAGCTGGATTCGAACACGCGAATCCTAGCGTCTCCACACTGGTGGCGAGTGCCTTGCCCACTACACCACCTAGCCGCCCCACAAATTATTAATGCTTAATAAGTTTAGTAAGTTTACATACATCTCGCTCAGTTATCTGTGCTAACTCTGTAATCCTGCTTATTTTACAACTTCAGTGAATTCTTTCCAGCCCTGAGAAGGAAAAAGATTCCATGCTGTTAATGTTTCATGCAATGAACTCTTTCCCTCTTTCTCTCCATTTCCTCTCTCTTGCTCTCTCTCTCTCTCTCTCTCTCACTCTCACTCTCTCTCTCTCTCTCTCTCTCTCTCTCTCGCTCTCTCACTCTCTCTCTCTCTCTCTCTCTCTCTCTCTCTCTCTCTCTCTCTCTCTCTCTGTAGGAGAGCAGGCCAGGAAGTTCTTTCCCCAGTCTGGCCTGCCTGCGTCTGTGCTGGCTGAGATATGGTGAGAGTGACACGTACACACACACGCACGCACGCACGCACGCACGCACGCACGCACGCACGCACACACACACACACACACACACACACACACACACACACACACACACACACACACACACACACACACACACACACACACACACACACACACACACACACACACACACACACACACACACACACACACACACACACACAGAGAGAGAGAGATGGTTGAGATCATTTAACTTTGAACTTTCAGTTCAATTCCATTTGTACAAACATGAGTATAAAGCAAAGGCACTGTTTATTTTCTAACAACATAACATTCATTCATTCATTCTCAATTCATTAAAAGCTTTGATAGGACAATGTTCCCATGCCTATAAATGTTTTTCAATATATCAATTTGAAGTTTTTAAATTCACTTCCTGAGTTTACAAGGAGAGCTTCACACACAGTTTGATGAGATGCAAACAACTTTTCCGACAGACGCAGTTCTAGATTTGTCTGTTTTTCAAGACACCCACAAGCTAGGAAGATATGCGCCACAATGAAAGATCAGAACATTTATTGCCAAGCAATCGAACAATGATGGGACATTTAGCTTGCAGCAAGGCACACACAAAAAAACAGTAAAAACACAACGACACACTATTATGTCTAATGCAACACAACACAGTACAATAAACAGAGATGAATGGTTGGTATATGCATTATATGTGTAAACTTCATAAAAGTATGTACTGTAGGCACCTTGGTTGTACAACGAGTACTTTCTATCTTTCCTTTCTCCCAACCCTGCTGTATTCCATCAGGGTGTTGGGGAGCACAGATAATTACCGTAATAACAATGGAGGAAAAAAAAGGTTGCCTTTGACAAAACTGTGTCGTCTCTCGCTCTCTCAGGGCTTTGGCTGATATGAATAAAGATGGGAAGATGGACAGGCTGGAGTTTTCCATCGCCATGAAGCTCATCGACCTGAAGCGCCAGGGCACGCCCCTCCCCGCTTCTCTACCAATCATCATGAAGCAGCCTCCCATCCCCATGCCCAGCCTCGGTGCCCCTTCAATGGCTACCTCACTCTACGGTAGTGGTCTCGCTAGTCAATCACTTTTCACCCCAAAACACTGACCTGTCCTACTTACTCAGTGATGTTGTGTATAATCTTTGAGATAAATCCATTCCTCACTAGTGTGTGTGTGTGTGTGTGTGTCCACCAGGTATGGGCTCACTGCCTAACCTGTCCATGATGCCAGGGCCCATGTTGACGCCCATGTGCATGACAACCCCCGGCTTCTCACCTCGGACTTCTATGACGTCACACTCTCCCATGGTTCCCATGTCGATGGGCATGACCCCTATGATGATGGGTACTGCCCCCCTGATGCCCACCCTGGGAAACCCCACGCTACCCAACGGCACCATTGGATTTCTACACCCTATCCCCGCCGGATCCATGGCAACCGGTAAATCTCCTCTCCTATCCTCTCCTCTCCTCAACTCCTTTCTATAGAAGGATCTGTCATCATATAATTGGAATTGATAGAAGAGACGCCTCCTGATATATCAGAATAATCTGGTCCCGGAGCCCGTTCCATGGTCACTGGACTTCCGTGTTGTTGTCCACGGAACCTGGATTGTTCTGTCATCATGTTTAGAACAGATTTTTAAGACCATGGACTCTACAAGTGACTCAGAACACTGGAACCGTTCAGCTGCTCACGCACAGCCAGACACCCATTTAACACCTGGGTAAAACAGAGTCCATTCTCTTCGGTTCAAATAACAAACTCAGCAAGACCGACATCTTCTCAGTTACAGTGGGTGACAATATTGTCACAAGGAAAGATGAAATTACCTACCTGGGTTCCATCCTAGAGGCTAATCTTTCCTGTGACAAAATGGCATCCAATGTAATCAAAAAAGTCAACCAAAGAACTAGATTCTTGTACCGGATCTCCTCTCTGGTAAACAAGAATACCCTGAAGACTCTGGCAGGAGCACTCATTCAAGTGCAGGGCTGTGTGGTAAATTTGTGTGTGTGTGTGTCTCTCCAGGCATCCCTCTCTCTGGCTCCTACAACTCCTCTCCATTAGGCTTCTCTTCCCCTTCTGCTGGTCCAATTGGAATCAACAAGGCCTCGTCACTGCTAGACCTGGGACCCAGCAGGTAACACACACACACACACACACACACACACACACACACACACACACACACACACACACACACTGCATACATCTTGTGTGATTGTGATCAGCTAGTAGGTGATGATCATTAATTATTACATGGCTTTGTTGAATACTCAATTCTGATTAGTAGACAAATATCCTCGTAATAATCATTTATAATAATTCTGAATAATGAATTAAAGGACAGGAAATCTAAAGGGGGCATATTATTATTATAATAATTGTTTCCCCTTTCCTTTAGTGTGTTTATAGAGGTGGGCTGCATGTAGAACGTCTGCAGAGTTACAAAGCCCAAAGTCCACGCAGCTCATTTGCATTTAAAGAGACAGGAGCCAAGATGGCCGTTTCAGGCTGGGTGAGCCCGAGGTGCTGCACCTGGTCTGTACAGCTGTAACGAGGTGCTTTCTGACCATAAAAACACGCAAATGTTTGTAAACAGACCTTGAAAATTTAAATATTAAACTGGGAAATAGGCATAAAAAAGTTAATGATAAAAAAAATTAAGTGCATTTCTCCATATATATATTCCTATGAATATGCAATGTTTTCTTGATTCTGAATGACATTTTGGCCATTCTCTGTTGTTTCCAATTCAAAGAAACAAGAACAGGATGAGGCAGCAGTCACTTTTGTAACTTGGGCCGGGATCGACTGAGCATTGTGCCATATTGGTTGGCAAGACGACGTCATGCGAATACTATGCATGTAAACTATAACTGTTGGGACATTGACCTGTACACTCCCCAGGATCGCAGAAAAGGAGGGACATGTGGGTCTTTGTCTCAGAGAACGCAGCCTGTAGAGGAGTTTAATAGAATGAAAGTCGTGGCCAAGTTTTACTGCTGCTGTATTGGAAGGCAGTTGTCGAAGAAGCTCTAATTATCCTATAAAACACCTCCATAATATACGTTTACAAGATGGCAATGGAATTTGCTGTTGATGTAATTCTCTCTTATGGTGTTAACACTTTCTATGCCGGGAAACGTCTTTAGACGTCATTCCCGGCCATGTTCAAGTTGCCGGAGGACGCTTTACGTCGTCCTTATATCAATATTTCAAAAATCTGCGATCGGATTCATATGTCCCCTCCGCTGGCCTGAGATCCACCAGCAGGACCCACTGAGCTCTCTGGCGGTTCAGGAGCGCCATCTTGTGGCCGATCGGCGCAATCGCTTAACAGGATGTGCCATAGAGGTTGTGCTAGACGTCCGTAGTACTTCCGGGCACTCGCTATAGGTCCCGGGACTCTGGCTCGTCACGCTACACAGTGATCGATTGCCAATAACTCAATAAACAACATGATTTGGACGTATATACCATTATACAAGCTGGAGATGGACCGGGTAAATTTACATCCCATAATGATAAGACTTCTACTCTACGATGATCGCCCAACGGCGCGCGGAGACTGGGGTGAGTTTCAGCGTGTAACGTTACCGTCTTCGATACTAACTGCTATTATCAACATTTGACCCACATTAGATGATTGGTATAACGCTGCCCACGGAATTATAAACTCCCCCTAGCCCATCCGGTCAACATCAGATGACGTGTAGTAACTTCTAGAAGTACGTCTAGTTGGAATTTTTTATATCGCGCTGATTGCCATAAAACTGTATTGCATCATCAATATAATGCATTTGGGGCTATAGATCACGTTCTGGAGAAAGCTGCAGAAAGAGATGAAAACATACTTTACTATGAATATGTGAATGAAAAAGTTTAACGTTGCTACACAATGAACAATACATATAGGACTTTGAATGGGCCCTAATAATGGCAATGTAGCAATAGAATTTAAAAAGTTATAGCCATGCAAAGAAGGGGTACTTCTCCATAGACAAATAGAGCCGGCAACCTATGGTATATCATGAATTTAACCCAAGGCAACCAAAGTGTTAAGTGTCTTGGTGCTTCAATTGCTCCAGATAAATGGTTTGTTTACATAACATAATGTTGTCTTTTTCAACATGGCTTCCAGTGGGAAAAGCGGGCATGTCTGTTATGCAAGTGATGGGTATTTGGTCTTGGAATGTTATTAGGACAAATAAGGTCCTGCCCTAACCCAACGTTAGTTTGTGTCGAATCGGAATAAAATGTCTAGTCTATTACATTTTGTTCTCTCTCGCTCTCTTGCACATAGACACACATGTGTCATAACTAGTTTCACAAGAATAGATCAATCACTAACGATATGCACATAGCATCTTTATTATTTTGTTTTATATGTTTTAAGTATTTTCTTTGTGTCTGTGTGTGTGTGTGTGTGTGTGTTTCTCCCAGTTTGCCATCGTCCTCCCTGTTGGCTGCTTCTCCTAAAGCAGTCCCCAGTGACTGGGCCATCCCACACGCCACCAGGCTCAAGTACAGACAGCAGTTCAACAGCCTGGACAAACAGATGACTGGATACCTCTCAGGTAGGGACCCTGTCTGGGTGTGGATGGGTAGTATTGGGGTGTTGCCGATATTGGAAGACATTTTCTCAATATACACCAGTTCATTGGGACAGCTTTTTCCAATGTGGACGGAGCCAGGGAAAACACAGAGCTTCAAGTTAGGGTTGGCTGGGTGAGAGTTATGGATATGTAACTTCAAGGTTCACCAGGAACTACGCAGTGCCAGACCCCGCCTGGTTGTGTGATGGCCACGCCTGACCCATGTACGTCAAACACAAGAACATCAGAGCTGTTCTCCAGAGATTATTTACTATTTCTTACTTTACTTACTTCTTACTTTACCAATGATATTGGGGGAGACAGTGGCTCAGGAGGTAGAGCAGTCGTCTGGTAGTCGGAAGGTTCCCGGTTCGATTCCCGCTCCTCCCCGGGCAGCGTGTTGAAGTGTCCTTGAGCAAGACACTTAACCCCTAATTGCTCCCGATGTGCAGGTTGGCACCTTGCATGGTTGCTTCCGCCATCGGTGTGTGAATGTGTGAGTGAATGGGTGAATGTGCGGAATTAAAATTGTAAAGCAGTGCTATATAAATGCACCATATACATATACATATATATATACATATATGGTGTTGATCGGTAGAGTCCATTCTCAGCACAATCCATGCTGTTCCTCTTGTTATGTAGCTCCGGATAGTTGGCCACAAACCAATGCAAAGTCAATGGCATCAAGCTCTTGTACAAGCTGACTGAGGCTCACAGTGTACATACAGTAGATTTGAGCCTAAGATCAACAGCATCATTGATAAGTAAGAAATGCTGCACAGGCACATGTTCTTGTGTGTGTGTGTGTGTGTACATTTTCGTGTGTGTACATTTTCGTGTGTGCACATTTTCGTGTGTGTGCACATTTTCGTGTGTGTGTGCACATGTTCTTGTGTGTGTGTGTGTGCACATGTTCTTGTGTGTGTGTGTGCACATGTTCTTGTGTGTGTGTGTGCACATGTTCTTGTGTGTGTGTGTGCACATGTTCTTGTGTGTGGTGTGCACATGTTCTTGCGTTTGTGTGTGTGCGTTAAGGCTGTCCCCGAAGCCTGTTTTTGGGATTTGAACTTCGTCAGGGTTTTTCCGAACGGATGTTCGAACCTTCGTTTTTAATCAAAAATAATTATTATCTTTTTTATACATTTTTATTTTTATAAATATCCTCAAACTAAATCCTCAATCTGAATAAAGTGATTAATCTGATTAAATTAGTCTTTATTTGTATTAAATCAACTTTCCAGCCCCAGACCCAGCCCAGGGAGAAGCCCCAGCCCAACTAAATCAATTAAATCAACTTTCTTTAATGAATATAACTCATCATTTCTTTTTTCCCGAACGTTTGGGCTCAGCCCTAGTGTGCGTGTGTTTGTGTGTGCACATGTTCTTGTGTGTGTGTGTGCACATTTTCTTGTGTGTGTGTGCACATGTTCTTGTGTCTGTGTGTGCACATGTTCTTGTGTTTGTGTGTGTGTGTTTGTGTGTGTGCATGATGTACATCACGTCACTGTCCAGCAGCAGAAACATGTGTGTTGTCTAGCTGGTCAGTTGGTCTTCTGGCTCTACTCAACCAGAAAGTTTGGTAGGCAACCTAATGTCAGGACATTTTGAGGAGAGGATAAACTTCGAGGGACATTTTTGAGGATGATCCAACTGACCGGCTGACAAACCGTGACCTATATAGCTGCTGTTTGCAGTTAAAATGTTTGTTTCCTGCTACTGTCTTGTCTGTATGTATGTATGGCAGGGCACTGAGATACTCCCTAAACATGCGTGTCCTGTGTGCGCATGTATGTGTCATGTCATGCCTCCACCTCGCCCAAAGTATGTGTGGAATGCAGCCATGGATGTGAGGCTTAAGTGAAGAAAGGTCATTGATGATTTTGTCTCTTGGGTGTGCTTCATTTCATGACCTTTACTTTCCTGTCGTAGAACCAGTCAAGCCAAGCACATGGTGCTCCTTACACACACACACACACACACACACACACACACACACACACACACACACACACACACACACACACACACACACACACACACACACACACACACACACACACACACACACACACACACACACACACACACACACACACACACACACACACACACACACACACACACACACACACAGAAGTGTAACATCTTCACTGCAAGACTAGTTCTTATGGCCATGATAGACTCTGAAGGCCTGTAGTGCTTCATTGCATTTTGAGTATCATTTAAGTTCCTTAAAATGGTCAAGTCCACACCTCTGGGTGTGGTGAAAATAACTTTGAATCATCAGACCTTTGACCTGATTTTGCAAATGGTTTGGAAAGCATTGAAGGGTTTTCAGGCAGGTGTGTACTGTGTACAGGGAAGGGTTGTGAAAACCTTATCCTCTCTCCATAACATCATGTCGGCTCGTACGTACTGCATGAAAACAATGCCATACTTCCAAACTCTAAATCTCATTTAGTTTATGTAGCTATGAAATTGTATCGCATGTACGTTTTGAATGAAGTTTATTTAATTTTTCAAGTTTTCAGCTCAGCTGGCCTTGAAGAAAGATTTATACTGATGGCAAATCTCACTGCATGTCTGCCTTGACAATATTGCTATTAGCAACATGGTGGTTGGTGATGAGCATTCCATGGTGTTGCACCTTGTACATTCATACAGTCACTCCATAGCTGAAAAAAATTCAATTAAATAAGACTTTAAAAAAAAGTATATATGGTGCTTAACACTTTGGATGCCACGCCTCCCCGTCTCAAAACCTTGTTGCGTGCCACCACCCACTTCAATGATAGCGCTCTCATATTTGCGAACGCATAAACTACATCTTAAATTATGGCTATGTGTCTAATCTGGCCGTCGCTTATCAATTACTTGTTTGCAGTCAACATTGTCGAAACTGATTGTTTTTCAATCGGTTCATTTCCGTTTTGTACCATTTTGAAAAACGCTTGTTTCTTGAAACTTCCAGAAGATTTCAGAAGATTCTGTGATAAACGCCCTTTACTGTAATACACAAAACACGTTGTAATTTTTCGGCCTATTTATGAATAGTTTTTCAAATAAACGCTAGATTATCGATAGTATATGTGTACTTATGCACGCTATAGAAGCGGGCTGAAAAATCGAATCTCTTATTTCCTGATCGCGCGCACACACACACACACACACACACACATAGGGCCCACGTTGATATCTCTGTGAAAAAAGCTCTTATTATCCTAAGACTGGTAAAATAGATTCCTTACCTCAGATCAGATGTTCTCCAAAAATATTATTCCAATTCCTGATCGCCATTCCAAATATCGATCGTGTTTATTGATCCAACGCTGGGTGGTCGAGACACAGATTCCACGCTGTTCTGATGGTCCAGAATGAATCCGATCGTCTCTGGTGACTTGTCTGAGAAGTAAAATGAGGAAGCAGGATTCCCCCCCCCCCCCCCATGCTTTTCATTCAGTCTAATCCAATGGGGTGCAGTACCACAGGGAGAGACGATAGTAGTGTTGTCACGATACTGGAATTTCGACTTCGATACGATACCTTGAAAAGTATCGATACTTCGATACCATTTCGATACCAAAAAAAATATATATATATTTATTTTTTTAACAAATTTAGCTTTAGTTGCTGGTTGATTCTCCTCAGCTTCTCTTTGGTACTATAAGAGAAGATAAATATAACACTTTTAAAACCCTTTGTTTATCTTTAGATCACACATTTAGGAGGGGGGTGGGAGAGAGGGGTGGGAGAGAGGGGTGGGAGAGGGGTGGGAGAGAGGGGTGGGAGAGAGGGAGGGGGAGAGAGGGAGGGGAGAGAGGGAGGGGAGAGAGGGAGGGGAGAGAGAGAGAGAGAGAGAAGGGAGAGAGAGAGAGAGGGAGAGAGAGAGAGAGAGAGAGAGGGAGAGAGAGGGAGAGAGAGGGAGAGAGAGAGAGAGAGGGAGAGAGAGGGAGAGAGAGAGAGAGAGGGAGAGAGAGAGAGAGAGAGAGAGAGAGAGAGAGAGAGAGAGAGAGAGAGAGAGAGAGAGAGAGAGAGAGAGAGAGAGAGAGAGAATATGCTCGGAGCATTTTAGTAACGTTACATTTGCAACAAGATTGCTGCTATTTAAACACTTCATGGAAACGGGGTAACGTTAACCTTATGTCGACTGTAGTATTGTATGACCTCGACATAACGTTAACGTTACTCCGTTTCCATGCAGTAATTATAAAAGTGGCCAGCTAAGCTAACAGAGCTAACGGCTAGCAGTAGCTAACGTTAGCTGAAAGCTGTAACGTTACTAACAACGAAATCAGCTGTTGATATTATGCGCCATCAGTAGACAACGTATCATGTATTAAACTAGAGTTAATGGTTTAATGCTTCAGTGACGTTGAAAGAGCAGCTGTCACGAACCTCTTTCATTTCTTTATGGAGAGATCCGCGTTGGCCACTGCTCTGTAACACCACTTGCAAATAGCATTGGTGCATCTTTAGCTTGTCCTTCGTTGTTTACTTCAAACCCGAAGTACCTCCAAACAGCACTTCTGCTGTTTTCTTTATCCACAAGCACAAGTTGCGGAGGCTCTGCATTTGCCATCTTCAGCTAAAATCTTTGTTTACAAACTGAAGACGGCTCTGTGACTCTGAGGGGGAGGGCTGGAGGAGCCGGAGGGGCAAGCGTGCTCTGAACAGCGAGTCAACAACTTGCGGTAGAACACTCGCCAGCTGGTACCGATACTGCAGAAAGTATCGGTATTTCGGGAAATGAGTATCGAAACCATTTTAAATATTCAGTATCGATATGTATCGATACTTCGATATTTTTGACAACACTAGACAATAGGGGGCTGTATTTTCCCAATGGAGCTCCGAGAGAGTTCCAGTGGTAACGGGAGGCTAGATTGATGAAATATGAATGGAAATCGCTAATAAATAATTAAAAAAAAAACAATTAAAAACGAGATTTCCCGTCCGTGGCACTCAATGGTCGGCATGAAATAACGAGAATTCTCGTCCGTGGCACTCAAAGTGTTAAAGGAACACACCAACTTTTGGGGAAATTTGCTTATTTGCCATCTACCCTGGAGTTAGACAAGCAGATACATACCCTTTTGTTCTCTGTGCATGCATTAGGCTTAACCCTTTCACTGCCACACTACCAAACGGTTAACCCTTTCACTGCAACAATACACAAATGGTTAACCCTTTCACTGCCACACAACAGCAGGTTAACCCTTTCACAGGTTAACCGTCAGTAGTGTGATAGTAAAGGGTTAACCTTCTGTAGTGTGGCAGTGAAAGGGTTAAGCAACAGCCGCACCGTTAGCTAATTTATGCAAATGACATGTCGTCAGCTTGTGACTGCAACTTGTTCCTGTTTGCGGACGACTCAGCCCTGCTGGTCTCTGACAAGAACAAGTTACAGGTTGAAAAAACCCTCAGCTCGGAACTAGGCAAAATCTGCATATGGCTCGCCGACAACAAACTATCATTACACATGGGCAAAACAGAGTCCATTCTCTTCGGTTCAAATAACAAACTCAGCAAAACCGACGGCTTCTCAGTTACAGTGGGTGACAATATTGTCACAAGGAAAGATGAAATTACCTACCTGGGTTCCATCCTAGAGGCTAATCTTTCCTGTGACAAAATGGCATCCAATGTAATAATTTGTACAATAAAGACCAAGCATGGCTTTGTCAGTATTCCAATGTACAGCCCCACCCAACCCCACCCCACCTACCCAACCTCCTCCAATGTACAGTTTCTATGTCAAATGTATGTCAGTATTCACAAAAGTCCAATGTCCAGTGCCCCCCCCCCCTACCCAACCCCCCCCCCCCCCCCCACACACCTCCAATGTACAGCCCCACCCCACCTACCCAACCTCCCCCAATGCACAGTTTCTATGTCAAATGTATATACACTCTTTTTCTGAATTTTTTTAGTATCACAAACAGTACTGTATTTGAAAATCTGGTATGTCATAAATGTATAGATGTAGCAGTACTGTCTATCTGTATGTCGTGTGTGTCATATGATGAATTGAAAATGGGGGACCCTGATGGAAACCAGACGAAAGTCTTTCTCAGGTCTGCATCCTCTTAACAATTGTATGTATTGAGCTGTACTGTACTGTACCCATTCTGCAATCTGTTAATAAACTTTTCAATCAATCAATCAATAGCCTAGCTTAGCGTCATTCACTGGAAGTAGGTGTGCCAGTGTAGCCTAGTTCCCAACAGTCACGAAATACACTCCAAATACAACTCCAAAACGTTCCTGTAAACATGTTCTGACCTGTGTATTTACCACGTGGAGAAAACATTTATAATAATTAGACATTTTCGTTTTCTAACTAGATATATACTGGGAATTATTTTTTGCCGAACCACTGTTGCCTGGGCGCAGTGATTTCATCACCTCAAAAGCCCTGTTGCTTTTTGAAAAACAGGGCTTTTGAGGTGATGAAATCACTGCGCCCAGGCAGCAATGGTTCGGCAAAAAAGAATTCCCAGTATATAACTGTTTTGAAAATGAAAATGTCAAGTTTATTTTTTCTCCATGTGGTAAATACACCGGTCACAACATGTTTACAGGAATGTTTTGGAGTGTATTTCGTGACTGTTGGGAACTAGGCTACACTGGCACACCTACTTCCAGTGAATGATGCTAAGCTAGGCTAATGGCGCGGCTGTTCCCTAAGCCTAATGCATGCACAGAGAAGAAAAGGGTATGTATCTGCTTGTCAAACTCCAGGGTGTAGATGGCAAATAAGCTAATATCCCCAAAAATTGGCATGTTCCTTTAAGTCACGCACATGTACACACACACACACACCATACTGTAATTTTGCCCATTTGAACTGGTTTGATGACATTCTTTTGTATCCGTCTTTGCAGTTCACAGATAAGGATGTGACAGTATGTGTGTAGATGTCGTCATTATATTATTATGATTATTATTGGGTAATTTATTATGGAGGGAAAAGACACGTAGGCATTTTACCATTTAAATTGGTTTCACTAGTAACCATGATTACTAGTGAAATTGGTAAATTGCTCTCCTACTCATGGGCTGCACTTTGACGCTGCAGTCCTGGGATCATGCCAGGGCGCGTCTATTCGAATACCAACCGGTTCATGCTTCCACGTTCTGCTAATCTGATTGCCCACTGCCGTTTCTGGTGCGATCTGATTGGCCACTGCCGTTTCTGGTGCGATCTGATTGGCCACGGGTCGGGCGTTTCTGGTCATGTGACATGTGCGCCCACTGCGCCCAATCGCGCGACGCGCCCATTTCCGCCTCGAACAGCATGCAAACGACCTAGTTTATCACTGGTTAAGCTTAGGCGACTCTGTCGAAGTTGGTTAAGGTTAGAGTTTGGAATCAGGGCTGGCGTTCCATCGCCCTGCTCTAAGACAAACTCTAACCGTAACCAACTTCGAAAGAGCTCCTAAGCTTAACCGGCGAAATTACTTGCCGTCACACGATTGGTGCGACCAGAAACAGCAGTGGCCAATCAGAGCGCAAAACGCGAACGCGGAAGCATGAACCGGTTGGTATTCAAATAGACGCTGCCAGGACACGTAGATTAACCCACGTAGGACCCGCCCACACAGTCATCCACTGCAGCTGTCCGTCCACCATTGTTTTCCTTAATTTCCAATGAGAAGCATCCGTTTGTGGGACAGGGCTAGGGTTGGGTACCGTTCACATTTGAACCGACACCGGTACCAGTTGTTGGGATTCTGTATCGGTATCCAACGGTACCTATTTTGGTACTTAATTCTCTCTGTAATAACAAAAAAAGTATTTCAGTTGTAAAAATAAGTAAACTTCTAAATTTCAACATTTTGTTATTTATTGTGGTAACACAAAATAAATCGCACGATCATGTATTATGTTTTAAATATCAACATTATCTGGCCATCCTCAGTAAATATTATCAAACTCTTTGTGGCCGATACCGATAACCGATATTAATATTGCTGTTCTGGCCGATACCGATATTTACCGATGTCGATATCTCTGTATAGAAAACAATTTTTTATGATAATCAAATAAAGAGCTATTTTCCATTTTATTTTATTTTTTATTTTGTAACTTATTTTCAGAAATTACTGATATTTTTAAACTATTTAAGGCCAAAACATGTAAAAATAAAAAAAATAAAAATAATTAAATTAATTTTTTATATCGGCCCTATTTTGATATCGGACCGATACCGATGTGTAAAAAAACTGCCATATCGGCCGATATTATGTCGGCGGCCGATATATCGTGCATCACTACTTAAAAGTACAGAGTTCGGTACCCAACCCTCGACGGTTCAGAGAGGATGCACTTTTGGAACTGACTGATATGTCGCCGTCCGTATGCTGTTTCTGCAAATGCACAATGACATTAACTAGGTTGTAAATCAAATCAAACCGACAGACGGCAATACCTTTCTTCTGTTTTATCTGTTTAGTGATGATCAGTGTGGCCACTCCCTTAATGAGTAGATATAGAGAATAAATAGATTTACCTTGCAATGAAATCAAAGCTTTGTGTCTCTCTCTTTCTCTCTCGCTCACTCGCTCACACTCTCGCTCTCTCTCGCTCTCTCTCTCTCGCTCTCCCTCGCTCTCTCTCGTTCTCTCTCTCTCAGGCCTACAGGTGAGGGATGCCATGGTAACTACAATGCTTACTCGGTCACAGCTGGGGTCCATCTGGTAAGCACCATTTTTATTGTGTGTATCTTTCTGTGTGTGTGTGTGTGTGTGTGTGTGTGTGTGTGTGTGTGTGTGTGTGTGTGTGTGTGTGTGTGTGTGTGTGTGTGTGTGTGCGTGCATGTTATTTTAGGTTGTCACTTGTCAGATCCTGTTTGAGGGTCATGGTTGTGTTTGGCAGAGGAAAATGTATCAACATTATGTGGTTTATAGGTGTTCCTTCTCTTTATCACTTCTGTTTTTATTTTAGCTAAACAGATGCTTGAGGGAAGCATTGATTGTGGCTACTGCTATAGTTTTGCAATTTAAACCCTCTCATAGCACTCTTTTTTTTAAAACACAGCACAGGTTTTTATTAAACGTAAAATATTTACTTCTGAGGTCTGAGCTATTTTGTGATTGTGACCCAGCACAGACTCTGGGCCCTTTAGAGGGATCTTCAATTATTGATTTTTTACATGATATGAAAGTACAGCTCTTCTTACACTCCTGCCCTCTCCTCCTCTCTTCTCTTCTCCTCTCCCCCTAACCTGTCCTCTTCTCTTCTCTTCTATTTTCTCTCCTCTCCTCTCCTCTAGGAATCTGGCTGATGTAGATAAAGATGGGAAGCTGAAAGCAGATGAGTTTATACTGGCCATGCATCTAGTGGAATCTGCAAAGAGTGGACAAGAACTACCAGCAACACTGCCTACTGACCTGATACCTCCATCACAAAGGTATGCACGCACGCACGCACGCACGCACGCACGCACGCACACACACACACACACCCCCCCCCCATAGGCATATCCTCCACTGTAGCAGTCCGTTTGACACATGTGCCCAAAACATAATACACTAAATGTTTGAATTGAAGCATTAGGGATGGGAATCGAGAATCGGAATCGATTGGGAACCGGTTCCTAATTGTCCGATTCCTGGAATCGCATGCCTCCGTGACTATCGATTCCTCTTATCGATCCCATGTTTTTCCGACAGTTGCGCATTTAAAAACAATAACGTTAGCGCCACGCATGTTGCTAACGAATTCTCTTTTGCAATAACGACCTGTTGAATGCAACTACAGTTCAATAGATAAAATTTGTTCTCAAATGCATAATTTTTTTAAAGTGTATAGTTAATAAATCTTTTACAGTTTTTGTATTTTTCTGACATGGGGGCTCAACAATACATGATAAATGACAATCAGAAATGTCAAGTTGCATGTTGTTATTCTAACCAGCTTAGTTCTGTTGCATTTCCAATTTTATTTATTTAAATTATAAATGTATCAGGAATCGATAAGGGAATCGACAAAGAATCGGATTGATAAGCAGAATCGATAATGGAATCGTATCGATAAAATCTGATCAATTCCCATCCCTATTGGGCTGTCTAATCAGTCATTTGTTAGTCAACCATTAGTCATATTTTAAGCACCAATATGTGACTTTTTTAACTTATAAAACACTGTCTTACTCTAGTGTTTACAAACATTACCCGCGTAAACAAACATTCCTTATTACTTACTTACTTTTGTGTGTCTGTGTGTGTATTCCAGGGGTGCAATGAATGGGTCCACTTCCAACCTTTATGCTGCGATGACTGATGACTTGGACATAGAGCCTCCACAGAAGACCAAGACCAACAGTATGTAGTTCACTAGTTAACCAACCATCATAATAATAATGGAATGGATGTGTAAAGCCCAAAGCAGACGGAAGGCGAGCGAAGTCACCTGACAATGCGATCAGTTGTCACTCAACAACAATCGCTTAGCACACCACACGCGACCGACGAATGCACTCATTTGAAATTTTTAACAATTTCATTCACTGTCATTTGCAGTGTTTGTGTAGTGCTTTTAGTCATTTTCGGACATCACTGTGACTATACATGTAAAACCTAATTGATACAAATATTGTTGTATTTATTATCATTATAATTATTTAATTCCGAGGATGTCTGTAAAATCTACGTTATTATAGCAATCGCCATGATTTCTCCCAAAAGAACACAGGCGGGCGCACACCAGTCAGTCCGATGACTGCCTTTCAGAGTTCGTCAATCCAAATCCAAGGTCGGACAGTCAATAAGCATCATGAATATTCGAGCTGCGTAATCATCAGCGGGGTGCCATGGCTTAAAAAAATCGGTCACCTGGCTAAAATCGCCCGCCGTGTGCATTGGACTTTAAGTCTCAATTCCTGAAGCCAATACGCTGAAACCATGACAGACGAGAGGTTTTTGTTGCTGGGATTGAAAGGCCCTTTGAAAGGTCTTTTATTTTTAGACTGTGTGACCCTACAATACAACGAGCAGACAGAGGTTTGTTTCATGACGGTAGCGCAACGTCCTAATCAACAAGTTCCACAGCACGACAGACACACTGGGTACAAGGTGACAACACCACCTCGCATACGGTGCAGTGCACAGAGACCGCACCACAAACAACAAAGCATGATACGTATCACTCTCCGTACGGTACATCTAATACTATGTATACGTCAAACAACAGACGGAAGACTGTACTTATCTTTCTCCATATGTTTAGTATTATGTATATAAAATGATATACGGTAGATTATATCACTCTCCATACATTTAGTTCATATAGTGTGGCTGTGGAGGGAGGTCTAGTGAGTACTGCTTTATACCAGTGTACCATGAGGTAATTATACTACCCAAACACAAGACGAACCTCCGCACCATGGGTGACCGGGCCTTCTGCTCAGCTGCTCCTCGGCTGTGGAATGCCCTCCCCGACCATCTAAGAGCACCACAGTCCATTGAGGCTTTCAAACGGGGACTAAAAACATTTATTTTTAACAAGGCATTTGCCTAAATGGACCTACTGATGCCTTGTGTGTTTTCGTGATATTTTCTTTTTGTTGTTGTCTAGAGCTGACTTTGATCTGAATGTTTCTTTCATTTCATTGGTTGTTTTATTCATTTTTATTTTATTATCTTTATCTCCTTTCATGCAGCACTTTGAGTTACAAATATAAAGTGCATTACAAATACAATTTATTATTATTATTACTGAACAGAATTGAGTGGCATGAGATGTGTTATGTACAGAGCACTGGCACCATTCCTGAGTTGAAAGTGACATAGTGCAGAGCCTGACGTGGCCCAGGCTGTACAGACAATGTAAAGCATTGCAAGAATGTGCAGACAGCGCTTGTGTAATAATGAATGTCCGCATGATTGGATTCGATTAGAATCAAGTTATTGTTATTGTACAAGTACAGAGTACAAAGGAAATAAAGTTAGCATCTAACCAGAGTGCAAAGGAACAGTAAACGGCATTGTAGTATACCGTATAACATGTGTATATATGGAGTATATATTCTAAGCTAATGTATGTACAGTATTATTATATACAGTGGTACGAGTATGAATACACTATGATAAAATAACTATAATAGCTAGTGGTTTAAATAATGAGTAGATACGGGATATATACAGATATTTTATATTATATACAGTATACTGATATACGCAGTGAGCGAATTTGTCGCTATAGTTGAATAATGTTCAACTCGAAAATGGAGTGAAGCTGCATCTGTTTGCCTCCATTCACCTCTTCCCATTGACTTTGTATTAGTGATGCAAGATATGTCGGCCGCCGATATAATATCGTCCGATATGGCAGTTTTTTTTACACATCGGTATCGGTCCGATATCAAGATAGGGCCGATATGGGCAGATATGAAAGAAAAAAAAATATATATACCGTAATTCCTCTAATAGTAACCCCGGCTTGTATTTGTTTTTATATATTCTCCGGTATATATATATATATTTTTTTTTATCTTTTTTTTTTTTTTTTTTTTTTACATGTTTTGGCCTTAAATAGTTTCAAAATATCAGTCATTTCTGAAAATAAGTTACAAAAGTAAAACATTTTTTTTTAATGCGTTTTGGAAAATAGCTCTTTATTTGATTATCATAAAAAAGTGTTTTCTATACAGAGATATCGCCAGAACAGCAATATTAATATCGGTTATCGGTATCGGCCACAATTTTCACATCGGTGCATCACTACTTTGTATGCATTTGCACTGCCAGTTGACGACAGCACGCGAATGAAACAACGTTTTCTGAATTGTCCTCTAGTCTAGAGCAAGTGAGGTACATCAATGGGATACAAGTTGAGAAAGGGAGGCCCTGTTACTTTACGTCTCTCCATGGTCTGCATTTCTCTCCCCTTCTCTCTCTCCCTCTCTATAGTAACCATCTCTAACTTGAGAATACTTAATAACTGTAGGAAAGATGTCCGTCATCACAGACTGTGCAATGGACTCCTATTTCCTCATTCTCCTTTCCTCTTTTTTCCTCCCCCTCTCAATTGAGTTCAGTTCCATTATGCTTCACTGCCATGACGGTTATACATACCGTGTTGTCTAAGCCAGTGTTTCTCAACGTGTGGCCTTGAGGGGCTTCATGTAGAGAGAAACTCTGACACACACAGATTCACTTGCATTGATTTATTTACATAAAGTGCCAACGTTTCCCTCACAAGATCTTTCAGTCCATAAACTATAGGATTGTTATATGATTGGGTAGACAACACCTGTGGGTAGACAAGGGGTGTGGTTTCTCTGAGGTACGTTCCAGAGCGGCACAGTGAAGGGGTGTGGTTTCTCTGAGGTACGTTCCAGAGCGGCACAGTGAAGGGGTGTGGTTTCTCTGAGGTACGTTACAGAGCGGCACGGTGAAGGGGTGTGGTTTCTCTGAGGTACGTTACACAGCTGCACAGTGAAGGGGTGTGGTTTCTCTTGAGGTACGTTCCAGAGCGGCACAGTGAAGGGGTGTGGTTTCTCTGAGGTACGTTACACAGCTGCACAGTGAAGGGGTGTGGTTTCTCTGAGGTACGTTCCAGAGCTGCACAGTGAAGGGGTGTGGTTTCTCTGAGGTACGTTACACAGCTGCACAGTGAAGGGGTGTGGTTTCTCTGAGGTACGTTCCAGAGCTGTACGGTGAAGGGGTGTGGTTTCTCTGAGGTACGTTCCAGAGCTGCACGGTGAAGGGGTGTGGTTTCTCTGAGGTACGTTACAGAGCTGCAGTGCACAGTGAAGGGGTGTGGTTTCCCTGAGGTACGTTACAGAGCTGCACAGTGAAGGGGTGTGGTTTCTCTTGAGGTACGTTCCAGAGCGGCACGGTGAAGGGGTGTGGTTTCTCTGAGGTACGTTACAGAGCGGCACAGTGAAGGTGTGGTTTCTCTGAGGTACGTTACAGAGCGGCACAGTGAAGGGGTGTGGTTTCTCTGAGGTAGTACACGTTCCAGAGCTAAACGGGCAAATCGAGGTATACAGTTAATAGTTGACCAAAAAAGAGATGTGGTGGGCCCAATCGAAGAAAATGTAAAATAATGAACCATCGCAAGGACAGAAAAATAAATGAAAGGGATCACTTAGATAAGAGATGAATCACCTCTCCTGTTATCTAATCATCTATTATGGAATAGTTTACAATGTCAAAATACAAAGGGTGACCATTCTGATCATAGGGTTCACTCTCTCCACTGTTATCACCTAGTATGGAATTTAATATATATATATATATATATATATATATATATATATATATATATATTAGAGCTGGGCCGTTAACGGCGTTAACGTGCTGCGTTAACGCGATACTAGTATCGCGCGATAATATAATTGACGCAGTTATTTAATTTTTTTTTACCTTTTATTTACCCAGGGTAGGTTCGCTGAGCACAGATGCTCTTTTTCAGGAACGCCCTGCTTCACATTCACACAGTTCCATTCACACGTGGGAGCTGCCCAGTACAACCACAGTTGACACCATTGGCCACTGAGCAACTCCACTGGAGCAGTTGATTTGCATTGGCAGGGTTTGGCCCTGTCTGGCACCCAACAGGAAAAATATTATAGGCAATATAAGTAGACACCGCTACATAAAACAAGCTGGTCTGCCTGAGTGACTGGTGGAAGAAGGAGAAATAGAGATTGGACTGATTGAGTCAAGCCATGTCACATCTCTAGGTCGTCCTCGGACGGGCCCTCCATCGGTGCTTCCAGTCATCCCGATCCTCCATGCATCTGGCTAGCTCGCCGGTGCTTTCTGTTCCCGCATCTCTCCTGAGTACGTCCACGTAGGTTAACGTGGGACGTCCTCGTGATCGATGCCCGTGTGTTGGTTCCCACAGCACAAGTTTGCTGGTTGGCATCTCATGGTGTCTCTGGCAGTGACCTGCCAGCTTCATTCTCCTGACTGCCACTTTATCGCTCACCTTTAGCACCCCCTCATACAAGTTAGCATTAGTGACATGCTCATCCCTGTTGATGTTGAGCACCACACGCATCATTCTGGTGTAGCACCCATCCAAGGACTTCTGCAGGGTGGGCTTCAAGGTCCAGCATTCACTGCCATACAAAAGGACAGACTCAACTGTTGCATGAAAGAAGTTGAGCTTGATTTGACTGGGGAGGTTGGATTTCCACACACTGGTCATGCCGTTCAGAGCCCTCCACGCAAGTGCCTTCCTCACTTTAAGGTCTTGCTCGGACGAGTTGACCCACGAGCCCAGGTACTTGAAATCACTGACTTCCTTTAGAGCAGAGCCTCCTGTTGTCCTTAGAGGTGGATGATCCGGGAGGATGTTATACATTATGACCTCGGTTTTCTTGGCATTTAGCCTAAGGCCAACCTTGGCGCACTCCGTCTCCACTCTGCACAGGAGTTCCTGTGCCTGCTCCACCTGGTCAGAGAGCAGGCTGATGTCGTCCGCATAGTCAAGGTCTGTTAGGACTATGGCGGGGTGTCGTCTCGATCTCCTTGGGGTTATTGTGAGACCAAGTTCCTGCTCCCGTCCATTGATGGCCTTCCTGAGCGCATAGTCGAGGACTATGACGAAAAGGAAGGGGGCAAGGGTGTCCCCTTGCATCACTCCAGCCAGGATGTCAAATTCTTCACTGTTGCCGTCTGGGGTTACCACCTTGGCCCTTGTACCCGTGTGCATGGTCCCTATGGCCCGGAGTAGATTGGGAGGGACTCCGTAGGCCTTGAGTATCCTCATCATCACGGCTGTATCGAGTCAAAAGCCTTTTTGAAGTCGATAAAGCACAGTACCGCTGTCAGGTTGTTCTTCTTCACCTCCTCGATGATTCTTCTCAAGGCCAAGATCTGGGCCACAGTGGTCCTCTTCTCTCGGAAACCATTTTGGTTCTCCCTGAGGTGGGGGTCGATGGCATTTCGTATCCGGTTTAGTATCATGCGATTGTACATCTTTGCAATGACACATGTCAGACTTATGCCACGGTAGTTGTCTGGCTTCGAGAGATCTCCGGACTTAGGCACTGGGATGATGTTAGAGAGAGACCACATATCAGGCTGGTTGTTTTTCATCAGGGCATGGTTGCAGAACTCCAGGATGATGTTGTCAAGGTCACAGTTCTTATAGACCTCTGGGGGAATGCCGTCCGGCCCAGAACTTTTCCCCTGCTTCAGTGTGGATTTCACTTTGGTAAACTCCCTGGCTGTGAAGGGACATAGTTCAAGTTTGAAATGCTTCTTTCTGTTTTGCTCCTGAGAGTGTGCTAGATACTGTACTGTACTGGTAATATTATTTATTTGTGTTAACTTCTGAATAAAACAACTTATTAAACACAAGTACATCTTATTGAACATTATTTTGATATTTCATTACCAATTATCATAGCAAAACAGCTTTTTCAAACAGTCTGTAATGCATTTTGGAAACGGGAGATGGGCTCATGGTCTGAGAAACATAAGGAGGAAAGAAAAAGTAAGGACTTACTTCCGGTCATTATTTGGGTAGAACACACATATTTTGATCTAGATTAAATCCAGGATTGCAGATGGATTAATCTAGATTAAAAAAAATGTATCTATGCCCACCTCTAATATATATATATAATATCTGTCTATGCTCTCTTTCTCTCTGTCTCTAGTGTCATTTAAAATAGTCTAATATATATCTCTCTCTCTATATATATATATATATATATATATATATATATATATATATATATATATATATATATATATATATATATCTCTATGCTCTCTTTGCTCTCTTTCTCTCGGTCTAATGTCATTTGATGATATCTATCTTTCTATGCTCTCTCTGTCTCTAGTGTCATTTAATGATATCTATATATCTTTATATGCTCTCTTTCTCGGTCTCTAGTGCCATTTAAAATAGTCTAATATATATATCTATATATATCTACGCTCTTTCTCTGTCTCTAGTGCCATTTAAAATAGTCTAATAGATCTCTATCTTTCTATGCTCTTTCTCAGTTTCTAGTGTAATTTGATGATATCTATATAGTTCTATGCTCTCTTTCTGTCTCTAGTGTCATTTGATGATATCTCTATCTTTCTATGCTATCTTTCTCTCTCTGTCTCTAGTGTCATTTGATGATATCTCTATCTTTCTTTTTTTGTTCTGATCAAATTTAAATAGAACATTTTCATTCTATATATCTTTATATGCTCTCTTTCTTTCCCTGTCTCTAGTGTCATTTGATGATATATTTGTTTCTATGCTCTCTTTCTCTCTCTGTCTCTAGTGTCATTTAAAATAGTCTAATATATCTCTCTTTCTATGCTCTTTCTCTGTTTCTAGTGTCATTTGACGATATCTCTATATATCTTTCTTTTTTTGTTCTGATCAAATTGAAATAGAAATGTTTCTTTCTATATATCTTTATGCTCTCTTTCTCTCTGTCTCTAGTGTCATTTGATGATATATTTGTTTCTATGCTCTCTTTCTCTCTGTCTCTAGTGTCATTTGATGATATATTTGTTTCTATGCTCTCTTTCTCTCTGTCTCTAGTGTCATTTGATGATATCTTTATATATCTTTCTATGCTCTCTTTCTCTGTCTCATTTGATGATATCTCTATATTTATATGCGCTCTATCTCCGTCTCTAGTGTAATTTAATGATATTTCTGTCTTTCTATGCTCTCTTTCTCTCTCCGTCTCCAGTGTCCTTCGAGGATAAGTACAAAGCCAACATGGAGCGAGGGAACGCAGAGCTGGAGAGGAGGCGGCAGGTGCTGCAGGAGGCGCAGCGGAGGGAGGAGGAGCGCCGTGCGCAGATGGCGAGAGAGGAGCGGGAGAAGAGGGAGAGGGAGGTGCGGGAAGCGGAGGAGAGGAGGAGGAAGGAGGAGGAGAGACGGCTGGAGCGCCAGAGGGAGCTGGAGAGGCAGAAGGAGGAGGAGCGTCAGAGAGAGATCGAGAGGAAGGAGGTGAGGAGAGGAGAGCCCTTAGACCAGGGGTCTCAAACTCAATTTACCTGGGGGCCGCTGGAGGTAGAGTCTGGGTGAGGCTGGGCCGCATCAAATATTCCACACAAAAAGGGTTTCAAGTATTTTTTTAAATGTTTATGGAAATGTATGGTTGAAACATGCAAACGTTCAAACGCACACACACTAATAAGCATTGGAGGCTTTTAACCAGGGCCAGACTGGGGAAATCATTCAGGCCAGGAAATATAGTGCGAAATATAGCCCCAGTCAGGCCACTTTTTAAACGGGGGGTCCCGCACCAGGAGATTGTGTTATTTGTACCCTTTAAATGCCAGTGTTTGTGATGACATGACTGCAAAAAAAATAAAAATAAAAAAATCATGGAAATCATCTGGGGGGCCGCAAAATAGCATCCAGCGGGTCACAATTGGCCCGCGGGCCGCGAGTTTGAGACCCCTGCCTTAGACGGACCACGGTTTCCTTTTGTTGACCCTTTTCACTGCAGCCATTTTGATGTGTCATAGATGGGTAACATCTCAACATGGATCCAACATCTCCACAAAGCTATAGGTAACACACAGGATTATTTTCAATCGCTACACTAGGTTGACTCGAACCCTGGAGCATTTACCCCCACGGTGCAGTTCTTTGGGCTGGCGTGAACACCGTAATCAAACTCGGGTCTGCACCAAACAACCCCGGCCTGGTCCGCCTCAGCCGCCTGCATGGAGTGGTCTTATTACACCTCCAAGTAAACTCTGGAGCGGTTTGTTTGAGGTTTGAATGCAAAACTGAAACAAAAACAGGAATAGACCCAAGAAATTGTGCATATTTTGTTGGCATTTCCCATATATATTTCCAAATGTGTGATTTTTGCATCATCATAACGTTATTATTTTCACTGCTGGTATTGTTCAAAATATTTGTAGTTCACATATATAATCTCTCGTTTACTCAAATGTTTCTTTGTCCTGCAATTTCCACAAATGTGCCGCAAAGTCTACATGCTGTCCTGCATTTGAACTATACAGATTTGGTCACCCTAAGCAGAGCTGCCGTGCAAGCCATGACAGGAATATATTCCATACATGTAAATAAATAGTAATTATGTGTGTGTTCACCAGCAACACACAGGAGCTTTGCCCCATCTTCTTTGAGAACAGAAGTGATAGATTTCGGTCATAATCAGCCAGTATCACCTCTAGGGATGGGTACCGAATTCGGTACTTTTGAGGCACCGAACCGAAACACGTCGGTACTACCTAGTATCGAATCAAGTGAGAAACCAAAAAAAAAATTATTATTTTTCTTTTTTTTACTTTTTTTTACTTTTTTTTTTTTTAACTTTTTTTTTTTTATGTCAACGTTCACACGCACAATATATGCTTACCTAGGATTTGACTTGATTCAACAACAAAGCAGTCGGAGCAATGACAAGCCGAAAACTGTCGAAATTGTAGTTATTTGAAGTTTGGATTTTTTTTTTACGACTGAGGTAGGTAAATTAAATTTCTTGAGAATAAAGTACCGAAAAAAGGTACCGTTGGGTACCGGTATCGATTCACAGGTACCGGTACCGGTATCGGTTCAAATGTGAAAGGTACCCATCCCTAATCACCTCGTCATCTGTGTTCGTGAAGTTTCTGCATTGTGTTTATCTCTTTCTCCGAAGTCGACCTTCTCATACTGGCTGTACAACTGTGTCATCCCCCTTAATGCAATCCGTAATCAGAAGAATTCGACACTGGCAAACATGGTACCTTTCTTGGAAAAACGTTGTTTATTCCATAAACAAAGCCTCGTAATCAGATGTAACCCATTCTGTATTGTCCTTGTTCAGTCTTAATTCATTATTCTCCACCGTCTCTTCTCTAATTAATCCAATGGTTCTGGGCCTCGTCGTAGCCAACCACCATTTCCTGTTAGCCGAAGCTAGTGATGATGTGTCATATTCCCCTCCCCCACCCGGCAAGGGTGAGGAGGGATCTCACAGTCTCTGATCAGCGCATCTGCTCGATTGTGTGTCGTGTCTCGATCTAAACTTACCCCGGAAGGAACCCATGGCTCATAACGTTCTCCAACGGGCCCGCCCCCTCTTCTCGTTACTACGTGACACGCTGCCATGGCAACGGCTCTTCACCTTTAGCACACTAAACGTCCGTTCTATCGATGTCAAACTCTCCCCATAGTTCTCTCTGAACAAACCTGCCTGCTCTCAGCGCTTATCAGTGTTTTTGTTACAAACCTGCTGACGACCTTGGCATTCACACCCTGCTTGCTACCGTGGAAACACCCACTGGCTGCCGGCTACTTTTAAGATCTATAGATCCGTCTGAGTAGATACTGTCACCCACCGATATACATTATATACACATTGAAAAACATAGATTCCTTCAAGAAGTGGATACACACGTTCAGCATTGCTAATGTCTTTGTGACGACGAGTAACAACAACACAGACTGTGTGCTGTGAGTGTATTTGATGGTTTGTTACATAGTGTTATTGTCGTTGAGCATCCTGATGGCCTGGGGATAGAAGCTCTTTCTGAGTCTCTCTGCTTGCCATGAGACTCCGGTATCGCTTGCCTGACCGCAGCAGTTCAAAGAGGCAGTTGTTTGGGTGGCTAGAGTCTTTGATTATTCTCTTAGCCTTACTGCTGCAACGCTTGTTGTAAATGTCTTGGAGAGTGGGAAGCCCACCTCCAATAGACCTGTCGCTAAACCACGCCCCCTTTGAAAACTCGGTCAAGCTAAGCCGACCGTGGATGACTCTCATTGACGATGGCCGTAGGTAGCCCCTTTCCTGACTGTGATGCAAGCCTTGCTTCACATTCACGAAAGGGGCTATGCCACGGGAGATTTACCACAGCAGGTAATAGACCTGTTTTTTAAAGATAACACAAATATTTCATCTAGAAGCAGACCGAGAGGGTTACAATATGCAGTGGAAAAGTACGTTCATGAGATACACATTTACCTTAGACCTCCATGGTGATGCAAGCATTAGCTATAGATAACGTCGCATTACTTACAGTTGACTTGATTGAAGATTACAAGAACTATGACGATAATCCATGATTATTACTATTGCTGATACATTTAGTTTAAGGCTAGTGGGCCAACACAGTATACGAGCTAGACCCGACAGTTGTGTCACTACTAGTCACTAGAATGAGGAAAAAAGTGAGAGCTGTCACTTGCCAACAATCCTCATCCATAAAGGGGTGAGACGTCAGAGAATGGTATGCTGCACATTCTAGTGTACATCAGGTCAAATGATTGATTACACTAACTATAAATGTATAGTGATAGAGACCAAAGTAAAAATACCTAATAATAAAATAGACCTAATAATAGGGGGCGACAGTGGCTTGGGAGTAGAGCAGTCGTCTGGTAATCCGGAGGTTCCCGGTTTGATTCTCGCTCCTCCCGGGCAGCGTGTCGAAGTATCCTTGAGCACTGATGAGCAGGTTGGCACCTTGCATGATTGCCTCCCCCGTCGGTGTGTGAATGTGTGAGTGAATGGGTAAGATGTGAGAAACAAATTGTAAAGCGATTTGGATAAAAGCGCTATATAAATACAGCCATTTACCTAAATATCTGTAAATCACAGTATATGGGTACAGGACATTTTCTTTTTCTTATAACTTTTCTTATAACACTAAGTATAAGTTATATTTAATATAAATATAAATAAATGCATATACAACACATTCTCAAGATAGATCATTCTGATTAGAAAAGAAAACCCACAACTAAAGTGTACATAAATAGCCACTATTTTTAATATATACAATAAATATACATGGATTTACAGTTACACAAATGGATGTACGATGTGTTGTGATACATCTATGGTAATTTACCATTATATTCTTGTAGCCAAATGAATGCTGTGACGAGGCTTAAAATAGATTTTGTCCCAACCCCAGACCCATAGTTCACAAATCGAATTAAAATGTTATCGCTGGATGCACATTGTCAATCTCCTGACCCGTTAGTCATAGTCACAACATTTGCTGTGATTATTGATGACCCTTGGAAGGAGAAACATGTTGATTTTGGTTACCCTTTCTTCTAGTACCTCCATTATGGATTAATAGCCTGGTCTGTTGACATTTGCAATATCAGCAACTGTTGATGAAGATTAAGTAGATGCCTATAGAATATGTACTGTACTTTTACTTTTGAAACTTAGGGGCCTTTCTCACTCACCAATCGGGGTCGAATCAGCGCCCCCGGGGACGGGGGGGGGAGTGTTCTCACTCAGACGGACACACCCCTTTTGGGTTCGAAGCGGCGCTGATTCGTACTACCCCCCGCTGAACCTGGGACGCTTGAAATAGGTGGTCTCGGGTGCGGGCCAGTGGGAGCGGGGGGTGTGACACACACAACGTCGTTACTGTAATGCTTTTCATGCTTGCTTGAATTTTGGGCAGATAAAACCACACAGCAACAACTGGACAATACCTACAAAAACGATATTTATGGGCAATTTGAGAGTTCAGACCTCAACCAAAAACAAGCATGTGGGGCCTCACAGCTCAGTGGATGAAAACATGAAGCCGCGTTACAAAGCACAGCACTTCCCTGGCTCGCATTAGGCCTGGCAATTTTGTTTGCCATGCTATGTCTATACATTGGTTTATTGTTCAAATGCATTTATTTCTATTAGACCAGTGGTGCCCAACCAGTCGGCCGTGGTCGACCAGTAGATCAATGACATGCAATATAATTGCCACAAGCGATGGGATAATGTTAGCTGCTGAACAGGCTAAGCTAACTAGCCTTAGCTGTTAGCTTAGCGTTTGCCACAATGCTATACTATTATACTGGCATATTCCATTCACGTTAGCATGTAAGCTAACAAAATCACCGCCTATGAGACTAAACTCCGCTTTTGGTGTTCAATTGTGTTGATGTTAGTTTTGTGTCATCAACAAATGAGAGGCAGAACACACAAGTGAATGTATCCGTTTTGTTTATTGCACGTTCTTTGCTGAAAAATAAGTGCTACAGTGGCTATACTAGACTAGTACTAGGCTAAGCTAACTAGCGTTAGCCGTTAGCTTAGCGTTAGCCCTGGGAAACGCTCAAAAGCGAACTCTACAACACCATCCATTCGTGAGAAAAGGGGGTGGGTTATATTGACAAGGCTTGACAACAGAGGTTCAAATATAACTTAATTTTATTGGTTATTTGTTTATTTTATATCCGCATCCAGTCTCCACCGTGTGTTAAACTCTTCCTGTTTACATTTTCGAGCGCGACATCATCGCCTACGGCAAGCTTACAAGCTCAAAACGCAAACCCTAAACAAAACCCAGCGAGCACCAAGACTGAGTGTGTACACAAACTAGAGGGGGGGGGGAGAGAGAGTTCGCATCAGATCTCGGAACGGACCAGAACGGAATGGAACAGAACCGATTGGGGTGAGTGAGAAAGGCCCCTTAATACAGTACTGTAGTGATTGTAATGGTACATAATTCACCCACGGACCTATTGTTAGGAACATTCTAGAAAATTAGTGCCGCCCAAACATTCTGGAACGTGTGTGATGTCATGGCAGTACATTCTAGAATCTTAGTTCTGCCCGATCATTCTGGAACGTTGGTGATGATGTCATAGTAGGACCTTCTAGAACCTCTAACATTCCTATAACATTTTAAGCATTCTTTGAGGGAAATTCAAGAGAAGAAAGAAGAAGAAGAAGAGCTCATCAAAAGAACTGCGGAGGGCAGTAATACGCCACGATGCGTCTACACTGCCGGAAATTCTAAAGAAGAAGAAGAAGAAGAGATAGGCATTTCAATGGGAAGCGTAGAACTCAGAGATAAGATAAAGAAAGGAGTTGAGGCTGAGTGGGAAAAGGGGACCAAGGGAAGGCACTATTTCTCTCTGCAGCCTCGGGTCAAAATCAAGGTGGATGGATATGGGTCTAGGAGTGATAGGGTGAAGATGTGTAGATTGAGGCTGGGACACTGTGGGTTGAACAGTACCTTGTGCATTATGGGAAAACATCCAGATGGGTGGTGTGAATGTGGAGAGACTGAAATTGTCAGGCATGTTTTCCTAGAATGTGAAAGGTATAGGAAAGAGAGGGAAATCTTTTATACAAGTTTGGTAGAGTTGGGAGTCTCTCTTAAATCTTTCTTTGGCATGGATAATGAGAACCACCAGCTGATCACAGAGTCAGTGCTGACATTTCTGCACGCGTCAGTTGTATCAGAGGATATAGCGTTATTGTATCTATTAGTATTGGACAGGCAAGAGGAGCAGAGAAGAAGGAGATAGAGACGATAGTAATGTGTTTTGAAGATGAGAAGAAGAAGAGTGTAAACAATCAAAAGTTGATTTACCAGAGGCCTAACTATGGAAACCAAACCACTAGCGTAGTATAAGAACTGAGGAGGGCAGTAATACGCCATATTGCATCTACACTGCGGGAAATTCAAAAGAAGAAAGAAGAAGAAGAAGAAGAGCTCATCAAAAGAACTGCGGAGGGCAGTAATACGCCACGATGCGTCTACACTGCCGGAAATTCTAAAGAAGAAGAAGAAGAAGAAGAAGCTTTCTAGTAATGTCCACCTTCCGGGGAGCCTGCTCCACAGGCCGGCACTCCTCATCTGGAGTAAGAGGGGAGGAGAGAGGGGTGATGGATAAGGAGAGAGGGGTGATGGATAAGGGGAGAGGGATGAGGGGGAGAGGCAGTAACATCTCCAGCACACCTCATTCTGTGAAGAAAACACAAAAAGCTGAGTATTAGCTAAGCATAGACGGATAATAATAATAATAGTTAATTTATGGAGCATCTTTCATACATAAAATGCAGCTCAAAGTGGATTTTATTGATTCCTTGATACACTCACACTCATCTGTGGCCTTTTGGAATAAACCTAGTGGCTACAGTCAGCGTTAGAGTATGGTCAGGGTTAGCTTATGGTTATGGTTGGGGCTAGGTTATGGTTCTGTATATAACCTTTATTTACCAGGGTAGGTTCTGTGTATAACCTTTATTTACCAGGGTAGGTTCTGTGTATAACCTTTAATTACCAGGGTAGGTTCTGTTTATAACCTTTATTTACCAGGGTAGGTTCTGTGTATAACCTTTATTTACCAGGGTAGGTTCTGTTCATAACCTTTATTTACCAGGGTAGGTTGTGTATAACCTTTATTTACCAGGGTAGGTTCTGTGTATAACCTTTATTTACCAGGGTAGGTTCTGTGTATAACCTTTATTTACCAGGGTAGGTTCTGTTTATAACCTTTATTTACCAGGGTAGGTTCTGTGTATAACCTTTATTTACCAGGGTAGGTTCTGTTCATAACCTTTATTTACCAGGGTAGGTTGTGTATAACCTTTATTTACCAGGGTAGGTTCTGTGTATAACCTTTATTTACCAGGGTAGGTTCTGTGTGTAACCTTTATTTACCAGGGTAGGTTGTGTATAACCTTTATTTACCACTAGCTGGCTCTACTACTACTAGCCCTGCTATCAATCCAGTCCAGAGTATAAGCTAACGTTATGATGCAGAAAGCTAACCTTATGATGCAGAAATATCTGCGGTATCGTTACATGTTGGCAGCTAACGTTAGCTAACTGGGCTGGATATACGATAGCTAGTTCGCAGTCAGTCAAACGTTAGCAAACTAATAGTTTGGTCTACGTTTCTAATACATGCCATCAAATATTATGTCTTTATGAATTGACCTTACCTTTGAGCAAACATATAAGTGTCCTTGGTAATGGTAGCTGCTAACTTTAGCTAACTAGGCTGGATATACAATAGCTAGTTCGCAGTCAAAGTCAAACGTTAGCAAACTAATATTTTGGTCTACGTTTCTAATACATGCCGTCAAATATTATGTCTTTATGAATTGACCTTACCTTTGAGCAAACATATAAGTGTCCTTGGTAATGGTAGCTGCTAACTTTAGCTAACTAGGCTGGATATACAATAGCTAGTTCGCAGTCAAAGTCAAACGTTAGCAAACTAATAGTTTGGTCTACGTTTCTAATATATGCCGTCAACTATTATGTCTTTATGAATTGACCTTACCTTTGAGCAAACATATAAGTGTCCTTGGTAATGGTAGCTGCTAACTTTAGCTAACTAGGCTGGATATACAATAGCTAGTTCGCAGTCAAAGTCAAACGTTAGCAAACTAATATTTTGGTCTACGTTTCTAATACATGCCGTCAAATATTATGTCTTTATGAATTGACCTTACCTTTGAGCAAACATATAAGTGTCCTTGGTAATGGTAGCTGCTAACTTTAGCTAACTAGGCTGGATATACAATAGCTAGTTCGCAGTCAAAGTCAAACGTTAGCAAACTAATAGTTTGGTCTACGTTTCTAATACATGCCGTCAACTATTATGTCTTTATGAATTGACCTTACCTTTGAGCAAACATAAGTGTCCTTGGTAATGGTAGCTGCTAACTTTAGCTAACTAGGCTGGATATACAATAGCTAGTTCGCAGTCAAAGTCAAACGTTAGCAAACTAATAGTTTGGTCTACGTTTCTAATACATGCCGTCAACTATTATGTCTTTATGAATTGACCTTACCTTTGAGCAAACATAAGTGTCCTTGGTAATGGTCTTCACATTCAGTTGTGTATGTGGTCGACGACACAGTAGAATCCACCGCTTGCACTTCTCTAGTTTTCGTTTGGGCTTCGGAAAAGGTATGAAATATACTCCTCCATCCAGTCTTTCAGGGTACCTGGTGTCCGAATTACAGGTACCCCACGCACAGCGTTTCACCATCGGATATTACAGTATGTAGATAATAACATAAAACTGAACTCTTGACAGTGGTTTCGATCAAAGCCGTCTGGTTTGATACAGCCTACAAACCTAGTTGACCGAGGTTTGTGCAGCGAGGATTTTGCTGTGATATGATTGATATGAAATTCTATTTTGGGGCGTGGTTTAGCGACAGGTCTATTGTGCATTCGGCTGAACGGGCCACTCTCTGTAGTCTGCTACGGTCTTGTGCGGTGCTATTCCCAAACCAGGAGGGTCTATATGTTATATATATATATATATAGGGACGTCTATATGTTGAAATAATAGCTCTACATTCCGACAGCATCACTGAGTGTTGTTAGAAAGAGTGGTTAGTAACATGGTTATCCCAGTCCCTCCCCTCTGCAGTAAACCGTTCCCACTTATCCAATCAGGAGAGAGAACCCCATGCTGCAAAACATGAGAAAGAAGCACAAATATGAGCTTTGAAACAAGTCAAATAATTTGCCAGTGCAGTAAGCCAATCTGTTGGCAAGATCTCTTGAAATAAGTAAATATCTAGGGTTCTCCTCTCCTGATTGGATGCAGTGGGAATAGGATACCAGATCATGTATTTTATGTTTACTGCAGAGCAGAGGGACTGGGAGACCCA